>NW_019154106.1:40590653-40757809 GCF_002288905.1 Enhydra lutris kenyoni
TGGAGCAGAGAGCCCGATGTGGGGCTCCATCCCAGGACCCTGGGACCATGACCTGAGCCGAAGGCAGAAGCTTTAACCCACTGAGCCACCCAGGCATCCCCATCCTGCTTTTTTAAGATTTTATTTATTTATTTGAGTGAAAGAGAGAGCATGGTCGGGAGAGGCAGAGGGAGAGTAGGCAGACTCCCCACTGAGCAGAGAGCCCAACATAGGGCTCAATCCCAGGACCCTGGAATCATGACCTGAGTGAAAGGAAACTGTTTGAATGAATGGGCCTCCAAGGTGCTCCATCCATCCCTTTATTCAAGAAATATTTTTTCAACTCCTGCTTTGCCATTCCCCATGCTAGTTTCAGAGATCAGAGAAATTAATCAGAAATTATCCCTGCTCTCAAGCAACTGGGCAAGTGTCTCGTCCTACAACCATTTCTCTAGGTTGTTAGAAGGAAAGGGCCTCATCTCACCTCAGTCATTCCCAAATCATCTATTACTCAGCCTGGTACAAGGAATTACTAAGACGTCATTAATGAGAGAACTATTAATCCCAACAAATTCTGGGAAAAAATTGGAATATCCATTTCTCTCACTCCCCATTTCTTCTCATTGGACTAAGAGCCAGGTCTTCAGGTTTCACCTGCTACGGTCCCTTCCTTGTACCCGCCAAAGTGCAGAAAGGAAGGAGCAGGGGATTGTTGCACCAGCATCCGTTCTCAGCTGTCCTGAAGGATGCAAACTGTGGGGAAACACATTCTGCCCACATTCCCTGGAGAATCTTATTCGTGAGGCCTATCCATATCAGACCTATTTCCCAAGTTTTCTAAGTGGCTCATGACAGATTTCTACAGGGGTTTTGATGAGGCTCACCTGTGGCACATTTTCTCTAAAGATAGCAGGAAAGCTGCATGTTTCCTAAAAAAGCAAATAATTGTTAGACATAGCATTTCAACAACAAAGATGAGCAGAATATAGTCCAGAGGAAATGGCCAGCTTGCAGGCAGGGGCCATGAAGAAAGAGAAAGGCACTCCTCACTCCAACACAGAGCCAGCCCTCCAGGACCACTGCTCCCAAAACCTCCAGGGTGTGGCACCCCACATCCAAGGCATGTGTCTGCCATCAGATGTGTTTAGGTCCATAAACATTCTCTGAACTTCTGTTACGGGCATCCAGCAGCTGAGTGTTACCCTTGCCTTTCCCCCTCCCTTGGATCCCAAAGACCACTAAGCCCTTCATCCTACAAACCAGCTATCATAGGAATCCATACTTGGTTTTACTCATTACTGCCACCCCCAGGGGCCAGTCCACCTCCTACCTCCCACAATAGCCTCCTAAGTAGCTTCCTTGTGTCCACTCTGGCCTTCCGGCCACATTACAGATGTGAATCTGGTCACATTACTCGGCTTGCCATGAACCTCCCATGGCTCCAAACAGCCCTTAGAAAAATGTTCCAAATCCCTTTGATGATCTGGCTGCCGCCTCCCTTTCCAGACTCTTCCCTTGGCTGATTTTGCACCAGACCCACCGGTCTTTCAGTTCCCTAAATATGCTCTACTCTCTCCTCCTAGCAGACCCTCACATATGCTGGTCTCTGCTTGGAATGCCTTTTCTCTGCCCCATCTCCTAAGTCACCAGTATTCATTCTTGAATATGAGGTTCAGCCTGGAAAAGAATTTATCAGCGAGCCCTAATCGGAGCCCAAAGTGAGGGGTGTGCTCTGTGCCATATCTACCCCGTCAGCAGCGCTCATCTCGGTGGCATTCTCTCTGTGCCTGGCCTCCCTCCTGGGCTGTAAGCTCCCCCAAAGCAGGCACCATGTCGATCTGCCTGCTGACGACCCTCAGTTCCTGACAGGCAGTTTCCCAGATAGGAGGCTCTCAGTAAACACGAGTGAAAGGTTGAGTGAGTGACTGACTGCAAGCACAGAGCTTGATGTCAGAGAATCAAAACAAGACTTTAGGATCTTGCTCTAAAGACACTGAGGGTTCTTTCCAAACTCTGGTCCATAGCCACAAGCTATGTTATCTTGGACAAATCATTCCACCTCACCAAGCCCTAATTTCTTCATCTTTACATTCAAGATAGTAATACCTGCCCTATCTGCCTCTCTTTGGATGCTGTGCCAAAAAATGCGATGGCAGCTGTGAAGATGCTTCATGAGGTGAAGACGTGCCAAGCTGGGCAGACACAGAGGAAGGGCTGTGCCCCAGACCAAGCTCTAGCTCTGGTCCTCTTCTCGCCAGATGGAAGGGCTTGGTCACCACGTCACCTCTCCCCATGTGCCACCCCTTAGTGCATTTGCAGGGCACCATGGGATTGGGCTAAAAGCCTCTTAATAAATAATAAATAGGACATAACGAGAAGGAGGGAAGCCAGAAGAGACTGCCAAGAGACAGAACAAAGACACACTAGCCACACGCATGCACACACACACACACACACACACACACACACATACACCCCAGCTCCTGGTCATCCATGTCTCTGGGGTCTTGTAATGAAGGAGAAAGATTCTAGATACATTTGGGAAGGGGAAGGAAATGCTATTGATGGCATAGGGGTAGAAAATGTATTCTGGTTACTAGAAAGTTCCTTTAAATGTCCCATAAACCAGGGACTTTCAATTGCCTTGGGAGTGTTTTTTTTTTTTTTAAGATTTTATTTGTTTATTTGACAGAGATCACAAATAGGCAGAGAGGCAGCAGTGGGGGGGGGGGGCAGAACCCCCGCCAAGCAGAGAGCCCGATGTGGGGCTCGATCCCAGGATCCTGGGATCATGACCTGAGCTGAAGGCAGAGGCTTTAACCCACTGAGCCACCCAGACACCCCTAGCCTTGGGAGTTCTAATGAGTTCACAAGACGGTCTGGAATGGAAGTATTCTGCTGTTGACACAGTCGTGTTCAAAGTACAGCTCTAAAGGCAGTAGCAGCAGCTCTTGGAAACTTGTTAAAATTCAGATTCTCAGGACTCACTTTACCTTAATAAATCAGAAACTTGGGGAGTGGCACCTGACCTGTCCCGGTGACTCCGCTACATACCCGGGTTGAGAGCTCCAGAGCTAACTGGCCTGGAGAACATGAAAGAGAGCTGGAGATGACACGGAGGCTCCCACAGGACTGGGAAGCTGCCCCCACAGCACCAACACCTGTTCCCTGCATTCCAGACCAGCTCAGGGCAGATCTGATACCAAGTTGCTCCATGCACATGCCCTTGATTCTCTTCATTGTCAAAAAAAAAAAAAAAAAAAAAAAAGAAAAGAAAAGAAAAATGATCCTGGAACTCAACCAGAGCCGTGAATATAGAGTCTCAACAAGCAAATGAGTATTTATGCTTCCTGCCCTTCTTCCTTCCCCATTACCTCAGGAAACACAGGCTACAGCGACCATTTGCTCAATGCCTGCGCAGTCCAAGGCTCTCACAGTGGAGAGGGCTGGAGCCTGAGTGGTGGGACAAAAACTGAGGGACTTTAAGTGTTTCCATGTTTATATTCCTCTCCACTAAGGAAAATCCTGCATCACCCTCTTAGTTTTCCTGCTTTGTTCTCTTAAAGAAAAAAGATGTTTTGCTTGCTAAGAAAGAAACTACATCCACAGACAAGGAATAGAGAACACACAGAGAGGAGAAAAAGGCAGAAAATTCTTGCATATCATGTGTTATGAGATTTGGGGTTTGAGGCAGAGAGAGGGGTTGGCTGCAACCGGAGAGGAGAGAAAAGGGAATTTTGCCAAGGCTTGCGGTAGACGATGATGAGTATCTTTGGTGTCTCCAGGACATGTAAGTAATGGATTTTAGTTACTTTTTAATTTGAATTTAATTACTTTTAAATTTTAATTTTGATTGTTAATCCTTGGGTCCAACAATGCTCCAAAGCTGGATCACGTGCTTGCCTCGTCTTACGGGGTTACTCGTGTACTCTGCCAATCGCAGCACTCCTACACAGCTATAGGAATGGCACATTGTGTGCAAAGCCCTCTGCCCCAGCCAGGCGGGGACGGCTTCTCTATAGAGGACACATCAACACTGGCTCTGAAAGAAGGAACAGAGGTCAGGCGGGTAATGAAGGGCAACTGATCGAATGATAGAGGGCCCGTATTTCTAAAGAGCAATTTGGTGCAAAAAAAAAAAAAGACCAACAGCTCTCAACAAAAGAGTGAGCTACCGCTCTAAATATTGTGGGTGACAAAAAGCACAGCCAAGTCCTCTTTGGACAAATGGTGTTTGTCTCAATTGTGTTGGGAGAATTTATGACTAGCCAAGCAGACACCTCCAGATGCCCGGGACCATGATTAAATGGAGCCAGCCAGGGCTAAGGCATGTCTTCTTACCCTTTGCCACGCCTCTTAAGAATATAACCCCGTGTGTGTAAGGGCGCCTGGGTGGCTCAGTGGGTTAAAGCCTCTGCCTTCGGCTCAGGTCATGATCCCAGGGTCCTGGGATTGAGCCCCGCATTGGGCTCTCTGGTTGGCAGGGAGCCTGCTTCCCCCCCTCTGCCTGCCTCTCTGCCTACTTGGGATCTCTGTCAGTCAAATAAATAATTAAAATCTTTTAAAAAATAAATAAATAAGTAAAAAGAATATAAACCTCATCTAGAAATCTGGCCTTGTGCTCCCACCATCTGGCTCTTTGGAAAATCATCACATTCCATCAGTGTTCATGTCTAATGGCAGCCACAGCATCCAATTCTCATGAATTGGATGAGGTTTAAAAAGCAAAAAACAAACAAACAAAAAAACCTGTTACTCCCACTTCACAGATGAAAAAACTGAGGCATCGCTGGTTTGCAGTGGAGCCAGACCGAGTCGAGGTAAAGACGGTGCCAAAGCCTATTCTCTTACCCACTAAACTCCACCGACACTTCACCCCAAGCCTTATCACACACGGCCCCTTTCTCTGTCCCCTACAGTCGATTTTGACATTCTTGAGTAAAGAGGTTTCATTTCAGTCTTCACCAGCCAGCACAGTACCTCGTATAGAGGTGCTCAGGAAACCTCTGTCCAGTGATTCAGCAAGGGGAAGAGCCCTTCTTGTGTCAAGGAAGCCTAGCCCTAAGGGAGGTCTAGCCTCCCCCACCCCAGTCTGAAGTGTAATGGGAAGGAAGGTACACAATGTCTTGCCTCCAAACATCGGCCCTATTATGCAGCAGTCCGTCCATTAAGCCATCATTATTCATGCCTCAAAGTATTTCTGTTTTTCTACATTTTTCTTTGGAATGACACTATCCCATCAGAGGGTTGTCTGAAACATCAGCACAATGTTGTAGTCAAGCGTCCAGAGGCTGAAGCTATGTCCTCTGGGTCCAAATTCCAGCTTAGCCATGTCCTGACTGTGTGGTCGTGCAGAAGTCCATTAACCTCTCCAGGCCTTGGTTTCCTTATTTTTAAAATAGGGATAATAATATTTACTTAGCGGGGGTGCCTGGGTGGCGCAGTAGGTTAAGCGTCCAACCCTTGGTTTCGGCTCAGGTGGTGACCTCAGGGTCGTGAGATCAAGCTCCGCTTGGAGCTCTGTATTCAGCATGGAGTCTACTTAAGACTCTCTCTCCCTCTCCCCTGCCCCTCCCCCTCTCTAAAATAAATAAATAAATCCTTTTTAAAAATTGTATCTACTTAGTAGTTATAGAGATTAAATGAGTTAGTGTTTATAAAGTGCTTAGAATGGTGCCCAGCACGCTTAATACTGTTTAAGTGCGTGTTGAATACATAAAGAAGCAGGGATTAGATGAAAACCAGCAGACAGTCAAAATAAAGTTCCATATGATAGATAAAAGGGGGGGAAGGGCCCTAGGAAAGCAGCACGAGAGCTGTCTGATACAAAACATTCTCCACCTTTATACCACATCCCAAAATACTGCCCCACCTGCTTCCAATCTCTTGGGAAGGGCCCCCCCTCTGTCGGCGCCCCTGCAGCTGGGCACGAAGTATGGGTGGGAAGTTAGAGAAGCAGCTCCAAGCCTGGGGCACAGAAGGGCTGTGCTATCCTGGGCTGTCCTTGTAGGGTCTAGTCTCCTGTGCCCAGCTCCTGGCCCCCAGTCTGGCTCCAGGACTCCCACCCCTCTCCCACGGAATCCTGAATCCTGCCTGGCCTAGCCTAGGACATCCAGCCGTTTCTCTCCTACTCCACATCAAGTAAAGATCCCAAACTTTGGAACCAATTAGGCTTCGGTTCAAGTTCCAACTCTGTAACAGATTGTGTATGTGGCCTTGAGCAAGTAAGTACCCTCTCTGAGTCTGTCTCTTCATCTTTAGAATGGGGGTGGGGGTCAGAAAGTCTATCTCCAAGGATTTTGAGAAAACTAAATTAAATAGCCATGGTAAATCCTAGGGCATGGACCCTGGAGTGTCCTAGGGGTTCTATGAGGATCTGCTGAATGAACGAGTGAATGAATGAATGAATGATTGCTTACACAGTCCAGAGTCTTAGATTCCGGCTCATGGCCTCCCCCACTCCATTTAGTGAGGAGGAGACCCTCCTTTCATCCTTTCCAAGCTCCCTCCAGGCAGCCCACGGCTATTTCAACCTAGAGACGGGAACAAGAGAAGAGCTTCCAGATGCCACCCACCACCCAAGAACACAGCTGAGAGCTTAGGGGACTGCTGCAGTGGCTCAGAGTCTCAAAGAAAACCAAGTCCTGTTCATGCAACATTAGGAAAGGCAACACCTCAATGGGTCTCCATGCTTTGTTAAATCTGGAAGTCACATTTAGTAAAACACCAGTGATCAAAGGGGATTCTTTCTTACTTGCTTTTCCTTAAACCCTCAATCATCATTCAGCTTTTTTACTTGCAGAATACACCGTGTTTCTAGCTTCCTGGAGGCCCCAGCTGACACGGGGTAGGCCAATGATTTGCTCACCAAGGGACGCTGATGTTCCCAAAGGGGAAAAAAAAGGCGTGTGATTTACATGGCTTAATATACTCATTAAAGGTTTAATTGGAGTCACTTTGCCACTGATCCTCCAACAGTCCCCTTTCTTCCCCATTTAATTAACAGAGTAACCTTTAGCTTCACAACTCATAAAGAAAGCCAAGTATAAAAGAGGGAGCTCTATCCACTTCTCCGTCCTGATCCTACCACGCAGCTTAAAACCCCAGTGGGATGCACTGTTTCGGAGGGGTGCCTGTCTTCAGTCTGGAGGATTAACATCCTCAGAAAAAAAGAGGCTGAAGACTGGGTCGGCCAGGCCCAGGTTCAAGTCCTAGCTCTGTCATGCACCAGCTGTGATCTGGGAGAGACACTGAATCTCTCTGGCCTCAGTTTATTCATCTATAAAATAGGGATAATAATTAAACAGATAATTCCTGCAACTGTGAGGTTCAAACATCAGTGGTTACTAAACACAGGCCCTGGCACGTGGTAAATGTTCCAATAAGGGTTTGCAGCTTGCTCTAATCCCTGAGAGCACTGTGTGCAATGAGGTTTGGGGGAGCAGGAACTGCACTGACAAGGGACTTCCCAAAGAATGATAAATTGTGATTTTTGCCTTATGAGTCACCAGTTTCTGAGAAACCACGTCAAAAAATTTCTAACAAAAATGATTGGGAATACGGCACACGATTACCCATTCTTCATCGAGTTTAGAATATCTTTGCCGCTTTCTAGGGTCCCAGTTGGTGGGCAGCCCGTCTCCCAACCTCCCTCTGGCCTGCCCTTTCTCTGCCCGCCTGCAACATGAAATATAAATAATTAATGCTATCCAATTACCTCAGCCAAAAATAAATAAAGCTTCAAGGGTGTATTGGATTTTCACACGAATCCACCATTAGGAAGATGATGCATTCTAGGTGCAGGTGTCTTCATCCCAAAAGCCATTTGTGATGGGGCCGCTCAGTGGGTACCAGGGTTAGTTAAAGCTCGCTTCATTATGGTGGCACCGGGGCAGATGGGAACTGAAGGCGCTGGCTTGTTTTCATAGGGAAATGCGCACCAAGTCCCAGGTCAGAGCGGTGATAAATGGGCTTGCTGACAATTTGCTGGGAGCGTGCATCTTGGGGGACTCCGGAGGTCATGAAATGTCTGCTGTTAAGCTACACAATTTTCTTTACTTATCAGTCCCAACCACATCGCAGACACATATTTGAACAATGAAACAAAGGAGGACACGCATTATCAGGCCCCAGCCAGGGAACGGAGCAGCACTAAGCCAGCCGGTGCTGATTGGACAAAGCCCGGGACACACTAAACGCCAAGCGCGGAGGGGAAGGAAGGCTGGCATTTCATTTTTAAGTGGCAAGTTGGAAGGGGGGGCGCCTGGGGGCTGTAGGGAGTGGGGAACTCTCTAAAGGGTCCCAGTTCCAAGGGCTGAGGTCATCTATCACCCCCGCAGCCCAGGCGTGGGCTCTATCCACTAGACTCCAGCAGCAGCAGCAGCAGCAGCAGCGGCAGCAATCGCTCCAGGGTGCAAAGCTGCTGTTTACAATCATCCCACGGCTCCCCATTGTCCACAGGGGAAAGTCCAGACTCCTTCGCACTCTTATACACCCTCTCACGTTCTGAACCCAGTTTGCACCCCTAAAATCCCTCCACCCTGTGCCACACTCCTGCCACACCTCACTCACTCAGAAGCCTGAGGGGCCCTGGAACACTCTTTTCTCCACTCTTTCATGTGGCTAACTCCTAGTTGTCCTTTATGTCTCATCCATGATTGGCTTCCTCCAAGAAGTCTTCCCTGATCACCAGGAAATTGGGATTCAGTGCTCCCCGCTGGTCTGTCACAGCACCACCCTGTTTGGCTGTACTGTTGATACTGTGTTACTTTTTCCTAGACTGTCCCCTCCTCTGGGGCAGGACCTGCCTTATTTGTTGCACTTCCAGTACCCCTACCCTATGCCAGGCACACAGTAAGTGCTTGAAACTGTCCATAAAATGAATAAGTAAATATGCAGAGAAAGACCCTTCACACCAGCAGGACTCAGCTATTCCAAATGGGCCACACGTCCCGCCAGGGTAAGGTCAGGATCCCCATCTCCTCCATCTGCCCTCATCCAAATGAGGTTGTGTCTGGCACTCAGAGACAGAGAGCAAATGAGTTAAAGTTGAAAGCCATACAGGACACCAGAAACAAATCTCTAGGAGAGAGCTTGGAAGTTATCCCAAAATAGGGGAGCAGAGGTAGATACGGTATTTGGCACGTGAAGCAGAAGTCTGGGGCCAGAGAGATAAGAGAGAGTGCCGGAGAATTAGGAGCAGATGGGGAAGAAGGTGATTCCAGAGAATTTTCCCCCAAACAGTCATGAGTACCTGCTGCCTTTATGGGTGTGTTTTAAAGGCCAGGAGCAAATTAAACCCTCTTGACAACAGGGTGCTCTGGCAGTGAGGTGCCCTAAAAGTGCCCTAAACGTGCCCTAAAAGGCAGTGGTGATGGTAGGGTTTCCAAGAGACAAAGGAGCTTGGTCAATTGCAGAAAAGAAGCCTGGGTGAGGGGTAACAGCAGGAGACTCCTGGGGACAAGAGCCCATCCCAAGGGAACGAGCATTCCAGGGAGACCCCCGGAAGCATCTGAGCAGGTCACCCTGGAGAACGTCCCCTGCCATGGTTTGCTTAGTACCCCGTCATTCTTCAGAGGGCTTTCTTCATTGATACCATGCACTCTTCCCACACCCTCGTAGGCATGTCCCTCTTTTTTTTTTTTTTTTTTTTTTTTAATTTGACTGATAGAGATCACAAGCAGGCAAAGAGGCAGGCAGAGAGAGAGGAAGGGAAGCAGGCTCCCCGCCATGCAGAGAGCCCGATGTGGGGCTGGATCCCAGGACCCGGGGATCATGACCTGAGCCGAAGACAGAGGCTTAACTCACTGAGCCAACCAGGCGCCCCGGCAAGTCCCTCTTGAAGCAGATGAGGGAACTGGGGATCAGAGAGAGAGTCACCTGTCCAGGCTCACCTAGCCAGTCAGTGCTCATGCTCGGATTCATACCTGCTAAGTCCAGATTGTGCACTCCCTCGAGCCTGGAAGGCTGCTAGGTGGCCCAAGCTGCCAGGTAAGAACACGGAAGCGAAGCCAGCCACTGGAAGTTGGCAAAATGTGTCGCACCTGTGCCTACCTCACAGGTGCCCAATAGCTCTTCCCAGTTACTTCTTTGTACCTGGAGTTAGATTGCATATCCGCCCCATCTTCCCCCACCCCCCACACACGCACACAATGCAATGCTTCTCCTCTCAGCACAGCCCCATCTCGTCTATCTAATAAGCAATCTGTACAAGGTGATTCTGGGTGACAGCGTCATATAGCATTGCTCCTAAGTAAACTTTACAGTATTATAGGGCTGTTTGGAGACCCAAAGCCTTCCCCCAATGACTTCATAAAAACAGAGAAAATGAGAACAACCACTGTTCTCTGGCACCCTACTCTATGCTGGGATATACACGGATCTTACAGACCAAGTACTGCTAATCCCATCTGACAGACGAGGGGACTGAGGTCTGGAAAAATTCAAGAACTCATCCAAGGTCACAGCTAGGAAGTAGAAACTTCCAACCTAGGCCTGTATGAATCTCAAATGTGGCTTATTCCCCTGTGTCAGGCTGTTTTTCAATGGGGTGGTGTTTTCAAGTATCTGTGGGTGGGGGTGGTTAAGGTGTGGTTCTCTGGCAAGGTGTAATGGGACGGGCTCTCAGGACAAACAAACCTGAAGGACACCAGTCCTTCACAGAAGCGTAAATGCAGCCCTGACTGCGGGAAGAATTCAGTGGAGAACAGAAGCACCCGCTACAGAAAGGAAGGGACCATTTATCATGGAGGGGCGGGGGTAGAGACCCAGGTGGGAAAGGAGAAGGGGAGGGAGTCAGTCCAGTGTCAAAATTGGGGTGAAAAACTATCAATTTCCTGGAAGATCCCTCCCAAACACCTGCTTCCTTATCTGTTTGGGGGGACCTGGCGATCTGAAGCCAGCAGCCCTCAGTAATCACTTCTCTTCTTGTTCCTGAATGTTCAGAGGCATCGAGATTCTGAGCTCTCCTGGGACAGTTAACACCAACTCCTCTCCTCTAGGCACTAGGGCCAAAATATCTAGGATGGACAAGTCAGCCACCTTTTGCCTCAGTCCTCGGTGCTCACCCCTTCCTTGTCCACTGCTTTATGTAACTGGAAATACAGGTGGATGGGGCAGAAGGAGAAGGCAGACGTTCAGCAATGGGGTTTTGAAGACCAGACAGACAACACTTCCAAACGAAAACTTAAAAATAGAAAAAGAAAGAAAAAGGTCATTTTACCCTCTGTTCTGTGATTCCCTGCTGAATAGGAGTGTGGATTTAAAATTTAATCATGAATTCATGGGAAGGAAATAAATCATGAAGTAAATGTTTAAAGTGCAAAATCGCTGAGCTCTTGGGTTGTGATCACTCAATTTAGCATAAAAATTAAGAATGTTTTCCAAGAACAGAGACAAAGGCACATTTAAAAAATTATTAATGGCAGATGACATTAATTTCAAAAAAAATAATCTGATTTGAAATGCAGCATGTGGGATGAAAATGTCTCTGTGTTATAAACCTAGGCTTGGAGCTGCAGCAATTGTATCTATGAAAGCGTTCACAGAGAGCTGCAAGGTCTCTCTATCGGCCTCTTGAGCTACCACAACTGAATTCTGGCCTTTCCCACCCACAATTCAATTCAGGAGGCAATGCTTACTCCATGTGAGGCACTGGCAAGCCATGGAGGGAAGAGAGCTTGCCAAGAGTGAGGGAGACAGGTGCAGGGGAGATCAGCTCTTCTCCCCTCCCCCAACCAAGTTCAGGCCTCCCTCCTCTCTCACCTAGGTGATCCTGTGAGCTCCTCACCTGATGCCCATCCCCTCCGATGAACTCTCATTGTAGAGTTATCATCGTTAAACACATTATCGTCCTGTTGCTCACGACTAAAACCTTTCCATGGTTCCCCTGGCTCTCATGAAGAAAATCCAATCACGTGGCAGAGCTTATACCAGGGGCCCAGGCATCGGAACCCCAAAGGCTCTGTCTTCCTTCCCACTCTGTGCTCAGTGTTTCCACTGTGGCATCTTGAGGCCCAACAGCGTCCGGCCACGCCTTTGCCTGACCTCCTCTCCCTCTCCCCTCACACCCTGCCCAGACTGGCTTCTTCGCTATTTCTCCAGCAGACCCAGCCTGCTCCTACCTCAGGGACTGACTCTCTACTCAGACCAGTGTCCACTGGGAGAGTCACATGGTTCCCTCCTTCTCTTCCTTCAGGCTCTGTACAAATGTCACTTCTCAAAGAGGCCTTCTCTACCACCCCGTCAAAAATAATAGCCTTTCCCCTAACCGCACACTTTATAGCCCTTACTTTGCTCCGTTTTCCCCCAGTGTGGTCCCAGCCGTATGACAGAGGATATCCGCTTTAGTTTACTGTCTTCCCATGCTAGAATAGAGGCTTCCTGACACCAAGGATTTAGCCCATTTGGTTCTCTCCGCTACCCTCAGTGCACACACATTGTTGGTGCTCAGTGAATATGGAAAGGATGAATTAAATGGATGAACGGCTTCTGGTTCTGTCTGCTGTTCCCAAACATAGTGTGTTGCTGAGTGCCTGTTCCTTTATGGGGAATGCCCTTCCTCCCATTTCTATTACTAGGTTAACCTCAGCTTTTCTTCAACCCCCACCCACCCCTTCTCTGGAATGTTCCATGTCCCTGTGCCTTGGACCCAGGCCTGGCGAGGGTGCCAGATCTACCCCCTGGCTGACTCCATTGCCCCAGAGTATAACTGTTGATATGCTTCTCTGTCTCTCCTAGAAGATTCTGAGCTCCCTACAGGAGGAGGGCATTGTTCTGTATATCTGGTGCTGGCAGGTAGTAAATAGTCTATAAATGTTTGCTGAACTAGCAAATACATGATAATTACCTCTGTCATCTATCGAGCATTTACTATTTGCCTGTCAGTGCTCTAAGCACTTTGCAGAGGTCAACTCATCATCCTTTTAGCGATCCTATAAATATAACTCCATATTTCAGATAGGTAAACAGAGGCACAGCGAGCTTAAGTAAGTTGCCCCATATTCATACAGTGTAAGCAGCTGAAATGGGGTTTGACACCATCTCTGGATTCTGGGCTCTTCACCCACATCCCCTATTGCCTTAGTTATGAATGAACCGGTAAGTGTCATAAATGTTGGACCTTAAATATCATGCTTTCTCCTCTTCCCTCTTCTCTCTATGCTCCCTTTGTTATTCTCAGTCTCTCCTTTCTCCATATAAGCATTTGTACACTCAACTAACATTCACTTATTGAGAACCCCCAATGTGCCAGGCACAGCACTAAGGGATGGAGAGAACTTTGATACTCTCATGGAGGTTCCTGTGTAGGAGGGAGACAGATGCTATTTAATCACATGAGCACACAGCGACAGATTATAATAAGAGCCATTCATTCATTCATTCATTCATGCAATACATGCCTGTTGATGGCTTACCATGTGCCACGAGCCATTCTAGCTATTGGGGATGAAGCATGTCTGTTTACACCACAACAGACCAAAAGTAAATAAGCAACATAGAGTCAAGATAATTTCAAAGCTATATCAGTTACATTGTAGGCATAAGAAGAGGGAAAAAACCAGACTGAGAAAACATAAAAAGAGCCATGAAAGCACATAGCAGGGGGCCTTGATCTAGACACACAAGGACAGAAACCAGTATGTACAAAGTGCTTGCTACGTTTCAAGCACCAAACTCTCTGTATATCAGTCCTTTTATTATTCACACCAACAAGTCTGTGTAGTGGGTGCTATTATTATTTTCATTTTAACACATGAGGAAATTTTAGGCGCAGAGAAATAAATAACTTGCTCAAGGTCAAACCACAAAGTAGCATACCCCCATATGAACCAAGGCAGTCTTGATCCAAAGTCTACACTCCTCCATGCCACATGGACACTTTCTTCTACCAACTAGAGAGGTGGCATTGGGATAAGGTACCGGGAGCAGTGTGATCCTGGGCAGGCCACCACTTCTTCGAGCTTCAGCATTCTGGAGTGAAAAACAGGATGGCTGGACTTGATCCAAGCCGAGAGTCTTCTGTAGGGGAAGACAAACCCTCTGAAATCAAGTGAAGAATTTTGTATGCATGTAGATATGACCACGTTTCTTAAGTGTGGCACCATGGCTCAAATTCTCACAGTGCTCTGTGGCCCCCTAAAAAGTGCAGTAAATCATTTCTTCCAGAATGTAGTGTATCATGAAATACACCAAGAAATATATGCCTTGTGTACTTTTCTATTGATCCTACCATGCTGACTCACAGAAGAACCCACATGTCCACAATACTTTCTGTCCAGAAGGTGAATTCTGAGTTGATCTTAACCAATTTGCCCTCCCTCTTCCAGATGGCCCTGATTTCCTTTGATCAGCAATCTCTCCTCCTTCAACTGCAACGTTCTGTACCTTGAAGATCCAGACACAACCCTCCCTTGTTCTAATGTCATTAAGGCCAAATAAAGCTGAGCTGTACAGTTGTGATTTCATAAACATGCCCAGTAAATCCGACAGTGAAACATTTTATTAGGTGGGAAACGTCATACATAAGTTATTTATTTGCCCATCCAAATGCAAATAAAACCACTTCATGATACAAGGGTACAGCTGGATTCCCCAGCTTTCGACTCATGGCTGACAGCATGGTTAGCGGGCTTGAGTGTTGTCTTTTCATTTTACATTTATATCACAGAGAAAAATAAATTTGGTCCTTCCATGTTCAGGTCTTAAGTCAGGTCTTAATATTAGAAGCATCTTTCAATAATGCATTAACATATAAAATATATTCTTAAAGACAAACAGAGAGAATTAATATTTTATGGGCTACAACCCACAAATGTCTTTAGAAGCATTGATTGCTTCCTAAATCCATTAGGTTCTATTTTGATCTCCAATGGCTGGAGACAGTCTGCTCTGCGGTAGGACTTATTTTGGCAACACAATAATTTAGAGATGGCCAATGTTTCGATGACCTTCAGTTTTTGACACCAAGTGTTACAGAATCTCTAATAAGAAGACACAGCTCCTGTCACCCCCCCTGTCCCCCCCGCCGCGCCTGTTGTCATGGTTATATATTAGCTCATCAGAGGAGCTTCTGTGTTGAAGTTTGATTCATCAGGCATCAGGCTGGTCCAACTAACCCACCAAAAGGTCCGGCTGGAGCTACTTTGCACCAAGGTGGCAACAATGATCATAGCAGTAGCAGCTACCATTTATAGAACAGATAATGTGTTCCCCTGCGTCAGCCTAGGGGCACTGTTCTCATCACAGGCTGGAAGATGACAATAAAGTGTCGTAAGGAAGGCATAGCTTTTTCAAACTCTAACTCCCACAGAGGTACTACACAAGCTAGTCATCCTCCAATGACCTGCATGTGAGGCATCATGACCCCGGTTCTACCTTTGGGGAAATGGACTTCGGCAGCCCCCACAGCTTGCCAAGATTGATGCTGAGATTCAAACTCAGTCCCCTGGCTTCAAATCCCGTCTTGATTTCCCTGCACTAACCAGGACAACATATAAGCTGGCCAGGAGGAGGTACCAACACAACCCCAGGGGAGTAAAGGAAGATGCCGGCTGGAAAAGATGGGAAAGCCAGGGTCTTCCTTCCTCATGATGCATAGTTACCTGGAACCAGCCAAGCGCCTCCCCAGAGCCTCCATCGGGAACATGATGAAGATGTTGCCACTTCTTCAATGAAGACAACTCTTCTTTTTCTTCTTGATTCATGATTGATCTGATTCTCCAAAGCTCATCGTGAATTAAACCCTGGTTTCTCAGGTTTGTCTCTACTATGAGAGGCCTCCCTTCCGTGCTGCCACAGTGCCTTTGCCCATCATCAGAGAACTGACCACACCATATCAGGAATGTCTCTGGCAGCTCAAACACCCTACAGACCTGGGAGTGCTTGAGGACAAAAACTACTTCTGTTGTTTTCTCTGTGGTAGTTCCTGACAATTTTCTGTTGAATGAATGAGAGGGTTCAAATTAAATGGGTTTTCATTGAACTGCCTGTAGTCCATACTCTCTATCCATCCTTCTTGGCTCAGCCCAGATCATGCTTGAAGCTTCCTCTCCCCCCTTAGACAGTCTCTCACCGAAGGACTCTTCAGTATGCTCTCACGCAGGCAGCTTTGTGTCTCCAAAGGGATTGAGGAGTCCTTGAGAGAGGACAATTTTCAGAGTTGGAGGCACATACCTATGCCTACGATGTATGCTGTTGAACCTCCCTAAAAACCCCCGGCCCTTCCTTACTAGAAGAAAACAAATAAAATCAACTGACCCTCCGGCAACTAATATTACACTGTATGTTAACTAACTGGAATTTAAATAAAAACTTAAAAACAGTAATAAATATATGTTTTTCCCTTAACTGATTTTAAAAGCAACTGCATAAAAATAAAATAAAATGACCCTAACTAAGCCCGTAATAAACAAGGCACTATACACACATTAAATTCTTCTAATGTCTGCAAGTAAGGAAAAATTATGCCCATTTTATAGATGAAAAAACTGAGATCCAAGTTCTTAAGTTGTCAGACAGATGACTAACCAGGAGCAGATCTGGAATTTGAACCAAGATCAGGGCTTTCGTTCTTTCCAAGACATCAGGCTACATTCTAATTGCAGTAAAACAATGGTCTCTTCCTTCCAATATTTTCTGTTGAAGCCACAGCAGTTCAGTTTCTAATAGATAACAGCTGCTCAGGGAGTGGTTTCATAATTCCCCAGAAATGCCACCAGGTTTCATTGTCTCATAGGAAGATTGGATTTCCAATTCAGATTTAAAACTGAAGGATATCTGTATGTTCTTGCTTTGTAATTCAAAATTTAAAGAGTCTCCACCCTTCTTCCATTCATAAGCAAACCTCCTCCATCCTAATTACTGGAATTGTCTAAGACCATTTGCCACCTGAAATGTAGTATTCCTCCTGGCCAATAGACCAAAGGATCTCTCTAGAAACTCACTCAGGACATAGGATGGGATGAGGACTCTGCATCTCTGAGTCTGCTGTGACAGCAGTCTGCTGCTACCTCTGCAGGAGAAACTCAAAATTAGAGACACACAGGGCCTGGAAGAAGCAAAGAATGTCCAGGAACTGTATCTTTCTGATATTGGTCACAACAGGATACATTTCTTGCTTTTCTTCTCATTTCATTGGCTGTTCCTTCTTTCTCCTGCACTGTTGCCCTTCATCTTCCTGACTTTTTAATGTCAGAGTGAGTATCAGAAGGTCAGTCCTCAGATCTCTTTTCTATCTATACTTATTTCCAATGTCATGGTTTTAATACCACTTAAACAGACTTGATGACTTAAATGCATGTATGAGAACTAGACTTCTCTGAACCTCAGAGTCATACCCAACTGCCTACTCAACACTTCTATTTGAAGGTCTACTAGATATCTTACCCTTAGTGTGGCCAGAGCTTAACCTTCTACATTTTCTTCTCCCCACACCTGCTTCTTCAACTGTATTCCCAGGTTCATTAAATAACAGCTCCATTTTTTCCACTGGCTCGGGCCAAAAATTTCAGTCTTCCTTAACTCTTTGCTTTCTCTCATAATCCAGAACTCATTAATCAGAAAGTATGGTTTGTCATACATTAAAACATATCCAGAATCGGTCCACTTCTCTCTACCTCCATGCTATGACTAGAGTTCAGGCCCCCACTTACCACCCATGGGGATCACCGAGACCACCTTCTTCTAACCGCTCTCCTCATGTTCCCATGCCCCTTCCAGCCACTGTCCACACAGCAGTTCCAAGGACTCCTTGGAAAAAAGTCAGCCAGATGTTGTCTTTCCTCTGCTCAAAACCCTCTGCTGGGTTTTCATTTCCCTCAGTGTAAAAACCAAAGTCTTATCATTGCCTGGAAGGCCCCAGACACCCACTCCTCTCTCTTGGCTCCTCCGGGCTCCAGCCACACTGGCTCCCTGTCCATCCTCGAGACACCAAACGCGTTCTCATTGCGAGGCCTTTGTGCTTGCTGCTCTCTCTTCTCTGGACATCCTCATCCCCCAGGCTGTCACCTGAGGACTCTGCTGAATTGTGGGCCATGTCCACGAGGACTTCTCTGACCAAACTCCATCACATGCCACCAGCATTCTGTCACCACGTTCCCAATCTTTATACCTGACTTCATTTTTGTTCATGGCACTTATAACTATCTAACATGTAACATGTTGTATTCATTTTGTCTTGATCATTCATTATCCCCACTTTTCATATAAGTCCAGAAGGACAGGACTAATCTATTTTTGTCCACAGTGCATCCCCCTAGTGCCTTGGCTAGTGCCTGGTACAAAACAAAAATGCAGAAAGTCATTTTCCAATGAATGAAAGAATGAATGGTAGAGGGGGAAATGTTCAGAGGCTCAGGAAAATAACCAAAAATATCTCCCAGTCCGAAGTAGTCCTCAGAGCTTTAGAAATGCCCACCAGTCCATATTCATGGCTCAGTCCATGCTGTGTCTTCCTCCAGGGATGAGTAAGAAGGATCTGGCACCATCCCTGGAGGTTGTCCTTAGATGGTAGACTATTTATGCTGAGAAATCTCCAGTTTTATTACATAGCTCTCATCCAGAGTTATTTTTGCACAGAAGTGAAATGCTATAACGTTGGATCTTTTAGGGGTACTTGTGCCCATGAAAGATGACCCTAGAGGCGCAAAAATTTACTTAGTAGCAAAGAGGAGAAGAAATAACCTCTTCTCCCCATTTGTCTACTATTCCCCCTATGAGAAAGGCCAGCCGTCCCAAAGAGTGAGCCAGCCTTGGGGGCACCATGTCTGCAGGGATGAGGGGGAAGAAACACAGAGGGAAGCAAGGCTGGGGTAGGGAGATGGAAGAGGTGGCTCTCCGAGATATTTCCCCACCCTCCTGAAGGCTGACTTTTCCTGAATCCCCAGCTGTCCCTGGACTCACCCTAGTACCCATCCCAGCTTTGTCCTGACATGCCCTTTAGATAACAGGCATGGTCCCTTTTTGCCCTAGCTTTAAAAGGCTGCCTCAAGGCCAGCTGGTCTCTCATATCCAAGTGAGGGGTCTGTCACTTTAAAGCACTAACCTGCTACTGAGACCCATTCATAGGATGCTTATTGAAGTGAAAATGGCCTTTGTGGGAGTGGGGAGTGAGGGGAGGGTGTTGGCTGCAAAATTAAAAATGCTTCTCTGTCACCTGGCCACTTGGCCTGGGGCTTCTCTGGGTACTGAGAAGGGTGGTACCATATGTGGGGTGATGAGCTAGCTGACTGTGGAGGCAGGCAGATCTGGGTCCAGCCTCAGTGCTATCACTGGCCCTCGGCATGTTAACCTCTCGGTGACTCAGTTTCCTCACCATATATGGAGTTGCTCATAGCACCTAGAGCTTGGGATGGAGGGGAGAATGCACATAGACTACTTAGCACAGGGTCTGCCATGTATCCTAGCAGCAACACTGAGGGCAAAAGGGGGCTCTAACCACATCTCCCTGTCTCCCCACCAGAGGCCTGAAGGCTCGGAGGTCAGGAGCCCTGTCATGTTCCTCTGTGTCCCCTGTCCATGCACAATGTGCTTGGCACAGAGCAAGGCCATCAACAAGGACTTGCTGCCCTGCACAGAATTAAAAGTGCCTGGGCTGAGGGGTAGACAACCTTGGAGGCTTGTAGGGGAGAAGAGAGCCGCCCATGTTACTTCGCAGAGAAATTACCATTCTGGTAATGTCGGGGCTGAAATAAAGAGCTGCTGATGCTGACGGCCTTTCCAGGTTGGAATCTGACTTCTGAAGGTGGCAGGGAGTGCAGCGCAGGGAGAGGGAGTTCTGATTTTTTTTTTTCCTTGCAAAATTCATCACAGACACTCAGCCTAACACACAGGGGAAAACAGAACTGTGTTTTGACTTCTAATTTATCTTCTTAATATCCACTTCCCCGTGCCCTGGACCAGAGCCAATGAGTCTCAAAGATCACATTTCACCAGCGACCTTGAAAGTGTGATTCAACATCTCTTTTTGCAGTAATAAGATCTTTTAACCAAAAGTGACCATTTTATGAGGCTGATACATTACAAAGGAGCCAACAGGCAAACCGAAGCTCAGGGTTATTAAAGCCCTGGGAGAAATCAATGCACTCTGAAGTCAGCATCCAGCTGTGACTTAAGCAATAGTGACCGGGGGTTCAGGAAAGGTGTTTGCCAGGGGCTGATGCTGTGTCCAAGAGCACTGCTCACCCACCAACTATGCACATGTCTATGGGTGTAGGAAAGGGCCCAGATCATCCTCCCCTAGAAGGGTGGGGCTGTCAGAGGGGGCTAGGGCAGGCTGCTGCTCAGGAGGGATGGCTTCACATGGCTGAGACTAGCCCCCAGCTGTGGGTCTAGCCAGGGTCAAGGGGCTGGGCAGAGCTAAGGGTCTGAAGAGAAACTGGGTTTCAGTGGCAAGGGAAGGGCCTCCAGTAGGTGGGGGAATGGACACAGGGGTGAGAAGTTCAGGGATAAGGAGAGCAGAGGGCTGGGTAGAGCGCAGAGGGGAGTCAGGAATGACAAGCCAGACTATAAGTAAGACTAGCTGCCCTGCTTCCCTGTGGAGGCAGAAGCATGATGCACAATGCACGGGAAAGCCAAAGCCAGCTATGTTTAAAGGGACAGAGACTGGCCAACAGAAGGGGAAGCAAGCCGTGTCATCTCCCAGGCTACCTTCTCTAGGCATCCCAGAGTTTCTGGGACACTGATGATGTGCCAGCACCTGCCACACATCTCCCAGACTGTGAAGGATCAGGGAATGGAGCGGTATTGACCAAGTGCACACAGTCCAAGGACGCATGTTCCTTTGCTGTCACTAGCCCATCATATGGAGACACTGGTATTGCCCTCTCTCTTTCGTCCCTTTCTGAGCCCCGCCCCCACTGTAGCCAACCTGAGTATCAGAGCTGTATGAGCCCATGCTTAGCATATACAGTCCCATCCTCCCTTCTACAGACGGGCAAACTGAGGCCAGAGTGGAATTGTTACCCTACCCAGTCACACGGAGAGGATGCAGCTAGGCTGAGGCCAGACCCCAGGTCTCCTGACTTACAGTCCACCAGTCTTTCTTCTGAGATATGGATTTCAGAGGCAATTTTAATTCAGGGTGCAATTTTAATCTTTTTTTTAATTCTAAAATCAATGCTTGCTCATTATAACAAATTCAACTTAAATATGCATAAATAAAAATTAAATACTGACAAGACTCACTCCCTCCCCCCACCAAACACTCATACCACCAGTAGCCATTGTAACAGTTTTGGATGTCAGGGGTCAGGGGTCTACAGCCCCTTTCAGGAGACAGGCACAATGACAGTGCCCCCCAACACACACACACACACACACACACACACACACACACACCACACACCTCAGAGAGTCTAATCCTCTCTACAATAGGCCAGCCGAGTGGTTGCTCAGTCTTAACTTGTGTACCTCCAGGACCAAGAGAGATCATTGCCTCTGGAAGCATCCCGTCCACTGATCACTAACTCTGGGTCAGAGAGGTCCTCCTTTAACTGAACAAAACCTTGCCCACTCATAGCCCTCATTCAGCCCATTTGACAGCCCCCAAACACACTGCTTCCTCTTTTTAAGAGGGCCCTTGAGTATCTAAGAACAGTACCCGAAGCTCTCTGCATCTCTTCCTCACCATGCCAACCATCACTGGTTCTGTCCACGGCACCTGCTGGACGTGGTCAGGATCACCTGTCCTCATTAATGTCACCAACGGCCCAACCACAGAGAAGGGCAGGGAGAAATGCACATCTATTACCCTTCACCCCTCAATATTCCCCTTAACACAAGGCAGCAGTCTCCAGTAAAGACTCATGGGACCCACTTTTGGAGAATCCAGTGTCCTGATCCAAATGTAACTTCCTAACCACGGCCGAAGGGGATTTGTTCGGATGGCTTGAATTCTTCTGGCAAGTGAAGACCTGCTCTAAGGGCCGGCTGCCTCACCCAGCCACACTGTCACAGACGGCCTCACTCCAGACATGAAACACAGGCCCCGCACGCCACGCCTTAACCTAACGTCAGCCGAGTCCCCTCACCTGGGACTGCTGAGAAGGGCGGTGCTGGCAGAGAGCCTGAGAACTGGCGCACAGCTGAGCCCCCCTCACCAGCTGAGGTGCCCCAGAAGGAAGGAGCATTAGTTTGCTTCTGGAACCCCTGCAGACTCCACGGATGTCACTCTGTGGCGCTGGGTGAGCCGTGGATGTGAGAAGAATGACGGGGACAGGGCGTTCTGAGTGATGCGGTAACCCTTCACAGAGAATGCAGTGCGTACACGTCCTCACAGGCCGTGCGTTAGAGGCTGTGTACCACACACCAACCCAGGACAGACATCCCTGGGGCCATGGCCTGGTCCTGTACATCTCACACCTTCCCTCCCACGTACGCCTTAGGCCACGACCCAAGTTCGAAGACTGTCTCCACACTTCCTCACTGTGTCATCTTGGGTAAACACAGTGACTGTCTTATTCAGTCCCCAGAGCATATGAAGGCTCTGTGTCAGCTAGCGGTAGTAGCAGTGGCTTAACTACCGGTCGTTCCACTGACTAAAAGCCATCCTCTCTCTCTCTCGTACCCTCAAAGCTGCCGAGGTTGGTTATTCATAATTACCATTGTCACTTATTAGGGATTTATTCGGGACAGGCCAGGCAGGGCTCTGGGCACTCTCCATGCATCATCTCAGTTAATCCTCACAAAACCCCAGGAGGTGGGTATTTTTACCCAACGCACAGATGGGGACACTCTCAATTCCTGACTGAGGCCAGTGGAAAATTCTCCCAGCTTAAAACTTTGGGGGGAACTACAAGCTCGGGATCAGTCTACCAGGGCTGGGACCAGGTAGGAAATAAGACTCAGGTGTGTTACAGGAGCACTGTGGGGTAAAGGGACAGAGGAGGCTCTGAAACAGAAACAGAGCAAAAGGAGAAAAGTGGGAGGAGAGACAGTGTCAAGGACAAGGCTGAAAGAAGACCCAGAGCAACAGTGTGCTGGATTGGCCTCCAAATGACACCCAGAAAACCAGAAATCTGTGGCAGGCTCAGCCCCTCCTCTCCCTGGAGGCTCCCTCCTGCCCTGAACACAGGGTGAACTGCCACAGGGTCCTTCGCACTCCGGCTAAGATGGTGCCTTCTGGGCAAGAACACAGCTGGGCAGACGCACCTGCCTCTGAGCAAAGGGGAGCTGGAGGCAGCCACCCCTGCAGAGCTGTGGCTGGAGCCTGCCTGGATGTTCTTCTGGGGCAGCTTTGACAGAGGCAAGAACCCTCTCTCCATCCCAGGTACCTGGCCCACAGGAGGCCCTCCCTGAATGAACGCACATGGAGTGAAAGGACAGTAACATGGGCGCTGTCCAAGGTAGCAGAAGGTGAGCCTAGGTGGGGGCTTCCTCTCCCCTCCCAGGAATGGCTTTGTGTCAGCAATCAGGCATGCGCCCCCTCGGGTGCTAACAGGGACCCAAGGACAGACACATGGGCACATGCTCTTGGGCCTCATTCTTCCTCACTGACCCCGAAGCCCAGCACCAGAAGATCTCAAGATACCGTGTGAACCCAAAGACACGACAGCTGCGCACACCCAAAGGTCGTGGGAAGTGGAGTGCTTTCCCATTTCACCGAGGAAGACTCGCTGCTGACAAGAGGGGCTTAGCAGCTTCTTGCGTCTGCGCCCTTAGAGGGTTCCAGACTGCTCATTTACACACTGCAGGTCGCACCAGGCCCTCGCTACCTTCTCAGATGAGGAGGACCTCCCCACACTTCGTCCGCAGTGCCCAGTCAAGTGTCCCTGCCACCTCTCCTAACCTCGGGTGCAAGGGCTCCATCCCAACCCCACTGAACCTTTTTCAGACCCGCAAGCCTCCCCCTTCCTCTGGATGCTGGGCTTTTCACCCATGCTGTTTCTTCGGGTTGGGACACTCGTCTCTCCCCTTGCACTCTCTAACTCCGATCCTGCCCACAGATTTCAGCTCAGGGCAGCCTCATCTCCCCTTCCCACCTGGGTCAAATCTCCCTTTCCTACCCTCCAGTGGTACCATATGATTACCGTACAGACTCTAAACTCTGTAAGAACAGGGGCCATGGCTGATTAGGTTCACCATTAAGTTCACAGAGTCTAGCACAGTGCCTGGAACAGAGGACTGCCTCAGAAAATAGCAGACAAAGGAATAAAGGAAAAACTGCCCAACAGCCCTAAAAACAGTCACTACCAACAGTGATCTTTCAGGTATTGTGGTTTTGTTCCTAAACCAAAGGTTTTTCTTTCCCCTAATAAAAGTAGTACCTATACCTTAAAGAAAAATATAGGGTGGAATATACCCTCTTTCTCAGTACCCAAAGTTGTCCCCAAACAGTAAAATCATGAGGTGCCATTGCACAAAGTACCTGGAAGGCTAAGAGGACACAAATGCTTCCCTGCCTCTGACGTGGTCACTGGGATGGGAACCAGGCAGGATGGTTCGGATTTTAATTCCCAGGAGAGACCTAGGATGTGTCCTCCACCTCTCACGTCACTCCCGCCTCCCACCAAGCAGGTCTTCAGCATTGCTGCCTCTGAAAAACCTAAGGGTTCACAGTCCACATGGAAAGAGAAGTTCCTAATACAAGAATCTATGTGAGTCTCCCAGGTTCCCAAGTGAGATTTGACTTAAAAAAAAAAAAAAAAAAAAAACCTTAAGTCATAAATTTCCCCTTTTACACACAACTAATAATATGGAGCAAAAACAGCTCTGAATGCAGTACATTTTAAATTTAAAACAAGTAAATTGCTACCAGGAAAGAAAAAAAAAAAACAGACATATAAGGGAGAGAAAAAGGAAGACAATCCAAATGAAAAAGCTCACAGGTAGTGGCCCAATTACCTAGTCTTCTTGCTCAGGTTTGTCTACAAAAGGTACTTTCCATTTCAAGGAAAAGGAATAAATTTTCATTTGACAGCTGATATGATTCCCATTGTAAAATTAAAACACATTTTGTTGATTTTTTTAAAAAATATTTTATTGACATACATAATTCCATGCTGCCATAATAGCTCGTAGTTGACAAGCCCTGTAAACAGACAAAGGGATCCATCCACACCCTCCCTCTAAATCACCAGAGCACAGCAAGTGGAGAGGGCTGGGAGTGTTTTAAAGATACAGATCAGCCCAGCTGAGTTCAGGGCGGATGTGGAGAACAGGAGCTTCTCTGGCAAGCCAGCAGACCGTAGGGTCCTCTTAAGGTACAAGGGGGATGGGGCAAAGTGGGGGAATAGGACAGACAGGCCTGTCTGACCTTCTGGACAACCACTTGAGAAAGATGGCACTCACAGTCTGACTGTGCCATTCCTTCAGCAGGGTGCACGGGGCAAAACAAAATATTGCCGTCCCCACTTAATCAACCCTCAAAGCCCTTTTCAAAGAAGACAGAAGGATGGACACTCCGGGAAAAGGGGAAGAATGACCTCAGGCTGCAAAGGTTAGGTCATTCAATTCACAGATCCTCTGCCCATACAGGGAGAGCAGATTCCAACACAGCCCAGCGTGCAGGCAGGCTCTGTGATGTCTGTGCTGCTTGCTGGCTTCTGATGAATAGACTGTAGGCTCACTTCTGATGATAGAATGTAGCAGAAATAATGTGGGGTGTTCTGAGGTAGGTCATTAAAGGCAAGCCATCTGCTCTCCACCACCCCCCCACACTTTCTCAGGACTCTCCCCTTCGGATCCTGTCACCATGCAGTGAGGTAGACCAGGCCACATAGAGAAGCCACATGCAGCCCAGCTAAACCCCTAGCTAATGGCCAGCATCAACTACCTAATAATATGTCAGTGAGTGAATGAACATTCGGATGATTCCAGCTTCTATCCCAGCTGATACTGAATGGAGCAAAGAAAACCATCCCTGCTGAATTCTGCCCAAATCACAGATTGTGAGCAAGGTAAGTGCTGTCATTGCTTTAAATTATTGCTGGGATGGTTTTTACATAGCAGTAGATTCCTGGAACAAATTATTGTTACACCCATTTTACAGATGGGAAGACTAAGGCTTAGAGAGATGAATTTGCCCCACATAGCCAGCAATCAGCACTGGAAGGACCTGAACCCAGCTGGCTGACTTATGCCCATAACCACCATATGGTATCTTCTCTGCCTGATTCTTCATCATCCAGACATCATAGGGTTCCACAGAGAGAGTCTGAACAATTCTCAGTTTCCAGAAAACACTAACCTAGACTCTTCATTCCCTGGGCATTCTGGCCAAGAGTTTAATGTATTCCCTCCTTCGCCATCCTTTGTAATTATTTAATTTTTAACTTTATTTAAATATCATTTTCTCCAGGAGAGTAGCTTTAAACACAAATTCAGGAGATCTGGTTAATCTACTATGGGCTAAGCTTAGGGAGGGGGAGGTGTTAGGAAAGAACTAACACATTTTATTAGCACCTTCTATGTGCACAGCACTGTGCTAAGTATCTGTCATTTGTTTTTCTAAACTCATAAAATAGATTAAAAAGTTACAATTAGGGACGCCTGAGCGGCTCAGTCGGTTAAGCGTCTGCCTTCAGCTCAAGTCATGATATCAGGGTCCTGGGATAGAGTCCCGCCTCAGGCTCCCTGCTCAGCGGGGAGCCTGCTTCTCCCTCTCCCTCTGCCTGCCACTCCCCCTGCTTGTGCTTGCTCACTCATTCTCTCTCTCTGACAAATTAATTAACTTAAAAAGTTACAATTAGTTAAGATTGAACCCAGTGTTAGTTTCAATGCACATATAAAACCCCCTCCTCTTTGACCTGTTCTTACTCCTCCCCCACTGCCCCACATCCCATTGATAGGTGTTAAAATCCCTATTACTTTCTTACTGTGATGCCATTAGCAACACCCAAATTCAAAATCATCACCTACTGTTTCCGCTACTTAAAGGCACAGGACTCTTCCCAGGACACACATTAACAGTGAATGTCTTGTTCACTCCAGTGTCCTCCTCAAATTCAAGGGGTCCTCTTTAATGTCACTAATAAGGTCTAAACTACCTGATATCCTTTGAAATTCATAGTATCCAAACTCACTGAAGGTTTAACTCAGGGATGGTGAGGAAGTCGCAGACAGGACGATGCTTCTGGCAAAGGTGGGAGGACAGGATAGGTAGAAACCAGAGTGAGGGCTTTAGGAACTGGTGAAAGGCAACTGGGAAGGGACAGAGGTGAAATCTGTGGGGGGAAAAGTGACTTAGCACTGGGGGCAAGGCAGGGGGACAGGCCAGAGATGGCATGGAAGGGGGCTCTGATGGGAAAGGTGTCGAAGGGGTGCCTCCTTGGACAGGAGGTGCCACCTGAAGACAGGAGGTGATGTTTCATTAGAGAGAAGTACCATGGGGCAGTGAGCAGCAGAGGACAAAGGCCAGAAAGGACCTGGTGAAATGCCAGACCTACCACTCGCTTGGTCTGGGACACCTGTGAACAAGTTACTTAGCCTCTCTCCACTTCCCAGCTTCTTCATCCTTAAAGGGGGAGAGGGACCAGAGTCCCTAGCACATCTTGAGTCACTGGCAGGGATAATGTCCCTATTCTCATAGGATGGATTATGAACCACACCCAGTGCCTGGCACTTACTTGCACAATAAACAGTTGCTCTCCCTCAAATCCACCGCACTCACTCCACTCTTGTACATTCTGCTGCTTTCCCCCAGATCTTCTGGCTCCAGCAGGCAGGGTCTACTGGGAGGTCCAGTCCCTAGAGGAGCCTTCCCTCACCATATCCTGGTGCCCTGTACCAAGCACTTCCCTGCATTACTTTCCTCAGAGCAGGCAAACCAGAGGCATAACTCATTTGTTCCCAGTTATGAGACAGGCCACCAACCTCGGGTCTCCTGACATCTGGTCTGATATTTCATTTCTACCCCCACCCAACTGAAACTTTAGGCTTTCTTTGCTTATTTTACGTGTTTATTACGTCAGGACTTTATGTATTAGAGTCACCCTGAATCCCCAGGACCAGCACATAGTAGGAGCTCAGTGAATGTTTGCAAAAGGATGGAATTCATACTGATTATTGTTTTGCAAGCAGGATGCAAGATGGGGCATTTGGGGCAGATCTGGGAGTTCTCCACTGAAGACTGAAAGCTGAGGCATGGGGGCTGATGAGCTCTTGCTTGGGAAGACACGAGAGACAGAAAACTATGGGTCAGGGACCAGCCATCATGAAAGGCCACAGAGGGGTTGAGGGAAAGAGTCAAGAGGGCCAAAGCAGAATCTTACAGCTTCAGGCTGCCGGGACCCACACAGCTGGGCCCAGGAGAAAGAGAGAGCCACAGGGAGGACTCTGGAATGGGCCCCAAGCCCCAGAAGATTATCATTTAATTGGGCTCCATATGTAAACTGTCCTACAAATTTATGAGCCTGTACAAACAATTGTTTCCTGGAATGTTTGTACAAATGGTGCAGATTACAAAACTCTGGCCAAAGGATAAGAATATCCCATGTGGCCAGGGACACAGAGCAGGCTGGGCCACTGAACAGAAGGCGGGTTCTATCTCGGACCCCAGGCCAGTGTTCTTGGCCTGACCAGCTCATAGTGGTGATGTAGGAAACACAGTCAGTCCCTCTCTGCTTAGAGCTCGGGTCTGTGGGCCGGGCTGGAGGTGCTCGGGGAAGTTCAGAAGGGTAAGGCCAACCTGTATAGCCCACAGAAGCACAGATGAGATGTTTGGGAACCGCAAAACTTTGAAAACAGTAAAGACAAATACTCAGAAATCCATAAACATTTTTAAAGCAATGACTGCGTGCCAAGCATTGTGTCGGTTTGTTCACTTACACCCTGGCATTACAACCACTCCACGAGATGCCTGTCCTGGGTTCTTCATGAGCCGCATAAGGAACCTGAGACTCAGAGAGGAAAATGGATCTGTTCGGCATCACAGATCTGGTGGATGTGAGAGCAAGACTCCAATCCAGACATTTTGAGTCCAAATTCTGTGCCCTTTCTGCTATGTTGCCGCAGCCTCTGAAATGGAAGACACTTTGCCAAGGCACACTGTGTTGCCCAGGCCACTCTGCGTTACTCCCCAAGCTCCGTAACTCCTCTCTCTCTCCCTGGGCTGTGGAGCCCCGCCTCATGCAGAGTAGCTATTGACAGGATGTTGGTGGAATTGACTAGCTGACTGATCGACTTGTTCCCGTACGGATGTACAGCAGCCCTGTCACTGTTCATCCCCCACCTGCTCATGGATGAACATGTTCATGAGACTGGCTTCCATCCATTGAGAAAGAAAGCTGGTGGGTTCTGTGGCATGGGATGCCAAAACAGAGTCTGGTTCATAGTGGACAACTGAGGGCAGAGTACAGAGAACGCCGCTCTGGGGTTAAAAGGGCCTGCATTCAAATGCCAGCATCCCTGCTAGTACTCTGGCTTTAGACAAGGTATTTAATTGTTCTGAACCCCGGCTTCCTCACCTCTAAATGGGGATAATGCCACCTGCCTTGTGCAGTCGTTGGAGATAACGTATGTAAAGTCTGCAACACAGACCAGGTGTTTGATGAACCAGGGCCATGATACATTTTAGGGGTGACACCAATGACAAAATAAGATTTCGCAGACTTTGTTTTATGCCGCGTGACCACACTGTTAATGTTTATTTTATGCTCAATCGCTACAAACACAGCCATTCTCCAAATCCCCCCAAATCCACCACTGCCACCCATTCTCCCTCAGACTTCCTCCCAGCAGCAAAGCCTCCACTTATCTATAATTCAATCTTTCCATACAGGTTACATTATAGGACGTTTAGAAAAACAGATTCTCAGATGGAAAATATATTACATGGGTGTTTTTAATACCCAGCAATTAAAATCTTAAAACGAGAAAAAGGATCAGCAGGCAAGCTCATCGTCTCCATTGAGGCTCAACCTCAAAGAAGCCAGGCTCGGGACATCGGGTGGAAAGCTGGTTTTCCCCGGATTGGGAACAGCTGGAGAAAGCCATGGTCTCACAAGGTCTGTCAAGGATGAGCGATGCGTTTGCAAGGGGAGTCACACATGTCCCATCATCCTGAGAAACTCCAATGTGCAATTTATAATCCACTGTTTTATAAAGTATTCCAAAACAAAGATTTACACACATTGTTCTAAAAATCCCATAACTCCCTCTCCTACATTGCACAATGTGAGGTTTCTAGTATGGCGTTCTCAAGTTCCCTCCTCCTGGAAAGTGGTATTCTCAAGGTCTCACCCACCTCCTGGAAAGTTCGTCATGCCTTCTATCAACACCATCTATCTTTTTTACATGCTTATCATCTGCATCCGAATCACCGGAGGCTCCTGTTAAAATGCATATTCTCATTCAGTAAGCCTGGAATGGGGCCTGGGACTCTGCATTTCCTAATTTTTTTTTTGTTTTAAGATTTTATCTATCCACTTGACACAGAGAGAGAGCTCTCACAAGCAGTGGGAGTGGCAGGCAGAGAGAGAGAGAGGGAGAGGCAGAAGCAGGCTCCCTGCTGGGCAGAGAGCCCGACATGAGGCTCAGTCCCGGACTCTGGGATCATGACCTGAGCTGAAGGCAGATGTTTAACAACTGAGCCACCCGGGCCCCAGGATTCTGCATTTCTAATGCACCCCTGGCTGATGCCCTTATTCCTGGTCACACACGAAGAGTGGGGAGGTGTAGGCAAAGTAATGCCCACCTAATGCCTGGGGTACATCAGAGGGGGCCTAACGTGAGCAGGTTTTTCCTCTCATTGAGCTTTACTCCTAAGAACAGAGCTCTTGGGGCACTTCATAAAATAGTCTCTGCACGGTCTCCTGTTGTCTCTGAGAATCTGTTCAAAGACATCTTGGGTCTCTATTGAGGTTCAGGTTTGGCATGCATTCCTGGAGCACCTGTCACGTGGCAGGATTTTTTTTTCACGTGATCCATTAAATCAACCATGTGAGACGGGTAGTATGATAGTCACTCCACCCAGGAGAAAAGAGGCTGAGAAAATGAAAATGACTTGCCCAAGATCACATAGATAAGACAATGCTGGGACTTACCACGCCCTTAAATTCAGAGCTCTTCTCATTATAAACCTCCTATCAGAGCTGTCTGTTCCTTCCACATCACTCCATAGCACCTAGCTCAATGCTGGGTGCACACACACACACACACACACAAAATTCTGTTGAGTGGATTTAACCTTTGCCTTATATTCAGGCCTTTGGGCAAGTAAATAAAGCCACACCAACTTATGGTTTAAGATCGTATTTATCTCATTTCCTTAAATCCAGAGGTCAGAATGCAGTTATATTTAAGAAGAGACTGAGGGGGGGAAAAGCGTGAACAGATGGACCAAACCATCATTAATACCATGCATTCTCATGCACTTATTTTGAAAAAAATTTAAATGTGGAGGCAAAGGGCAAGAGGATGAAACCTGTTTCCTGAGGAAGCCAGGCCCACGTGTGAAAAAATGACATGCAGACAAAGGCACCTGGAGACTTATTTTTGGTGCAAGAACACATTTCTTTTCAGTTGTCAGATTAATTTTGAAATTGGCTATAGACTAATACATGTATCTGAGAATCAAGAGAGTTTAGTTAATAACACCAGCAGTATGGTGGCCGACTTAACCAGGCTTCACTTTGCAAACTTCCTATATGCTTCTTGAAGACATGAACTCTGTTTTATCCATCATGAACTCCACATGACTGTTGTGTAAGTGCATGAATACATAAGCATACTTCTCCAGAAACTGCCCTATCATATAAATCAAATGATTTTGAACAGAATGTACATGAACAGAAATTTAAATGGATCTCAAACAGCACTGAACCAAGAACTTGTTTATTGCACATACTTACCAACGTTGGGAATGATCAGGTGTTTTTTTTTTATTTTAGCCATTCTAATGGGTATGAAATGGTATTTCACTGTGGCTTTAAATTGCATTTTCCTGATTACTAATGATGTGGAACTCCTTTTATGTGCCTATTAAGCCATGCCTGTATGTTCTTCTCCAAAGTGCTCACTCAAGTTTTTGCCCATTTTTTATGGAGTTGTCTTTTTATTGTCAAATTATAGGAAACCTTTATATATTCTGGATGGGAGTCCACTGCCAGATGTATGCATTGTGGATATTTTCTCCCAGTCTGTGGTTCACTTACCCCTGCAAAAACATGTTTTTGACGATCTTAAAACAAACTCCTGTACAGCCATCGGTCCCCAGCTGCGGGGGAGTAAGAAAGTGGGTAGTGAGTGGATCAGCCCAGAGGACGCTGCTCCAACCACGTGCTCCCATGCCAGATGTCTGGTGATATCAAGGCTGGGAGTTTCCACTTTTCATCTGGGGTTCTCAAGTCTGTTCACAGGAGCTCATATCCACTGGGCACATGGATGGCGTCTCAAGGCCACGGACATTTGGGTCAGGGACAGGGTTCACATCAGCAGCAACACTTTCTGGGTGAAAGGAGGCATGCAAAGATCCATGTGCACACACGTCCATGCATATGTGCACACGTGTCCATGCAAATGATACCCATGACATTAAACATCCAACAACCAGACCCCAACTAAACCACAACACAACCCCACACTAGAAATTTCCAGAGATCCCCTGTGTCTGTACATACTTGTCTTCATTTTTTTAACACTGTCCAAGTCAACATCCACACATGGGGATAAAGGAGGTCATGGCTAATGCAGAAAAGGCCAAAAAAAAAAAAAGTTTTTATAACTTAGTTTTTTTTCTTTCTATCAAAATAATGCCTATTTATGATAGGAAATCTAGAAAGTCTAGATAAGCAAAGGAGAGAAAAAAACCTCACAACCCCACCCCCCAGAGATAAACACTTTAGTATTTTAGGGTATAAACTTTAAGTCTCTTTCTTCTCTAGATATTTACATATGCTTTTATTTTTATGTTTAAAAATGGGCTCATGGAATACATCCTACTTTGCAGTCTGCTTGTTCTGCTTTTTTACTGTGACTATTTTTTCACATCCTCGCACGTCCTTCTATTCCATAATGTTTAATGGCTGGGTGGTTTTCAATCGAATAGATGCACCATGGTTTATTTAACCAATTTCCTACCGCTGAAAATTTAGCTTGCTTCCAATTTTTCACTTAAATGCAACACTGGGATAAACATTTTAATAGCTAAGGCTTTGAGCCTCCAAAATTATTTTCTTAGAAGAAATTCCCAGAAGTAGAATCGCTCAGCAAGCAGCCGTGCAAACATTTTAGGTTTTGACACATCCCGGACAAGGGCTCTCTCACTAAAGGGAAAGACCTTTCCCATTTCTTGAGCTCAGAGGCTTTAGCTGCATGTCTCACTCAGCACAACCCAGCACGGGAGGTAGTACCCTGACGGCCCAGAGCAGGCTCGTGCAGCTCAGGGAGGCTGAGGCACAAGCTGGGATTGGAACTCACTTGGGTCCGACCCAAAGTCTGTGTCATTTCAAAACCCTACTCTCGGGGCGCCTGGGTGGCTCAGTGGGTTAAGCCACTGCCTTCGGCTCAGGCCATGATCTCAGGGTCCTGGGATCGAGCCCCGCATCAGGCTCTCTGCTCAGCAGGGAGCCTGCTTCCTCCTCTCTCTCTGCCTGCCTCTCTGCCTACTTGTGATCTCTCTCTGTCAAATAAATAAATAAAATCTTTAAAAAAAAAAAAAAAAAAAAAAAAACAAAACCCTACTCTCTCAGTTTACCGTGGTGGAGAATTGGATTAACGCCCTTCTCAGGGGCTTTTTTAAAAACTCTATATTATGGGCAGTGGGGACTGATTGCTCTAATAATATCAATATCTCAGTGACTTGATACAATAAAGATGGCCCTTTGCTTGCATCATAGTCCAGTGGGGGCAGTCCGTGTGGTCATTCAGGCTCCCAGGCTATTGCCTCCTGTGACCCTCCTTTAAGCCCTCTAGGGTCACACATGGGTTGGATTATTTGGGACCAGGGCAAGCATGCGGTGCACACCCCTTCTGCTTCTACTCTGTCGGCAGGGACGTGTAATGGTGCCATGAGCCCAGAAAGGAAACACAGATACTACCTAGCTTGAGCAAATCTGCCACAGCACTGACAGCAACTGGCTTTTCTTACTAACTTACTTACTAACTTCCAGTTAACTGGAAAAATCCACAAATCTCTCCCCCAGCTTAATACAGAGGTTCAAAGCAGATGACTTAAGAGTCAGACATCCTGCGTTCAGTCCCAGCCCTGGCCGGCCAAGCTGTGTGCCTTGAGGGGGCTGGGGTTTGGGGGAAGGTGATAATAGGAACAGCAGCTAACAGTTATGGCGCATTCTCTGGATGCAAGGTAGTATTGTAAACCGGTGAGCACCCCAACTCTGGAGTCAGACTACCTAGGTTCGAAAACTGGCTCTGTTACTTACAGCTGTGTGGCCTTGGACAAGCTCCTAACCTCTCTGTGCTTCAGGTTCCTCATCCGGAAAATGGGGCGAATAGTGGCACCTATGTCACAGATGGTTCTAAAGAATAAATGTGCTATATCTTTAAAGTACTTAGGACAGGGGTGCCTGGGTGGCTCAGTGGGTTGAAGCCTCTGCCTTCGGCTCAGGTCATGATCCCAGGTCCTGGGATCAAGCCCTGCACTGGGCTCTCTGCTCAGCCGGGAGCCGGTTTCCTCCTCTCTCTCTGCCTGCCTCTCTGCCTACTTGTGATCTCTGTCTGTCAAATAAATAAATAAAATCTTTAAAAAAAAAAAAACTTAAGAAATAAAAATTAAAAAATAAAGTACTTAGGACAATTGCTGTCGTGGGTCAAACCTTATCTGAAATATAGCCACATTGTTGGGATGCCCTGCTAAGTACTTTTGAAGTTATCACACTTCTCTGGGCCACAGTTTTCTCCTCTGTGAAGTAGGAGAGATCATTTCTTGCCACAAGGCTCTCGTCATGCAGTCATTCTCCTAGAGCACAGCCCACCTCGGGCCAGAGTGAGCCATTCCGTGAAGGGCTGGCTCTGCTGGACACCCCAACGGGTTCCGGTTCACCAGGGGCGGCTCAGTTGCCTCACCCAACCTGGGCTGCCGTCGAAGGTCACTGCCGACAATTCCAGGCTCTCCTTCACCATTGGCCGAGAGGAAAGGAGTTCTATAGCCAAAGCCATCTCCCACGTTCACCTCCTGTCCCATTGTACACAGGGAACATGGGGTCGCAAGCACATTATTCCACTTCTGAGGACACCGTGCCCTTCCCACTCAGGATCCCATTCAGCTTAGATTTAAAAGGCTCTGCCTTTCCCGGCTGCCTTTCTGCCATACTCACCCTGCACACAGAATCCCGGTGTGTGAACCAGCCCCCTCCGAAGCCCCAGAGACCTCTTTTACAGGCAGTGCGCCCCCTGGGGCCCTGGTGGTAATGGGCCAATGAGCAGCGTGTGGACTAGCTCAACCATCCCCCCGGCTGGCACGGGACACACTGCCCACTGCCCGTGACACATCCTGCTGGTGCCTTCCCAGCTCTGCTCTGCCATGCGAAGCCCACGTAGGCCTTCTCTATAAGGAACTTCATAAGTTCTGTGTCCTGGTCACCTTCCTAGATCTCTTACTTCTCTCTCTCTCTCTCTCAAGGGCCCGTAACCCCTATTTGGGCAGACATCCTAAATAAGAATATCTCTTTGGCACCAAAGAGCCAAATGACCAGTGACCTTCCACTTGCCCTGATATTATCTTTGGTTCACACATGCCCAGGATGTCCTCTCTCTTTCCCCACCTCCCCAGCTCCCAGGACACCAGCCTGCTTCTGAGCTCCAGATAGCCACCACCCTTAGCCCACATCCCCGGCCCACCTCCAGCCCCATTTTCCCTGGACAGGCGGTTTGGTGGCCCTGAGCCACCTCAAGTCTCTCAAGAACTGCTCCACATGCTGGTCAGGAGAAGGCAGGTGCATGGCGTTGAAAGTCCACCAATGCCTGAACTGTATTTTAATTCATCCATTCACTTAAATATTTACACCATTAAATAAATCTTTGAATTAAATATTTAAGGAATGCCTCTGTCCGGTCACCGTGCTAGGTGCCAGGAGAACCAGGTCACACTCCTGCCCAGTCCAGCGGGGGAGAAAGACAAGGAAATAGATAATGAAGGGATAGAGTGATGACTGTAACAATGGGGGCACGCACAGAAGGGAGAAACGCCCCAGCTTAGGGGGTCAGCAAAGGCTTCCCAAATGAGGCTGTCCCTAGCTGAGTCTTAAAGGAAGAGGAGAATCGGTTAGGCCAACAGGGGAGCAGGGCAACATTCCAGGCAGCCAAGAAAGCAGCAATGTAGGCAAAGAGGCAGGAAATAGCAAGGAACCATTATACCCCAGTTTGAACCACCAGATGGATGGGTATAGGAATTGGGGCTACAGAGGGTTGGGCCTAGACTGTGATTATAAGGGTGGTCAACTTATTCCAGTTTGCCCTTATTTTCCCTTTTCAGCACTGAGAGGCCCAGATCTCAGGAAACCCCCCTGCCGCCATCTCAGGTAAATTGGGGCAGCTAGTCATCCTCGTGGGAGAGCTCTTTGTCGAGTTAAAGGGCTTGGACATTTTGCAAAGGTGACCAGGAGTCCATGGAGGATCAGATTTGACATGATCAGATTTGTATGTACACTGTATGCAGAAAACCTACCCCAACTGCTCTTGCAGCTGGGCATGGGGGGACATCAACCACGGCATCATAATGTCAGAGCACATGGACCACCGAGACTCTGCCATGAAACTGAAGGCTCTGCCACTTCCTGGTGGCCTGCAGTCACAGAGGACATCACAGAGGATCACTGAAGATGAAAGCTCTTCCCTCTCGCACACCTACCCAGAAGCACTCTGCTTCCTGAGCGGCTCTTTACTGGACAGCTCACGTATGCCATGGTTTTCCCAGACCAACACAATTTCCAGCTAGTGCCTTCTAGACTTTCAGAGCCACAGGTATCCTATGTCTAATGCAAGGGGACACCAGTAGCCTAAGGAAATCCAACATGGAGAGAACCCCACTACAACCACCTTGATGGATATCAATATTGCCATGTTGGTTCAAATCTCATTAAGTCCAAGTAAATTGTTGCCAGAGCAAAGAGAAGATGTACTCTATTATTTATTAGTTTTATTTGTTTGCATAAAAAGATTCCACTTACGTGGTTTAATTGCAAGTAGTATAACAACCAGGGGGTGAGGAGGATTAGACAAAAGGTATGTCTGGAAGGTGAAAACGGTCCTGGCAGTGTTTATCCCTTCTGCAACTATAGTACAAGATATTAATTATATCACTCTATTATAAGTGGCTATAATTATAGACACTATAGCTACCCAAGATATTCATTAAATCTGTCCTTTAAAACGTTCTGTTGGCGATGTGGAAGAGCTTGTTTAATTCTTGGTGCTGGAGCTTGTTTAATTCTGGTGGAGGCAGGAGGTGTCCCCTGGGAAAGCACTGTGGGCAGGGGAGCGGAGAGCTGCCATGCTGGAGTTTGTATGCAGAAGGCAAAGTATTATGGAAGATATCTGGGTCTCAGAGGAGTACCTGGCCAAGCAGGCAATTTGAAGTGACAGAGAAAAAGCCCGTAAGAAGCACACCTGGGGATGCGGTCAGTGCCCCAGGGACATAGCAAGATCAGAGAGATGCTGGGGGAGAGAAGAGTCAGGGAAGCCCAAGTGGCCATGCCCAGCAGGTGTCGGGGTTCAAGGCGGTTGCTACTGTCCCATCTCCACCCTTTCCTCCATAGCAGCCACTTGGAGTCTGCTTCAGAATATAACCGGGAAATGGAAAGAGGATGGACATTTTCTAGCAAATTGAGGGTGACGTATGGGCACAAATTTCTTCCAGATCTCGCTTAGAATGTACCTTATCGCTGTCATGGCTTCAAAGCACCCCATCCCAACCACCCACCTTCCTTTCAGTAAGACCTTGCTCTTACTCTCTAAATAGGTCTCTCTCCAACCCTCTTGGCTTCTCCACCCCGTCACCAGGACTTCAGTGTCCTTGTTCCCTGTGCACGCCCCCCCCCCCCCCACCAGCCTGCCTGACCTTGAACAACAGTGCAAGCCCCCAGTCCTTCTCACTACCAGCTCCATGAGTCTATGGAACTGACCTCACTTGCCCACCGCGGAGCCCCACCGCCTCCTAATCTATCAAGACTCAGCGTGGGCAGCTGCATCTCCAGGAAACATCTCTGCCTCCCATCTCTACACATGCTGGGAAGGGAATTCAAGAGAGGTAGAGTAATTTGCCTAAGATCCCACGGCTAACAAGGAGTGAAGCAAAGGCTGAACTCGGGCCCATGAGCACCCACAGATGCATGTGCCTGACACAGAGTCTGGGATGAGGAACCAGAAGAACACAACAAAGGCCCCTGTCTTCAAGGAGCTCAGAGGCTGGTCTGGCCAACATCCTGGCAGAAACCCTTGGCAATGCCTGGAGTGTACATCTTGATCATCTATTCTTTTGAAGCAGAAAAGCACAATCAAAGGTAGTGTCCAACCAGTTCTGGGCTGGGCACCTAGAGGCTTTGGCAGGGACAAAGTCAGCTTTTTACAAAAGAGAGCATTTCCTCTGCCAGGGGCTCCCCCTGCCCACCCCCATCCAGCTCCCCATCTGCCATTTCGAAAGCCAGTCCGAACGAGATGCTTTGATCACGACCAGCCCTATCATGGCAAATAGCAAGACAGCGCTCTTCATTAAAGGTGCGCGCTGGGTCGGCGAGCAGCGTCTATCAGCGATCTGGTGCGTGCACACGCCGCTGCCGCCCTGCGTCTGCCAGGGAACTGATAAGGAGCCTCTCAGTGGATTTTGACAAGCAGCAGCTTGGGAAGATGCATCCGGGGCCCCACAGAGCCAGAGGCACGTTGCCAAGGAATAAAGTCAGGGGTAGAGGAACAAAGACCGAAACAATACCCCAGAGCAGTGAGGACTAGGCATGAGAATGAAGCAGGCACCCCCCCAAAAAGCCCAGCCCCCCATGTTCAGATGGCCTGAAAGAGTCCACTGCAACTTGGAAGCGGAAAGAAAAATGACATGTGCAGAAGGGCCAGGTCTGTGACAGCCGAGGCAGGGGGGGAGTTGGGGGGGCGTGTTTGCGGTACACATCACTTCACCGCACATGGAGCTTGTCTCCTACACACGCTCTGTGAGATCCTCTCCGCCCTCCCCAGAGATGAGCTGTTTGTTCCAGGCCCAGGCAGCTCCGCCTCGTCAAATGCTGCCTCCTCTGGTCTTCCACCTGCCTCCCCCCAGCCTCACCATCTTAATCTATTGGAAAGGCTATTTACCCAAATGAACCTTCACGTGCTTCCCATCATCCCTCTCCTCAAGCTGTTAGACCCCGGCTCCTGGCTCCTTCAACTCACGCCAGCAAAAATGCCTCTCTTTTCCCAAATGAATGAAATGAGACTGAAATCCGGGGAATCTTGGTGGAATGGCTAAGCCTTTGCCCTGGGAAGCAGGAGACCTGGCTTGCCGTTTTCAGTAAATCCTTGAACCTCGCTGGGCCTTGAGAGTTTTGTCTGTGAAAAACGCATGAAAGTCCTTTTATTCTGAATATCCAAGTCATTTTTGGAAACCTCTTCCATCTTGAAGGTCTCCAATCAAACCAAAGTCCAGAGTCCCCCATCTTTTGTCCAGTCTATGTGCTAAGAACATGGAGGGAAGAGATGTGGCCCCCCCCCCCCCGCCCCCGCCACGGAGCCCAGGCTCAGTGGAGAGTCCAGCATGCAAATATCCAGACAGGTGGGCGGGACAAACACGTTGTAGCCCAGCGCTCTGTGGGGGCTGAGAAGGGTCTCTGTATCCTCCCCGGAACAGGCAGAACAGAGCAGGGGAGGAGTTGGAGGTTAATGGACAGATAAGATGGGCAAAGTCTTTCCAGGCAGAAGGAAGAACCAGTGCCAAGCCAGGAAACTATGAGAAAGCATAGCCAAGCTCCCTGACCACATTCGTATTTGCCCTGTTCTTATTGCCTGCTTGGGAAAGTGCAGCCAAAACTTTTCAGCTTTTTACAGATCCAGCTCCTTTGTGCTCCTGATAAGAAAGCAAGAGGCAGAAAAAAGACAGGATCAGAACCATATCTTCCACTTCTTGTCCGGTGCTCTTTCTGCATCCCATGTGTTTGCAGCCTTCTCCGGGCCACCTTCTCACTCAAAGTTCACTCATTGGGAATGCTCTTCCTTCTGGAACTATCTCCACCCCACTACTTTCTTGACAACTGAGCTCAACGAAGAGTGCTGTAATGGGAGCGCAGAAAAGTGGTGCCTAGGAAACATCCCACCCAGGGAAATAAATGCTTGTCAAATGCACATACATGTCAAAACTGCTTTAGCATCACTTCCTCCAGGAAGACTTCCCTGACTACTGGTTCAGGTCAGGTGTCCCTCCTTCGTTCCTCCAGAGCCCTAATGCTAATGCCTGAGCACCTGTCATACTTTGCTATAATTATCCATGTACTCACTCACTGTCTTGCCTGCCAAATTGAGCACTGCAGACAGTATCTGGCATAGAGTAGGTCTTTAATGAGTAGTTTTGAATGGACGGATGGATGGATGGACAAACAAACCTATTTCTTTGTGAGCCAATGTGAAAGAACTTGAAACACAAATGAAAGGACTAAGGTTCAAGTGCAGCTCCACCTCTCATTGGCAGTATGGTTTTGGATGAGGATCCCACCCCTCAGACCCTCTGGCTCCTCTTCTGTGCTAGGGGAATCTGAATGTACCTACCTCAGGGTTGTCGTGAGATTTGACTGTGACCATCAATGTGAAAGTGCTTTGTAAACTCCCACATGTTGTGTGTACGTGTTACCCATATTTACCGATCAGGATGCTTCAGACAGCAAGCGAAAGAAAATCCCTCTTAACTTAGCTTAAACAAGGAAATGTGTTCTAGAGAAGCACAACCAGGAAACATTCTGAGCAGGAAATAACTACAGAAAGTAGAAAACATGAATTTTCTTAAAATAATCTCCATAAACTTGCCTTTCCCTCTGCGACAGGACTGGCTTTAAAACAGCAAGCTTTGTGGGGGGGGGGTTGATTATACCCTACCTAAATGAGAACTGACTAGGGCTACCTGGAAGAAAAACGTCTGTGGCTGCCTCATAGCTGTTTGTTTAAGCAACAGGTTATGCCTGTAGATATTCAATTCTTCTGCCCAACCTCTCCTGAAATCCTCTTACAGTGGTACTTGTGTTTTTAATAAAAATGAATCTTGTGAGAGAAGGCTAATACATTAATCATAAACACATACCCACCTACCATCAGCACGAGAAGATTAAAAAAATAAAGAGCTACAGGAATGCCAAGAGATAATAACACGGGATTCTTTTGTTGAGACCTTCCAGGGGAGCCTAGTGTTTTAGTAGGTAGAGGTGTTAGGACCTGAACAGCCCCACAGAGGAAAGCGCCAGGCTCTCATGTAATCCTATCAATAAATTCAGAGGCACCCAAGCCACGGCTTCCAGCAGGTCATGCACAGAGAATGCCAACTGTATGCACAGAACAGCCTCGGCTGATGGAAATTTTTCATACCTATTTTAATAGGAAGGCAAGGCTGGGAGAACAGGAAATTCAGACTGATGCACAGAGCAAGAGTTGAGCTTAGAGGGGAAGGAGTAGCTATTAAAATGCAAGCACTAGGAAAAGAACCACCCAGAAGAATTTTGCTAGAATGGAAGGAAAGGGAGCGGCGATGCATTGCCTAGCTTTCTCAATGCATTGTGGGTCCCTGGTCTGTACCCACCCTCCTCTAGGATGAATTTAGACATGTCTGATTTTGAGTAGCTGCAGCAGGGAAACCGTGCTCCTGTAGGCATCTGCCACCATCAACTACGAAGAGTCTTTACCCAGATGTGCAGAGGAGATCGTGGAAAGGTATAACCGGTTGCCACCAACCAAGAAGTGGACAAACGAATCTCTACTGATTGGCTCCAGGTAGCCAGCCTTGGGCTAGCATTTGCAAGTGTCATCATCCAGGAGGAGCTTTTGATGTGGCTGCAGAGGAGGACATCAGGGTCCTAGTGCCGATCCAAAGGCTGGGTTAGCCAGGCAGCATCCAACCCAAAGGGACAGATACAATCAAAGTCCTTCTTTGTGAACCAGAAGGCCTGCTAGTCAGAAGGGAGGTCGGGCAGGGTTCTGATGTAGAGACAGGCTAGGCATCAAGTCCAAAGAGAAAAAAAAAAGCCTTGCAGGGGAGAATTAAGTGATATCAAGGACACCAAAGTGCCAGGTAGGACAAAGAGCTGGAGAACAAGGTTGGGGAAGGTTGCATACCCCGAATATTCAGACTCTGAACTGTCCTGGATTCATGGTATTTCCAGAGTTCACCCTTAAAATCAAAAGGAGAGACCATTAAGAAAGGAAAAAAAAAAAGAATTGACCTAGCTCCGCAGCTTCTGGTTGAAGTCTCTTGCTGTTTCTCCCTATTGCGCAGAGGAAGAATGGATACATAAAATACATTAGCATAATTGCGACATAAAAGTGCAGAACAACAGGCTTCTGCCGAAGCACAGGAATGACTGAGGATCTCCCAACACTGGGCCACCGGAGAATACACCGTGGGGCCCCAGGACCATCCAGCTGACCCAAGGTCACCCCCATCATCCTGCACTGGGCACGGTGATAACACGTCCTTCAGCGAGGACAGTGATGAGGAGTCTTGTAAATAGATATTTTAAGAAAAATTTTCTTCGAATGCATTGGGTATTTAGATTCCTAGATAAAGGGCCATCTACCGGAGCTGACAAAGAGTTATGAGTGCCAATTCTGTACACATAATAAATAATAAGACACCGAGATTATTCGTGAAGTCAGAAAAGCATGTGTTTTGGGGGGAAAACAGATCGGTCATACATGTGGTAAATTATGGTCATGATACATGACCATAATTGCTATGAAACGCACATACTGAGTTTCGCTGTCTAGGCAGGAAAGAGAGATCTATCCTTGTTTAAGTTATACATTATTATCAAAATAACTCAATGCAGTGTTTTCATGTAGGTGATTAAAACCATGACATGTCTTCTGAGGGGAAAGAAAGCTCTGTGGTATGGAGTATATTACATCTTTCAGCCTCCACTTGCTCGCCTATAAAACTAGGTACCTAACTCTTCTCTTATTCTTTCATTCGACATCTAACAAACATTCATCAGTCCCCGGCCGTGGGCAGCCCCATCCCAGGTGCTGGTGTTACAGAGGTGAACAGGACAAGGCATTTGGCCCTTTGTAGATTTTACCTCCCTGGAGGGAGGGACCGTGAGCAAACAAGCATACAAATAAGCATGCAATGCCATTTCAGATAGACTAAGGGCTCTAACCAAAAAATAAGGACATTATGAAGGCACAGAATGAAAGGTGGGGTCCTGCAGGAGGGCGGGGTTTGAATGATGTGGTCAGAACAACTCTTTCAGGGGACGTGCCCTGAAGGGAGGGTGAGGCAGCCATGCGAACACTGGGGGAACCATTCCCAGCCACAGGGAGCAGCAGGTGCAAAGACCTTGAGGTAGGAATTCACTGACAGGTTCAAGGAACAGCACAAAGGTCACGGCGCCTCACAGAGAAGCAAAAAGAAAAGGCTGAAGAGACAGGCAGAAGCCAAGCTCTGTTTTAGACTCCCAAGCCGCATGCATGAGTCAGGAGCACAGGCGCACACTTGCATCGGGAGACATAAACTTGGACGTTATCAGCACCAAGATGGAAGATAAAGCCAAAAGGGCCAGACAAGCCCATTCATGAAGTCCTCGAGAAGAAAAGAAAAAAAAAAAAAAAAAAGGATGGGGGGCACTAAGCCCAGGGGCACTTAGATTCAGAGAAAGACCCAACGAAGCAGGCTTAGCAGGTGAAACCTTTAGTATGGCAGGAAAAGCAAGAGAATGTGAACATTGCAGGGAGAGGGTGTGATCTGGTTTTGTAGGAATGACAGAGGGCAGTATGTGTAAAAATTTTGGCATAGTGTCCAGTGAAGAGACAAGACAACTCTCAAAAATGTCAGTCACCTCCCCTAGTTTCAGAGAAAATCAGATAATACAGGATTTCAGATAAGGAAGAAATCAGTGCAGACTAGAGGAAGAAACAATGTCCCCCCATCCTGATTTAAAAAAAAAAAAAAAAAAAGACACGCACACAATAAGACTGGTTAAGTTTAAAATGAATTTTTCCTAGAAACCCCCAATAGCTCAAATGGCCAAATGTTGTAAAATGCTTACGATACACTGCTGATGCGGCCAGGAGGCCCAGAAACCTGCTTTCTGTGGTCTGTTTCTCAGCATGACTTACTATCCACACCTCGCAGTTCTGGTTCTTACACCGCTCATGGCGGTGGGCAGGATTCTGAACCAGGGTTCAGCCTGCCTCAGTGTGGAACCATTCTTTTTCCAGCATTATCCTTCAAGCACAAGGACATGGGGACTTGGTGCTGGAGGCCCCACCGTTCCCCTCTGCAGGTACCCCCAGACAACCGGAGGGAACCCTGCCAGCCCGGCTCTGTTGTCCCTCGGAGCAGCTAGAAAAGTGGTCTCGCTGACAAGCCATTTAAGATCCAGGCCACGCTCCATCCGAAGAAAATACAAACCCAGCTGTCATCTAACTCACAACAAATACAGGCCCTCCAGTGGTGATCTGAACGGACGGAGCTCCAGAGGAAGCTGCCAGACCTCAAAGGATAAAGGGACCTAATGGAAAGAACCCAAATAATCCCCCATTGTGCACTTTTCAGCTGGGGAAGCGCATGAGCATTCACAGCTTCACGAGGTCCCGCGGCATAAACAAGGAGCAGAAATAAGGACGCTGCCCCTCTTTTACAAGTAAGGAAACTGAGACCCACAGAGGGGGGGTGTGGGTTACGTGATAGCACATGACACGTTTAGTACCAAAGCTACGATTCTCTCCAGGTTTCCTGATTCCTTCCCCACAGGGTTACCATTAGGATCCAATGAGATACGGAAATGGGTGTGTGTAGGATTCTGAGACACCAGGCCTCATAAACTAGAATGAGGATAGCTGAAATTTTGGAACTTCCGCCGAAATCCTAACTATGAATCGCTGAAAGAGTTATTCTTAACCTCCCCAGCCCTTGGTTACCTTACCCAACGGTACCAACCTCCTTCTAGAATGATGGTAAAAATGAAATAAGAAAATGGGAAGCACACAGGACCATCTAGGGTATACCGCAGGTGCTTGATAAATGTTAGCTACTTTCAACAGCAGTAACAGTATTTTCCACTCTTTGAGTGGCCTTGGGCAAGTTGCTTTTCTTTCTTGAGTTACAAGTGTCCTCACCCTTCAAACGAGCGGAAGCTAAACTAGACTCAGTCAGAAGGCGGTAAGAACACAGTGATTTGGAATGAAGACTGGCATCAGGTGGCGAGGACCGGAGAGCAGGCTCCTCTGAAAGGTACGGTCTCCAAATCTCATTGGCCCATCAGTAGGGTGAGGATGAGAAATAGTCCCTCCCAGCTGGGATTTTTCTGAAGAGTAAAGGAAATCGTGCATATAGAATTCTTAGTACAGAATAATACATAATAAGTGCTCAGTACAACTGGGTTCCTGCAGTTTCCACTCCTCTGCAATTCTTTTCCAATGATGGCAAGGATTATAGAGGACAACGTCCTGAGACACACACCCCCATTTTCCCATCTGTAAAATAGGGGTTTGGGTTATAGGATCTCAAAGAACATCCAACACTGACATTCTCTGGGGCTATGGGTATCTCAAGGCAATGCCTCTTCCCAGGGAGCAGCAGAATTCACCCAAAACTCAGAGTTGGAGGGCCCAGCCGGCTGCTGGTACCCAGCTTGGAAGCCATTTCTCCTGACACATGTCTGCTTCACTTGGCCTTTGGAGCAATTGTTAAATAATGTATCCATACCAGACAGAGAGTCAGCAAGTGCAGGCACCATGTCCTCCTCTATGTTACCCAACTCCATCCTCTGACTTAGCACATTCCTGGGTCATATCAGGACACAAAGAAAGTTTCGGAGGAAAGAGAGGACAGTTCTCCCCCTTCCTTCCTAAATATATATTCTACTCCATGTTGTAATTACTCTCCTTTTGGTCCAAAATATTTAGCAGAAACATTTGAGAAGCGGGCAAGCACCTGCCACAAAGCGGTGTCACATGAGGCCTTTACTGCTCAGAGTCCCCTGATAACAGATGACATAACTCTCTCCTGCACAAAAGCTGCATCTGGGTAATTAGAATCAGACTCCGCGGCAGAGTTTGAGAAAAACTTGCTGAACAAAATGTTATCATGCAGCTTCCTCTCTTCCCCCAATCTCCCAAGACCAGCTCAATGAAAAGACTTGTCCAATAAGAAGACTTAACCATTTCCTCATTAGCCATTCTTTCACCCATTCAGGCCAAATTGGTATTTGATGCAACAGGGAAATGTGTCGAGTACATTATTAATCAGGCTCAGCAAAGGAAAGGTCAGGGGGGTTAGTGGCACAATTACGGGATATGGGCAACAGGCCAATGAGAGAGTGCGTCGCGGAGGAGGAGAAATTGATGGCAATGAAATTACGGAGGGTTATGAATAGTTGGAGGCAACTGAAAGGCTGACATTCTGCCCGAGCTGGACACGTGCAAGGCTTCTATCTTCAACTGTTTTCAACTGTTTATTATTATTATGGGGAAGATTTCTTGGCTCCAAGGCAACCAGTACAGAGAAGTGAACCCAGAAGGCTGCAACCTGGTCTTGGGAACAGGAATCACCCACTGCCAAAAATTCAACTGGAAACATATCAGACTGGCTAGAGCTCCAACAAGGAAAAAGATGTCAAGGTGCCCACGGAAGGAAACTAGGCTTGTTATCTTTCGATTTCCTGATGCAGCTGCTCGATATTCTCAACAGCCTCGGGGGGACATGGGTTTCCAAAAGACTTTTCCAGATAAAGTATGCTGGGGTCTGGAAATGGCCCCCAAACTGCCTTAACCGGGCATTGATTCTTTAGAATCAATGTGCATTTAATTCTACAATAAAATGGTAGCCAACCGTCTAGAAGATCTCTCCAGCACACAGCTCAAAGAAAATCTCTGCGGAAGTCTGAAAAGTTTGCAAAGGATGTTGCACCAGAAATGAACTGCACAGCATTAAAACCCTCAATCCCTATAAACAGGCGTGGCTATGGAAAAAGGAATTACATTAAACTATAACTACGGAGAGGATTATCCATCTAGTTTATCAAACACAGAGTAGACCAGGCAGAAGTGAAGTTGTGGTCATTTTATAAAGGATGCTCGGTTATTAATTTGAATCATCAATGAAAGCTTTCATTAAGTCGCACCCTAGGAATTGATTTTCAATGGGTCGTTCCAATGTGCAATGCAAAATTGCTATAGAAAATTAGTCATCCTAAACTCCCTAAAGAATACAGACATGACATCCGGGCATCTGTTAAGTTTGCTCAAAAACATATGCGAGCCTTTTTTTTAAAGAACCATAATTACATCCTGCTGAAACCTCCAAGGACCCTGCTAACTGCCTTTGTATTACAACATCCATTTCCCACTTAGGCAGGCTTGGCTCTGCTATATAGATGTGCGCTGCAATTTGCCTGCTCCTCTAGCACGCTTTCTTGGCTAGAGGCTACAAATGGTCAAGTCCTTCCATGCTCAAAACAGCAAACTGGGAAGAAGAAGCAAGAGTTGTAGGGGGGTGCACGCATGCATGATTGGTTAAAACGAAAGCGGGAATTTAAAGCTAAAAGGGACCTTAGCTTTCATCCGGGCCAAGTCTCTCATCTTCAGATGGCACCACCAAAGACCAGAGACGGAAGTGGCAGACCCAGTGTCACACAGCTCAAACAGGAAACGGTACACGGCAGAGCAATGAAAAGATTAGGCTGTGGGGTAAGACAGACGACAAATTCTCGCGCTGTTATTTATTTGCTATATGACTTTGAGGAAAGCACTTCCCTTCCCCAGGTCTCAGGTCCTTTATTTACAAAATGGAAACTGTAACAGTGCCTGGGATGGAATAAACACACAAGGAACATTCGTGGTTAGGATCCTTCTCACTTTCACAAACATGACCTTATTTCCTCCAGGAATTACCCAGCCTCTCATTATACAGGTGAGAAAACGGAGGCTCACAGTAGTAAAATGTAAATGACTCTTCTAAGGTCACACAACCCCCCAGGTCCAGCTTCCCACAATTCGGCTGAAGTACACAGGGGGAGCTGGGCCCCATTCAGTGTCCCATCGGTTTGCTTGACTTTGCCCTGAGATGAACAAGGAGGCTTGGCTTGGAAGGAGCAAGCTTGCTTGTTTGTGACTATAGGAGAGCAGAATTATTACGGCTGCCATTCTCAGGGCTTCATATCCTGCAGGGCCTCTGAGTCTGGCTCATTGTTTCCCTGCCCTGGGGAAGGGGAGAGAGGAGTTCTATCTCCAAACCCGCTACTGGAGGTTGGGGGCGTGTGCCTATTGGGAGGAAGCATCTTACTTCTTCAGGATTCTACTGCATGTTTTAAAGCTGACATCAGAGCACTTGTCAATGGTCCATCAGCCTGCCCTCTTGACCCCTAAATCTGGCCTTTGGGAAAAATCTAATTGCCTACTCTGAATGACACCGGAGACATGTGAGTGATGAAGTTATATGCAGTCACTCTGTGATGATGTGTCCTAATGGAAGGAGAAATGCGTTGAATGAATGCATGAGTGAATGAATGAATGCACACCAGGGTTATTTATGCTAAGCTCTGGAGTGCCATAGAGTGATGTCTCCATTACTGCATCTTCTGGGAACTCAGCTCCTATAAGGCTGTTGGCCAAGGACAGAACCAAGAGAAAGCTGCAGGGACTGTCTTAAATACAGACCCTAAATATCAGGCTTCTCCAGGCTTCATTTTGGGAAGGTTTCTGGGCCTTAGGGCCAACAAGGTTGGACATACAGCTCTGGCAGGATAGGTTACAAGGAGGGACACCAGCCCAGAGGGAGGCAGAGAAGTATCCAAGGGCAGATGGGCTAGAGGTCTGACACCTTGTTTAACAGAGCCTACGGAAGGCTTTCTGAAAAAGTTCCCACCATAAGCAATACCCCCATCCTCGATATTTTTTCATTCACTAATACATTCACTGCATGAAAAGTTCTTAGACAAGCTACAATGTGTAAGACACGAGGCCAGAAATATAAGAACAAGTAAGACTTGGCCTAAATCTTTGGAAAGCTCATTGCTAAGTAGGAGAGACCATCAAGGAAACAGCTGTCCACAAGGAAGTGTGAGAAGGCCACCACAGAGGTCAGCTCCAGGGGTCCTGGAAACACGGGGGAGGGGCCCTCAACTCAGCCAGGGAAACGATGGTCCGAGAAGGCTTTCCAGAACTGACTCCCAATCTGTATCTTCAAGGAAGACAGTCTAGCACAGTGAGCAGGCAGTTGTTCTCGATGGAGGGAACAGCATACGCAAATGCTCAGAGGATGTGAAAAGATCCCGAGTGGTCAGGAAATTACAAATGGTGCTGTGTGACAAGGATTGAGGGACTGGTCCTGGGTCACTCTGGGGATGAAAGTTCTGGGCCTCAGTGTCCTCAGGTACACAATCTAGATGACTCTAGATTTAAAGACCCAAATATCAAAGAGGGGCTCCAACCAGACTTTAGAAATCTACTCTGGATGGTGCCCCAAACAAAAGGGCATAGCTGACACAAGTCATGGCAGGAACAGTCCAGCAGCTACTAAGCTGTTGCTACTAAGTTCTAGCTAGTTGTCTGTTTAATATTGGGAGTAGCAGGATAGAGTTGGGCATACCAAGGAGCTGCCAATGCGGACAGCTCTCGTTATGGATTAGACAGTCTCAGTGTTCTCTAAAAAGCATTATTCTCCCCATTTTACAGATAAGAAAACAAGCTCAGAGCCGAGAAGCAATTTGCAAAGGTCCTATCCTAAGGACTGATTTTAGGAATTCATCTGGGCTCTGTCTGATTGTAGACCCAGTTCTTCCCAGCTCATCCTTCTGCCTCCCACCTACCACTGGCAGCTCGAGCAAGCCCATCCCAGGGACCCGAAGCTTTTCCTCAACTCAATACCCACATTCTTGCCCATGGAGGAGCTCCTGGCTCCTCTCTGCAAACTGGCCTCGCCGGGAAAGCTGCAGAAAGGCAATGCTGCCAGGCGAACTGAGCAGGAAGAACAGCCTGGCTACGTGGCGGGGGGGCGGGGGGGGGGTTGCATCTCCAGCCCTCCTGCGGCCACCCAGAGCTTCAGCCCTAGAAGGGCTCCATGGAGCACGCACAGTCTTCAGGCACAGCTGCTACCTCTCCGTGAGAGCTGTCAGAGTCTCCTGACGTCATGCCCCTCCGGTAACCCGACGCCTGATGACTGCTCCCTCCTCACCCCTTCTGGGCCCATCCTGCAGGCACAGGGGAGAGGTCAGCCCCCAGGGGAAGGAGCCAGGTGGGGATCTTTTTAGTGGCTGCCGAAATGAGAGATAATTTTGGTTATTGACGTCTCCCACAGGACTTCCCCTATTCTCAGAGCTGCTCCTAATTCTCTGGCTGCTTTGAGAATATGACCTGCTCCACTTCACGCCAAAAGAGCAGGGGTGGCTCTTGCTTGGGGCCCACACTCTGCACGAGCTGGCCCAGGGCAGAAGCAGGTGTGGTCAGGTGCTTTTCACTCTAAGAAGATAAACACGTAGGAATACAACTCTTATTTAATTACTGATGCGTGCCCTCTGTAAAATGGGTCTAAGTACCAGGCAAAAACTAAATTTATTTAAACACAATTCTAATTCAGCAGACATAAGGGAAAGAATACAAGTGACAACTTCTTTAAATCCATTTTGTATTTATGGAGCGCTGTCCCAAGCGTAACCCATGAACAACTCGAAAACAAATATGAGCCTTGCATAGCGTTCTCTCTCTGCCTGCCTCTCTGCCTCTCTCTGTGTCAAATAAATAAATAAAATCTTAAAAAAAAAAAAAAAAACAAATACAAAACTCAATCTCAGCTCTCCAGCATCTTACACTCTAATTAGGACCATAACTCCCATCACTACCACTGTCTCCGCTCCTGCTCGGCATTTCCTGGAGAGTTACCATCTACCGGGTACCTGCTAAATATTCGTATTATCTCATTTGATCCCCGTGATAGGGCCAGGATATGGCCACTATTGTTTTTCCCACTGAACAAAGAAGGAAGATAAGGCAGAGAGGTGAAGTCACTTTGTGAAGGCTAAAGAGTGGGGATTTTCATTGTTCAATTCCACAACTCTTAACCCACATGTGACTCAATGAAATATTGGATCAAGCAGGAAAAACAGAGAGGTGGTTGAATAGGGTCAGAGAAGAAAGAACAAGAGAGGGGCCCCTGGATGGCTCTGTCGGTTGAGTGTCCGACTCTTGGTTTTGTCTCGGGTCCTGATCTCAGGGTCCTGGGATCGAGCCCCATATCAGACATTGTGCGCAACAGGGGAGTCTGCTTAAGACTCTCTCTCCCTCTGCTCCTCTCCTGCTCTCTATCTCTAAAGTAAATAAAATCTTAAAAAAAAAAAGAAAAAAAAAAAACAAGAGAGAAGAGATAGGGATGGTTTCAAGTGGAAAGATACATGAGGTAAATCTTGGAGAGCTGGGGCGCCTGGGTGGCTCAGTGGGTTAAAGCCTCCGTCTTCAGCTCAGGTCATGGTCTCAGGGTCCTGGGATTGAGCCCGCATCGGGCTCTCTGCTCAGCGGGGAGCCTGCTTTCCCCTCTCTCTCTGCCTGCCTCTCTGCCTACTTGTGGTCTCTCTTTGTCAAATAAATAAAATATTAAAAAAAAAAAAAAGATCTTGGAGAGTGACTAGGGGTGGCTACTTGGAGAAGGGGGGGGATAAGGTGAAAGTGCACAGATACCACCTCTGTTTCCAAGAGGAAAGCCGGTCCTGTCCACAACAGCCCAAATATAAGCTATGTCTCTATGTACTATGTCATCCACATTCTTGGAAACTGCGCTCTAAACACACCTGAAAAAGTACCCCAAGTAGGATCAACTCTGGTTCATTCTTTCCAAAAGAGGGACAGAGGTGAATTTCTTGCCTTCAAAAGGAAGCTCAGGTGTGCTTAATGATAAAATGTGCCCAGAGATCTTCCTGTGCAAGGTGGTCAAAAGTCAAATTATTGCTGTGGGGTAAACCTCACTTTGCATATTGAACAAATTCATTTCAAGTAACAAGGGGCCACAGTTTTCTAAAGATCTCTGAGCAGAAGAACTCTATGATAGCATCTGTAAAGCAAACCACTATTTCCTACAAGGGAAAACAGGTCCTCAACTCCTGGCCCTTAGAAATCAAGCTGTTTGTGTACGAAGGCTTTGTTGTTTCTGGTATGGTAACATTCGCCTATTTCAGGTCACTGTGCCCAGCCCATGGCCCGGCACGAGCAGAGGCTCCAGGGCTCTCGGGGCCCACTGTGGGGAACACAGAGAGGCCGTGGCCATGACAGGCTAACAGTTGCCACAGACCCACACACATACAACTAGTATCAAAGCTGGAAGACAGGGAGAGACAGGGTACCACTGGCTGCTTTCAGAAAACTAGGCAAGGAGGTTCACTTGGCCCAAGAGGATGAAGTCTGGCCATGTGTCAGAGACATAAGTGGGTGGGCCTCCCTCTTCCAGGAAGCAGGGCTTCCTTTCATGGGGAGGCAGTCATGGCAGATGGCAGAGCAAATTAAAAAAAAAAAAAAAAGCAGCTGAGGCTTCTGCGATACTGTGATACAATAAGAAATACGTATTTAGTCTTCTTCCTCAGCTCCTGGCACAGTTTCAAAATCCTTGGAATTTCCTGAGGGGGGTGAGCAAAGTGTCTTGTCCTTGGGTATACCTGGGTATCAGCTAATGAGATGCTAATGAGATGACTCTTGGGGAGCCCCTAGGTAGCTCTAGGATGGGACTGGTTGCCAGAGAAACCAACCCTGTGATTAGAGGGTTGGAACTTTTCGCCCCCTGCCCCTCCATCCTCCAGGAAGGGGAGAGACATTGGATATTGAGTTAATCTCCAATGGTCAATGATGTCATCAATTGTGCCTATACAATGGAACCTCCACAAAAATCCCTAAACAAGGGGGTTTGGAGAGCTTCAGAGTTGCTGTGCTGTGTTGAGGTGATGGGAGGGTGGCTCACCCACAAAAGGCATGGAAGTCCCACACCTCTCTCCCATACCTTGCCCTAGGCATCTCTTCCATTTGGCTGTTGTATCCTTTATAATAAACCGGTAATAGTAAACTGTTCCCCTGAATTTTGCAAGCTATTCCAGCCAATTTTCAAACCCAAGGAGAGTTCCTAGAAACCACAATTTAACACTGGTTGGTCAAGAGTACAAATGGTCTGGACTCACACCTGGCATCTGAAAAGGGGGCAGTCTTGTGGGACCGAGCCCTAAACTTATGAGGTCTGACACTAACTCCAGGTAGATAGTGGCAGAATTCAGTTGCATTGTAGGACATCCAGCTGGTGTCAGAGAATTGGACAGTATGAGGGGGGGAAAACAACCTGGTGTCAAAAAAAAAAAAAAAAAACCCACATTTGGGGGAAGTGTTCTGGGGGTAGCAGGGTTTTAGATATACCTGAGTTTGATTTTCCACTTCCTCAGGTCTGAGCTGTGGGAAACTAGGGGAAATTAACCCAGCTAAGTTTTCTTAACTGTAATGTGTGGAGGACAGCAATAATAATTCACACATCATTCACACTGTCCAGAAGATTATACCAAGAACGGGCTCTGGTGTATAGAACATGCTCAAACATTGTCAGATGTTTGAATGATGGGATGAATGAATGCATAATCGCTAACACTCCCACAGCACTCAGTAAGTGCAAGGAACTTTTCTAAGTGTTATTAACTTGTTTAATTCTCAGAATAGCTCTGGAAGGTTGTTCTCATCCCCATTTTACAGATAAGGAAAGTGAGTCACAGAGAAGCTAACTAGGTCATTGAAGGTTCCGCATCAAGGAAGTGGCAAATTTGAGTTTCAAACCTGGGTCTGACTACAGAGCCTGTGTTCTACCCCACTAGGATAGGATGCTATCCAGTGTTTGCCCCATGGTGAGTATTCCACAATTGGGAAGTGTTACTGCTGTTACACTTTTTTTTTGTTTGTTTGTTTGTTTTAGATTTTATTTATTTATTTGTCAGAGAGAGAGAGAGGGAGAGAGAGCAAGCACAGGCAGACAGAATGGCAGGCAGAGGCAGAGGGAGAAGCAGGCTCCCAGATGAGCAAGGAGCCCGATGTGGGACTCGATCCCAGGACGCTGGGATCATGACCCGAGCCGAAGGCAGCCGCTTAACCAACTGAGCCACCCAGGCGTCCCTGTTACACTTATTTACGTACAGGACAATGTTTCCGAAGCTGAGGTTAAAAGATAGATAGGGGCTAATAATAACACAGCAGAAGTCGGGTCAATGGTATATTAATGTCTGATAATGAATGGTATTTGATGGAAAGGGGAATAGACTCTGAAGTCATGCAGACAGAGCTGGCTTCAACACCTAGGTCTACCACTCTCAGCTGTTGAACCATCGGAAAATTACCTAACTTCTCTGAGCCTTTATTGTCCCATCTGTAAAGTGGATATAATTGTGCCATTTCTCCTATGTTGTTGAAGTCAAGATTCAAAGTAATAGTGTCCTAAAAGCTCCTGCCTCAGCAAAGGCCTCTCCAGCCCACCCTCACTTTCCCACCTTCATTGTCGTCACTCACGTCCCCATACCTCTACCCCATCCTCCTCAATCTAGCTGAGATCCACCATCAATAGTTGGGCACCATTCTGTGGGCCTAGGGATTCTCCTCACAACTCAACTCTGGGGGATGAATCCCTTCTGCCTCATCTGTTATGTTGATAATAAAATTTGGAGACTCCATAGGAATCGAAATGGGAAGATACGCCAGGGACATGGGCAGAAATTAGATTTTTTTCAATTACCGTAGGCAAAGCACTTCATGTTATTCTAGTAATGCAAACTGCGTATTTGCCAGTTCCCCCTTTACAGTCCTACCCTGGCCCTGCCAGTGATCGATGGCTATGAGAAAAGAGAATGCACACATTCAGCACTCCCATTTTCAACCTCCCCTAATCTCAGTCAGCAGGGTGAGTTGATTCCCTGGGCTTAGTGTATGGCTTTGGGATTGTGGAAGGTGGACAGAGAGGGAGACACTCTATGGCTGGGAACTGTGCCCTGCCTTACAAGCAGAAGGATCCCTCTAACGTGACCCACACACCAAAGACCAGCAGAAGGCTGGACAAAAGAGCCAAAGAATCTCACACCAGTGCTATAGGAACAGAGGCCCAGGCAAAGGCAGACTCACCCAGTCGTAGCCATTATTCCAGATGATGGGTTGGGATTGGAACCCAAGACTTCTCAAAAGTGTGGCTTTACTTCAGACTTCTGTAGACAAGAAATGTTGGTCCCAAAGCAGATCCCCTAAGACCTCAATAATAAAGTGCAATTTCTCATAGCTTAGCATGAGCTCAGAGACCAATAAAGGAGAACTCGCTTTGGGGCAACACCAATGCAATATGCCAGGTACTATGCTAAGTATCTTACACACATTATCTCATTTAACATAACCCTACAAGGTAGAAATTGTCAATATCCACTTTTTATAGAAAAGGCAGTGAGGCTCAGGGATATTGAGATACTGGCCCAAGATCAAAAAGCCAGTACTTCCTAAGGCAGGGATTGAAACCCAGATTGCTCTAATTGCACTTTTCCAGTTGCCCCAAGTTCTTTCCACTGCACCATCTGGCTTCCTGTTTCCACCATGGAAAGCTCCATCTTCCCTGGTATATCTCATTTGTCAACTTCAGGACCTACATAGATATTTGCTTCACTATTCACTTAATGTCTAGTTATTCTGTTGGGCTCTGAGCTTTGTGAAGGCAAGGATAATCCAGTCAGAAAGACCAACACTCAACAGATGATTCCATCACGCCCCTGACTGTCTACCCCAGAAAGTGCCTGCTCCTCTCCAGCCTCCTCTGTCAAATTCTATCTAAGAGCACAGAGATGTGAACCATTGCCTATCCCTCCACCTTCCGTGGCTATGTACCATGTGAACCTGCCTCACCAAAGCCATAGCTGATTGGCCCAGGAACAGACACAGGACTCATGAGTAGCCAATCCAGAGGTTGCTCTACCTCTCTGGGCTTGCTTCTACACTGGACAAGTTGAGATGGGCTGATCAGATTTTCTCATGTCTCTGAACTAAGGAACATGACAAAGTTCTCAGTGGACAGTGATATCGAAAGAGATAGGTTTTGATGGTGGGTAGAGGTGATGAGGGTCTGTCTTAAAGTTAAGAGGAAAGCAAGAGAAACTATGGAGAGCAATGGAGGAAGAGAAAGAATGGATGTACCAAGAGAGGCAGCGAGGTGACATGAGAGCCAAGAAGGAAGGAATGGCCAGGACCTGGAGTTGCCTTATTTTCTGCCCTTCCTGAACTGGTTCTTGAAGTTTCTCTGGATTGCTAAGCAAATGTGTCCTTTCTTCTAACAAGAGGCAATAAACTACTTTTTTTGTGAGAGCAGTTCCTGAACTTCAGTGCCCATTTTATCACTGGAATACATTTTTTAAATGCAGCTTCCTGGGCTCTAACCCCAGATATTCTAATTTGGTGGGTATGGATCAGAGCTGCTTGTTCAGGTAATTCTCACACAAAGGCTCAACCACCAAACTTCAACAAACCCTGCACCTAATTATTTTTTGTCAATTTTATTATTGTGTTTTATCCATTGAGGTAATTACTAACCATCACACATGACAACACACTTTGCCCAGGAAAGGTCTATGTGATTCCAGGGTGTGTCAGTCAGCTTTTGCTGCATAACAAACAACTAAAAAAAAAAATCTCCATGGTGTACAGAAATAAGCATTTATTTCTCCCTCACAGGTCTGCATGTTTTCTACGGCAGTTCTGCCTCGGGTCTGTTCATGTGCTTCTGAGGCCCAAGATGGAATGGCAGCAGCTGATACATGTTCTTTTCACAGGATATGTTCTTCTCACAGGAACATCAGAAACTCCCAGAAGGGCCAACGGAAACAAGCTATGCCTCTCCAGGCTTGAAACTGGAACACTGAACGTCCATCTACACTCCACTAGTCAAGCAGGTCACTGGCCATGTCCAACATCGGTGGGGCAGGAAAGCACTCTCTTCTCATAAGGAGGGAAATGACTATTTGTAGAATAATCATCCAATTCACAATAAGGGGCATGCAGTCCAATGGTGGCACTTTGTTCAGTGAGGTCATTGGGTCACACGAGGATCAAACCACCCCAGCTGCATTCAAGGATGAACCTTACCAGCGTCTCTTGCACAAAGCTGTTCCTCTTGAACGTCATCCCATTGCTCTACAAGAATCACCTGAAAGAATAACACCATAAACCTACCAGTTCACACCCTCTCTTGTGGGAAAAAAGGGGGGGGCTTAGGTAGGCCCAGGTATTTCTAGTCAATGGCTCTATCATCAGTCTCCAATTTAGAAAATCCCACAGGTTTCAACGGGATATGTCTCCCTCCTGAACTCCTCATTACTCGCTCTCCTAATTTGTCCCATTGTGCTGCAATATGTAAGGACATTTTCCACTGATGTATTCAGTACATCCCCGTTTGGGTGCACATGAACCACTGTCCTTGCCTCTAATCTCACCTCTAAGTGAGCATTTCAGGCAGACATCGGTGAAGTGAACTTCCAGGTCACCCATCACCAGAGACCCCATGGAAACTCAAAGGAAAAAGGCACATCTCTGTTGGGGGGTAGTGGTGGGGGGGAATAATAGTTCACAATAATAAAACTGGGTCCTCACAGTTAAAAAACCCCATACACATTCAAAGATGCACAAATGCGGGAGATTTATGTTGAAACAGTCCTTGCAGACACTTTGCTCCCATCACAAAACTAAAGACAACGAAAGCCTTCTCCTTTCTAACATGCTGTGCTCTTTGTCACTGAGTCCAACAGAGAGTCAAGAGGACAGCCCCCACTTTCCCTTTATACCTGCCCCCTCAATGCATTCAGGATGTTGATTCTCCCTCATTTATTCATTCATTCCACAAATATTTACTGATCAACTACCATGTGCCAAACAATGTAGTAGGTGGTAAGAATCTAGAAATAAACATGAAACTGAGTGGTTAGGGAAGAAGAAAGACTTCATGCAATTGATTCAATGCAGGATTACACATGTGAGATGCAGAAGATTTGTAAGATTTGTAAGAACTACAATTCTTCATTATACTTTTTAGCTTTCATTAAGATTTTCCCATGTCAATAAGGATTTTTGCTTATTGCATTTTAATTATATTGGTGAAAAAGAGAGAAATAGTTTAACTTAGAATCACTTACTCTAAGGGAGTTTCTCATCTACAATCCACCCTTTGGTGGGCATGGGGGCTGCTAGAGGAGCCCCTCTCCTAGCAAAAACCTGGATGCTGAACACAAAGGCACTTTGTTCCCAGATGTCCAGAGTGGTCCTTCTGTGAGAACTTCATGGGAGATCAAAGACGTAAGACCCTGCCAGTTGTAATCGAGATGTTGATTACTGCCTCTCAAGTCCCACTGTGATCCCAGAGGTTCAAGGGAGTGTGGATGTAGGCAATGGATAAGGCTTTGAGTAACTGTCTATAGTTACTCAGCTTAGCCTAGAGAGAAATAGCCACATACACCCAAGTGTATGTGGCTATTTCCTCTCTAGGAAATTATTCCTAGATAATATTTCTATTATATTCCTTCCTCTTTAATATATACGGTTACACTGCTCTGCTCATTCCCCAAGTGACCCCATGTCAGGAACAGCCCTGCTCTGGCCTCATCAGCCACCTGCCCCCATCCTGATCCTTGCCTCTGCTCCCCACTCCCCCACCATCAAGGAAACTGGGAATGCACACACAAAGCTTCAGTTGCTCCTTCCCCTACTTGGAAGAGGCTACATTATACATACATCTACTCCTGCTCTGCCATCTGCCATCTTGTCCCCTTTCTCTTCCCAACCCCCACAGCCCTCTCTCTAATTATCCCAAAGAGAAGGAAGATTAAAAATTAATGCCCTGAGGATGGGAGTCAGAGATGTCATTATTGTGATTCCAACTGCAGGAATGGAAGGATCTGATCTAAGCTTCAGGAGCAAAGCAAACTAGGACAGGATTTGCAAAACCTTGATTAATTGGAACTCACCTCTACGTAACCAGACTTTTTTTCCTTGGGGCTGAGGTTTTAGAGGATGCCACAAAGTGTAATAAATGAAATACACAAAATATATTCAAGTAAAAATGCAATTTGCAGGGGATTTTGCATTCACACAAAGGTTTTAACCAATTCCAATATGCCAGATTCCTATAAACTATCATTTAATGTGTGGAATGATGAGGTCAAGGTAGCTCCTCAGACTGCTACAAAAGGAAGATTTCAATGTCTTCACTGTACTCTAAAGCAGAAAAGCAGACTTTCTTTTACAAAGATGTGCAGTAATAGAAGTTTAAACCAGAAGGATTGTTATGTGATCTTCAGTTAACCAAAAAAGTAAACTCAAATGAACTAGCAGCAGTCACCCATCCTCCCTCATCCTTCATTTTATTCCCCAAATATGCCACTTAAAGGATTTTGCTAAATGAGCAAAGAGAAACATATGAGAAGAATGAGAATAGCTATCATTTAATACTTAAATGTGTGCTAAGTACTGCGTTAAATACTTCAAGTGTATTATATCTCATAATCCTCACCAAAGGTTTTATTATTATCACCCTAATTTTCAAGATGAAGCAGCACAGGCTAAAAGGATAAGTCCATTATCGAATGTAATAAGGTCTCAAGGTTGTGTGTTATTAACAAATACCAAACAACCTAGGTAACGTTGTCACTCTCGCCCCGTTTAAAACCAGACTTTAAAAAGTTTAAGAAAGGAATGAATGGGAAACAGTATAGACCAACAGGAAAAAAAAGTGAAGTTTAAAGAGATCAGATAAGTAAAAGGGCTTTCACAAATATGCGAACCCCAGAGACCCACAGAGGGTACCAGCTAGAAAGCTGGCTATGTGAATCTTTCCAATAAAAGACAATAGCCACCTAGAAGGTGCCTGCATTACCATTCAACTTTCAGCACCTAAAGTTCCAAATAAATAAATAAATAACCTAACGTTTGCAGCATCTTTAAAATTAACTCCAAAAAATGCCAAGTCTTTTTTCCGATTGAAAATTAAGCAAAAATAAGAGAACATCAGCATTCGTTTCTGCTGATTGAAGAAGGTGGTTTTTTTCCACCTGGAAAGTGACCCTAAGTTGGAGAAGAGGACCCTCAATTGGAGGAGAGGAGCACAGGAGATCTTCGCCCTCGGCTGGTGTGTGACCTTGAGCAGGTGGCTTTGCCTATTCATGCCTCGCTTCCCTCAGCCATCAGTGGGGATGGCATCCTCTGCTGTGTTATGATGGTGGCAGGAGATTACAGCGTGTCCAGGGTGCATTAGAGAGTCACAATCCAAAGTGCCTCTGGGCTACCGGACACCACTCTACCAGACACAGAGCGGAGGCTCTACACCTGGGATTCATGTCACCTATAGTTAGACAGCTTAGCCACATCCAAATGGTGTATGGACAGGACAGGAGTCAACCAGAACCAGTTGCTGGCCAAATTCAATTCTTCCAATTCTATCCCCTTGTATCTGTGTTCATTTTTCCCTTCCCTTCGTATCAGCCCCGGAGTAGAAGTTTATCACCTGGTGCCTACCTACATCACTACTGTGGCTTCCTAACCGCTCTCTTTGATCCTGGGCTCTCTCACCTACACAGCCACCCTCACTCCTTCAGATCTGCCCCAGTTTATTCCAGAATCTTCCCAAGCACCACCTGGGCTCCGTCCCTAATTCTGAAGCCTGCAGTGATTTCTCAATGCCTCCAGGACAAAATCCCAACTGTTCGAATGGGCTGTCCCATCTCTCCATTCTGTTTCCTCATCCTTTTCCCTCAAGCACTTGTTCACTAAACAAATATTTACAAAATCGGCACCAGCATGGGGCAGAGCGTTAGATACTAGGGGACAGATCTAATACCTGCCCTCAGAGAGCTTACGGTCAGGGCTGTTGCAGGCAACAGACCTTTGGCCAACTCTCTCTCTCACTATGCACTGGGGTATTTCTTCGCTAGGGCAAACATAACAAAATACCACTAACTCGGTAGCTTAAACAGAAATTTATTTTCTCAGAGATCTGGAGGCTTTAAGTCCAAGATCAAGGTATTAGCAGGTGTAGCTCCTCCTGGAGCCTCTGCAGACAGCTGTCTCTTTGCTATGTCCTCACATGGACTTTCCTCTGTGCACGTACATCGTTGGTGTCTCCTCCTCTTCTTATGAGGACACCAGTCATAGCCCTGTCTCCAAACACAGTCACATCGGCGGGGTAGGGCTTCACATACGAATTTGGGGTTGGGAGGGCACAATTCAGTCCACCCTGGGAGTTCCTTACAGAGTCCTCCCTCCAGTCTGTCTCTTGCAAGGTCCTAGAGAGACAGAGCTTGATTCCCCCCACCTGGACAGAAGCCTCCCCTGACCTTGCCAAGCCAGACACTTCCCTAATGTTACAGCACTGCTGGCTGAACTGACTCCTCTAAGACATGAACGTGCCAAGACATTAGGAACAGTATCTAAGCTCCTCATTATGACCCCAGGGCTCCCCACTATGGCAGACGAGCATATAGTAGGTACTCAATAATAATAAATAATACATATGGGGTCGATGAAGGAATGAATGAACAGGACTGATCTTGTATTGTCTCACTTTCTTTCCATTGAAATGAAAGCAGGGCATTGGCCTGACCCCTTTCCTAACCCCTCTTCTCCTATACCTGAATAGGGCCTCAGAACTTACTGAATTGAATTACATCTGGCTATAGTCTTTCCATCCTTCTTCAGTGACACGTGAAATGTGCTGTGGTCGGTCTGTAGTGTCCATCCTCCAAGCACTCGGTTACCACCTCCTCCATTCAAGCCAGGAGGATGGCCAGGCCTACCAGGAGGGAGCTGTCAGAAGGCAGATCAACTTGTAACTGCTGCGACCTCCGGCTCTGAAGGGGCAGAAGCAGCACCGTGGTCCAGGCCGAAGAAGAAGCATTTCAGCTCAGTGGGGAAAGTACTCACCACCTCCCCCCAAACCATCAGCATCTCAGAGCTCACTGGGGTCACTAGGGCAGAGGAGAATTCCCCTGCTGCTGCTCAGCCCCACAACTGCCTATGACGCATCTCGGGGAGGAGGTGACTTGTAGCATTGATCTGATGAAGAATCAGGACATAATTCCCAAATGAACAAACACCTGTAAGATGTCACAAAGGCCAATCCTGCTGTGGTGTGTGTGTGTGTGTGTGTGTGTGTGTGTGTGTGTGTGTGTGTGTCCATGTCTACACATGTATATGACTACAAGGAAGTTGGAAGAAACTAGTTTTCAAGTATAATCTGGTTTAAAAAGTTTAGAGATGCAATCCCAATGACTAGGTGAAATGGCAATGAGATGCAGGTGTCTAGCAGACAAAATAATCTGCGGATCCTTGAAGAAGCCCTTAATGCCAGCTTTTGTATCTGTAAAATGGGTTGATAATATCTCTATGAATATCTAAATGAGATAAAAGTACACTCTGGGGCACAAAGCAGTTGTTCAATATGTTACTTTCTCTTTCCTTAGCCTTTTAATCTAATTTCTTAACCCTTTCTGAAAAATTCACTACAGCTAGTCACATCTAGTGCTTCAAATGTGTCTTGATTTCCTTCTTTGTTTGAAAATAAACAACTGCTTGCTCCCACTGGCACAAATCAAGTCAAGAACAATCGGAAGGTGTCAGGACTTCAAACCCCTGCAAGACCTATCCAGCCATCGAGGTGCAAAAGCTTAACAACATCTTAGACTCATCCCTCTCCGTCCATCTGGTGACTGGTCTAGCCACGAACCCAAACTCTCCTGCCTCTTCCTTTACAACATTGCTTCAGCAGACCCCCCCTTCCGCTATTCCACTCACCAGGCCCCATCTAGCCTCCCTAAATCAGTCACCGCACAGAACTCCCAACCATCCCCTTGAATCTTATTTCTTCCTCCTCTTTCTAGAAGAGTGGACATATTAAGCCAGCCACCTGGGAAGAGTAAGAGGAATCTCAAAGCGACAATATTCAACCAATATCTATTGGGGTCTATTGCGTGCCAGGGATGGAGAGAGGGATAAGGCTGTCTCTCCTTTATCAGTGAGACGACAGTCTGGGGCAGGGATGTGACATGTGAAGAAACGCCTGGGGCCGTGAAGAAAACACGGTGCTCTATTACCCTGGCAACACTTGGGCAAGGCATGGGAACAGGAAGAGGATCCATTCTTCACAGAGGACGGGTGAGGAATCTCGAGGGAGCGCCTTCCAGGTGGACACAATGCATAGGCAAAGACTCAGGGGTGGGGGAAAATGTACCGGTTGCTCATGGAACAGCAACCGGTGTTTGGCAAGAAGACCGGCTAAGAGACAGTGGGCGATTATGGCAGTCATGACAGTCCCCAGTCACAGATCACTTCCCACATGCCAGGCACGGTGCTAAGCACCTTACAACCTAGGAGTAAGTACCGCGGGGGAGGGGCACCTGGGTGGCTCAGTGGGTTAAAGCCTCTGCCTTCGGCTCAGGTCATGATCCCAAGGTCCTGGGATCGAGCCCTACATCGGGCTCTCTGCTCGGTGGGGAGCCTGCTTCCTCCTCTCTCTCTGCCTGCCTCTCTGTCTACTTGTGATCTCTCCCTGTCAAATAAATAAATAAAATCTTTTAAAAAAATAATAATAATAATACCGCGGGGGACACAGCCCAGGGAGGTTACAGAACTTGTGCAGGTTTGAAGCAAGTGGAGCTCAACAAGACTCCAGTGAGTTTCAAGCTTTCACCTGTTATCCCCCAGAAGCTGCATGCAGCCTAAAGGACCAGGAGCTAGGGACTGTGTCTTGTGACGACACTGTGGGAAAACTTCAACTAGGTGATAATAACTGGGTTCTGGGAAGAGTAATCAGGCCGGGAGGGGAGGATGGACCAAAGGGAGCTGGAAAGAAGAGAGCCAGCCAGGAGGCTGTGCCACCAACCAGGCAAGAATTCCCGAATCTGAAACTCAGCAGAAAGAGCAGAGAGGAGAGACAGCTGCCACATACACGACCACACAGAAGCAAGGGCAGCTGATGCCGGCATGGCAAAGTAGTGGACCTGGGGCGGGGGTGGGGGGAGCGGAAGGTCAAATGACTCTGAGGTGCCACCACAGGTGATAGCAAAGCTGGGGGTCCCATGAATAAAAACAAAGAGGAAAAGTGGATAGGGCAGTGGGATAACAAATTCCCCTTTGCAGGGCTGGATTCGGCAATCCAGAGCAGTTCCGCCAACCTTGGAGATTTTAATTACGCTAAGCCTGAGTTCGCCCTCTCCAAAGTCATTTTTTAAAAACTGTCTCCAGGAGGCTTTCGTGCCGAGAAGCTGACGGCCAGGAGGATTCGCGCTAAACCATCTTTTTCACCGCTCAGTCATCAAGTATCTTAAAACCCCCCTGAACAATTCTTACTTCACCATGTTCAGCCTCTGTGGGAAAGCTCCGTCTGTGAAGGACAAACGTCTAAGGAGGAGTAGAGAAAAATCAATCAAAGAGTCATTCCCTGGACTGATCAATAGGATCTGTCAGGGAAATTTTACTTCTCCCGTCTATGCTGGCTAAGTGGGTTCTTACAGCACCGAACAATACTCACCTCACCGACTTCCTCTCCGCAGCAATTTGCATCCCCGCGCCTCCTGACTTCAGCACAGAATTTAAATTTGACAAGTGCTGGGGACGCATGAGACCTACTGTCCGTAAGCGGTGCCAGGAGAAGTCACCCCGGGGGGAGCTCCAAAGGGCAGCCATCTGAGTGACGGGGTGAGCGTGGGTGCCTGCACACCTCCGATCTGCTAACTGACCTCCCCACGGCCAGCTGCTTCTTCTCCCTGAGGTCTCCACTCAAAGACCCTCCCTCAGGGAGGCATCCCCTACATCAGCCAAATCAACCCTCACGGGAGCAAGGAATTCTTTCCATCTCAATCTGTACGGTAGCTACACAGGTGTGTAAGACGTATAAAAACTTCACCAAGCTGTGACCTTGAGAAGCATGCATTTCACTGGATGCAAGTCCTACCTCTATTAAAAAGGAAATTAAACACGATTATAAATATGAAATGTGCCCCTCCCTCCACCCGTTACACCACCACGCCCTATTTATTTTCTTTAGAGCATAAGCCATTGTCCACAAATAAATGACGGAGTTACTTGCCTGTGGCTTACTGTGTAGAGAGGCACTCACCACCCCAACATGGTAGCTGCTAGTCACATGTGTTTATTTCAGTTTAAATAAACTAAACGAGATTTAAAATTAAGGTCCTCAGTCACACTAACCACGTCTCAATTGCTCTGTGGCCAGCGATGGCTAGAGGCTACTACTTTGTATGGTGCCGGAATAGAACATTTCCATCATTGCAGGAAGTTATATGGGAACGTGCTGGTCTAAAACGTAAGGTTCAGGTCAGAAGTCTTGTCTGTCTAGTTTATGCCTAGTGCCTAGGATGGTGCTTGACACATGGAAGTCACTTATTATACCTGTTGAAAAGATGAACAAAGGAATTTTGTAATACCAAAAAAAAAAAATGCAGAGCAAAAACAAAAACCTGGAAACATCTTAAGTGTGCATCTCTAAGGGATTAATTAAATAATTTTTGGCACATTCTATAATGGAATTCTATTCGGTCATTAAAAGGCATGGGGAAGGTGTGTATATAATGACTGAGACAGATATCTACAGAATATTAAATGAAAAAAGCAAGTCTCTTGAAAATATGTACAGTGCAATTCCATTTTTACTAAGAAACAAACGAAAACTAGTCAGGAGTGATATAGACAAAACTGTTACTAGCAGTGCTGGGTAGAATGAGAGAGAAGAGAAATTTGCATTCTGTATTCTTCTGTAATGTTTGAGTGTGTAATGAGTATGTATTACTTGAGGGTTTTTTTTTAAGATTTAAAATAAAATTACATGCAGCCCTCTAAAAGCAAAAGGAGAAGGAAAAAAATCCCACTTTGCAAACTGTCCCAAGAATATACAGAACATTTCTTAAATAATTACCAAGTGCCAAATTCCTCACCCGCTTTATTTCATTTGATCTTAACAACCCTGTAATTAAATACTAGCATCCTCTGTTAAAAATGTAGAATCTAAAGATCAGAGAGGTTAAGCAGCTTTCCCGGAGGTGCACAGTTAGGATGCAACACAATTGGCATCTGAACACAACTTTCTGGGTTCAGCCACTCATGACAATCTTCACCGCAGAAAGCACAGGCAGATACCACCCCAAGGAGCCCAGACCTAGCCACTCCGACTCTATGAAACCCCAAATAAGGTCCAAGCTACGGTGAGATGCATGAAACCAACCAAACCCTGGAGAAGTGGTTTTTGCTGCTCAGAACAGTAGGAAATACACCAAAACTGAAGCCAGCCATTCTCCCTCTGCCTTGTTTCCATAGCTATGCACAATTGTCCTCCATCCAGGAGCACATATACACGTACACACACACACACACACACACACACACACACACACACACAGACTGACAGCACTGCCACAAGGGTCTGGTGCCAATGAATGCTTGGTAACTTAAGCATGCTGGTGGAGGCTTCCCAGCTCCCCAGCAGATGCCGTGATTGTGCCTTTGTTGGATTTTGCAGCCAATCCCCCCTGAAGAGGAGCGCTCAGCTCACCCAAGATACGTGAGCCAAAACCCCACAGAGTCGCCGTTTCAGCGGCTTGTTTAGCTTCACACTTGACGCAAATGGGGGGTGTGTTTACCCACAAACACACACATGCACACACCAACAGAAGCTGCTGCGTCGGCGGTATTTCTAGAAGCCCAGAAACCGTACTCAAGTAAAACTGTACTTGAGCAACACAGAACGGGATCACAATGCCTACCGGGAAAAACAATCTCAGTCGTCCTAAGCGAAGTTTCGACCACAGCCTGGAAAATGCAGTAGGAGATGAAATGTAATACTCTATTAAGCCTTATTTTGCCAGCACAAGTGAGAGTTCGCTCAAGCATGGAGAGTCATTAAAATGGATCGTACATATATCATTATAAATTTAATAATCACCATGACGGCTAGAGTTCAAGTTAAAATGAATGTCAGCTGAGCATGACCAATTGATGTTACCCCAGCTGCCGCAGAGCCTCGCTTGGGGTTATATTCTACTTCCAGAAGCTCCATAGTACATGTGGACCCAACACAGCCAGAGCCAAGAACAGATGGGAAATACAGACATCTACACCTAGCCAAGGAGAGGCCGTCATAATTGCATATTATCTCGGTGTACCAGCCCAATTAAAATTTTCTACAGTGTCAGAGGTCCCAAATGTTCCTCCACCAAGTGTCTGAATACCAAACTCGACTAACCCTTAGTAAATGCAGTCAATCCCTGGTCCCAGTCACAATTGTCAGTTTTCTTCCTCTCTCTCAGAAAGCTCCTGTAGAAATAGGAGCAGACGGACCTAGTAGGTTATACATTGAATAAGTCAAACACCACAAAACAAATTGACTTATCTAGGTGCCCAAGATAGTGAGCATTCTTCCTGCATTATGGCAAGTGTAGTTTCAGGAGTGGAATATTTTTTCCTCAGGAATGGAGTCAGTCTCTATGTTTAGAGAATGTAGTTTGTTTCCATTTCTTTTTATCCTTCGAAAGTCAGAGCAAAACCCCATACAAAGCCTTTTCACTCACTCACATGCACATGTGCACACAGAGAGCCATCTAAAATACAGGGAAAAGCTGTAAGGCTAGTTTTCACCTCCGTGTGGGTTTCACACCAGGAAGAAATGATCTTTGGGACACAGAAGGAGAAGAAATACCCCACTCCACACTGAGAGGACACCAGAAGTTTTTCTACCATCCGCAACATTTCAGAGGAAATATCAGAAATTATTTTCAGATTAACACAGATCCTGGCTCTGCTTGAGCTGGGTTTAACCCCTGCCATGTCCTGGTCCTAGCAATTCCCCTTGGGAGCGGGGAGACACAGCTCCCGCTTCCTTTCTAGACAGCCAACCACTCAGTGCTACTCCTGAATGTGCCTGGCTTCTAAAAGACAAGTTGAACTTTAACTGGTAGACACAGGTCCTGGGTGACGGCGGCTTTCAGACCGATGACAGCAAATGACCTACACTCAACAGGCCTTTTTAAATGGCTGTGACATTCTCACAGATGGGGCCAAAGACTGGAGTAGGATATGTTTTTGATCTGTAAACACAAGAGCCAGGAGACCACACAGAGGATAACTCAAACAAAACCACTGCTGTCATGGGCACCATTTCCAAAAGGTGCTAAGAGTGTGTGAATCCCAAAGGGGACTTCAGGGCAAAGAAGCTCATATTTGACTCTAGAAACACAACACTTTTTGTTAACTCCCGGAGCTAAAGCTTAAAAATATTTGACTTTCAGGCTCCCGGGATTAAAGGTCTCCTTCCTCTGTCCCCCTGCCCACTCCAAGCCCAGCACTAGGACCTGGCAAAGCAGGAGCCACCACCCCACCTGCTTCCCCAGAGGAAGACGGAGCACGCGTAATGAGGACAACAGTGTCCTGTCCTGACCACCACCTGGGCTCTCTGAATCCTGCATAGCAATTCCAGCACCCTAAGCCAGGCGACCGAGTTCTGCCACTTACCCTCTTCTGATCTTCCAGTCCATGGGTCACCAGCTTTCTCTTCTGCTGTTGGCTGGACTCGGAGACCGGTTCCATCTCCCAGGAATAAAATCCCTCTCTCCTTCAGCGAGGCTTCCAAATCCACGGAGCAAGAGAACAAGCCAGGCAAAGGGGATGCATGCACGCTGCCAGACACAGCCCTCTCCAGCCGAGGAACTCCACGCTCCCTCTTCAAAGGTCTTCCCGACTTCTTAAAATCCACTCGGAGACCTCACTCGCCATCACTGCCCTAGCGATGAGGGCGGCTGCTGCCGGCATGGCGAGAGCGGGGAATCGGGGCTTTACTTCAGCTCCAAGACTGGCTTCCTGAGAGCCTGGAGGACAAATGTGGGCAAAGACGAGTCCATATCCTGGGGCACGTGCCCCATTACTGCCCCTGAAATCCTTCCCCTCGCTGTCTCCTTGGCACTGATAATTTATATGTCAATAACAATGTAAATGGGCATTTAATCCACCGCGCTGACGGCATCCACATCCCTCTCCAGCAGCCCCGGACTCCCATAAATCACCACAAACACTGCGCCAGAAGCCGCCCCTCACGGGTCCTGCAGGCGTTCATCCCAGAGGTGGCTCCCCTCCCGGGCTGTCGTCTTCCTTCACCGAGCGAGACCCATACCTAGGAGACAACGTTCAACAGTCAGCTGTGGCTCTGGCGGACAACTCAGGGCTGAGCTGTCTCGCCCACCAGCCGGAGCCCCAACCAAGCAGCAGCCAGCGATCTTCCTCCAAGCCCCTCAGTCCTCCCAGCACCTCCATGGGCAAGCAACCGGGGGGCCTCATGGGTTCCCCGCTCCTCCCGGTGAGGGGCACGGGGAGGTCCCTGTTCTTGAAATAAGCACCCCAGAACCGGAAAGGGAGGATCTTTCAAACCCATGTGGGGTCCACCATCATCCCAGGAAGAAGGCGCCCAGGTATGATGAGACAGGGAAGTAATGGTCTGGGAAGCAAACAGGCACCAACGTTTCCGTGACCCTCCCTCCCCCCAGTTACAGCTGCGGAGGCAGCGTGTGGCAGGCGAGACACCGGGGGCTGCGGGGGAGATACAAAAGAGCAGCCTGGACCAGCTGTGGGGGCTGAAAGGCAGGGTATGCTACGAGCTGCCTTCCCTGCCTGGGAACCCGCAGGCAGAGCAGGCACCCAGTCACCTCCCTGCTGACGTCACAGCAGCTCGAAGGGACAGGGAGGGAGAAGAGAGGAGGGACCTCCCCACCCAGAAAAACATTCACACGGGGTGTGCCCTTCCGTGGACGCAGCCGAGAGGTGGGGCACATATCTGAGAATTCCCACGAAGAGGTACCGATACATACATTATGAATGCCTCTTCCCATACATAGAACCAGCAGCACCAGGAAAGAAAAGAAAAAGGGGGTGGGGGGGCAGCCCATCGACAAAAGGCACTAGCTTCTTGCCAGCGTTTCTAATCAACTCCCTGGCCATTCTACAATTCAGGCCGCGCCAGCCTCCGGGAGAGCTGTGGGCAGATCCGGCCACAGCGGGCACAAGACAGAAGCCCTCAGACCATCCCTTGCAGCTGTCCTGACCGGTGGCCACTTTGGAAGGAGGCCGAAGCCACCCCACCCCCATCACAAAGGGGCTTCCGCACCACGGCTCAGTGCCAAAGCAGGTTAAAACGGGGACAAGAGACTCAGCCACAAAGGGCTTGTGAGGAGGAAGACGGGAAATGCTTCTCTTGGGGAGAGAAGTGGCGGAGAGGTTGAAGGCTTGTCCCAAACCGCAAAAAAACACTCAGCCAGAGCAGATTTTGGCACACGAATTCCCAAGTCACAAATGTTCTGAATTTGGCAAGAATCGATGAGAGCAGAATATCCAGAAGAGGGGCACCTCCTCTAGCCAACAGCACTGACATGCCAGGCAGCATGAAGGGTACCTGGTGGCTCAGTCAGTTAAGCATACGATGCTTGATTTTGGCTCAGGTCATGAACTCAGGGTCATGGGATGGAGCCCCATGATGGGCTCCATGCTCAGTGTGATATGTGCTTTTCCCTCTCCCTCTGCTCAACCCCCACTTGTACTCTCCTCTCCCCACCCCCCCAAATAAATAAATAAAAGTTTAAAACTAAAACAAAAAGACAGCATGGGTGAAGACCGCTGCTAGCCCAGGTGATAGCAGAGCTTGCAGAGAAATAGGCACCCTTTGGTTGCCCACCACCACCACTTCCAAAGTCCCCTCATGGGATCCATGACAAAGGTGAAAACTCCGATCCATTCTTCATCATTCCAGATCCCAATGCAAATAAACTCAGGCAAACTGACTTCAAATTGTACCCTTTTCTGAATCTAGACTGAGACCTCACACTAGGAGGCTCAGATCTAGGTTTGAACCCCTGCAGCTTAACTGATGGTATGACCTTGAGCAAGTCACTTAACTTCTCTGAGCCTCGGTGTTCTCATCTGTGAAGTGGGGATAACAATGACACACACAAGAGTGGGAAGAGGGATCACCTACTGACACAGAGGGGGTGATGGAGCATGAACAACTGTTGGCCGCGCCCTGTCAGCTGTTTGACACACTCATTCATTCAACAAATCTCTATCCAGAACTCGTTGCCAGCGATCTTGCTTCAGTTAGGGATTCGTAGCCTGTGTTAGAGGTGAGACAAGTGACGATAAGGAAGGTCAAGTAAGTTGCCTAAAGTCACAAGGTCAGTAAACTCTAAGGCTGAAATTTGAACCCAGGTCTGACTTTCACCGTCCTTGCTCATCTCCATGCCGCTTTGGCCAGATCACTGCTATGTGGCTTTTCACAAGCAGCCTGAATCCAGAGTCCACAGTTTTTATAGCTCCTAGCTCTCCTCATGAATAATAATAAAAGAAAAAGGACAGGTGCCAAAGGGTCTCCTACTTGGAAGGGCCTTCTCTAGATGGACTGCTTCATTCACAGCTCTGGGCTCCTTCCACATAGGAGAACAGCTCTGCACTCTGCACCGGGCCCTAGCTCTCTCCCGGGTGAGACCCTGTCACATCCCATCATGCCAGCCGGTAAACACGTCCCAAGTGCACATGGGGACAGACGTCCTCGCCACAGAAGTCCCTCCCCATCAGCAGGGAGTGAGAGGATGCTCAACACCTCTTGGGAGCCTTTTGTTTTTTGGTTTTTGTTTTTTTTTTTTTTTTTCTGGGTGCAAGTCTCCTCCCGTTCTGAGGCCATTACTGTTCTGGTGCTGGGGATGATGGGGTGAAGGGAGGAGTATACAGGGGAACCAAAAAAGGGGAGAAGAAAGGATGCTCCTCTTAGCTAGCTATTGTATCCAATCTGTTTCTTGAGTGGGGAGGGCAAGCTTCACTGAAGCAAGTCCTGATGCAAAAGCTGTTTTCTCACTGCCCATAGAAATCTCAGGAAGTTTGAACACACTTGAGTTAAAAAAACAAACAAACAAACAAATAAAACCTGAAAGGTGGGACGAAGAGAACATTTAACCAGATTGTTGGAAAGTCAACATGTTTGCTGGAATGATCCCTAAATGCAGCAACATGTCACTAGCTTCCCTCTGTGCCCGAAGTCTGCCAGGAGCAGCTGTAAGAGAAGGGGGAACAGGAGAAGGCTGGACCCAATTGCACTATAAGATGGGGGATGGGGCATTGAGGGCAATGCCCCTTGAAGTCCAGAAGACAAATCTAGTCATACTGAAGACATTCTGAACACACTGCCAGGGCTTCCTCCTGCCTGGACTGAATACCATCTCCAAAAACTCTCCAACTTCCCATTCCACATCTGCTCAAATCTCTTCCTGCTTTCTGGGTAATCCCCAAGCGAAAAAAAAATTTAAAGACTGGTTTGAAAGTAGAGTCCAAAATATGGGGATCCAGAAAAGGATCTAGTCTCAGATGTAGAGGCATCCTTCCAAGAGGCCCACTGAGGTTCCTTCCTGCAATAAAACTCTGTTCCTTGATAAATGCCAATCGGGGATTCCAGGTGCTAGACAAGTCACAGGCCAGGCCAGCACAGGTAGAATGTATTTCCTCCTCCTGCCTAGGTGTTAGAATCGAGAGCCCATTTTATATGTTTTTGTGAAAATCCTTCTTAAATTCTCCAAAGTTTTTAAAATTTGGCAAAGTCCCTTTGGCCTTCTCCTCACCTCTCTCTCCTTCTCTAGCTACCCCTGTCCTACCAAATCTCCCTGCTCCAGGTGGCTCCAAGACTGGGGAAACTGGTTTTAAACCTGGATTACAGGCTGGGGGAGGCGGCTGGGGTGCTGATGAGAATGGGAAGCCTGACCTGTTTCATCTCATAACTGGAGTTAAGCTTCTGAAACAAGGGCGCTTCCGTCTTTCCAATGGTCTAATTAACACTCATCACTAACACAGCATTTTTAATTAGTCTTCGGTGCCAATAGGGGAAATGAGGAGCTTCTTGGAAATGTAGCCTTTCATTAACCAATCAATAAATAAGTTACATAAGATGTAAGAAAGACAGCCAAGGAGGCATGGTGGTTTCCAGGCTGGGTTTTTGATTTGGGGGCTTTTTTGCTCCCAGAGGGCATCCACCCGAGCCGGCCGCTTCTGCTAAGCCGGCGAGGAGAGCTGACCCAGCCACCAACCCCCGCCTTTATTTGCGCACGGCAAGCGAGCGGAGCGTGCTCCCGCCTCTTCCCTGAAGAAAAGAAAGGATCACACACAAAAATAAGTCACTAGGGCCCCAGCTGGGCGGCGCAGGCTGCTGCCGCCGCCGCCGGGGTCCCTTTGCCCGCAAGAAAGGAGCCGGCTCAGCGGAGCGCACACCCGGGAGGCGCCACGGCTCCCGGCACTCGGGCGCCCCCTCCCCGCCCGCGCCCTTGCCCTCGCCCCTCCGCCTGCGACTACCCCGAGCGAGCGTGGGAGAGAGAATGCCAGGGAGACGCGAGGCCCAGCCTCGTTGCCCCTGGCTCGGATCCACCTTCACACACACACACACACACACACACACACACACACGGATATGGACACAGCGAAGAGACTCAGACACAGACTGACAGAAGCGTAGTAGACACTCGCAGAGATTCAGACATACACACACGCAGACTTAGAGGCACACACATCCACCCGCACGCCCAGATACCTACTTAAGCTGAGATCAAACACCAGGGTGCACACCCTCCCAGAGAGGGTCACACGCAAACAGGTACCAGACCTACATTCAGAGACAGAGGTGGCTGGAAAAGAGAGACACAGATAGAAAATACGCGCGCACACCCACACACTGATAGACACACAGACGAGCACACAGAGAAGAAATACACACACAAACCGAAAATACATGGAAATGCTGGCAGAAGGATTGACAGAGATAATCAGACACAAGCACCCGGAGAGGGCGTGCACAGACACCCACGCCAACAGCAAACACACGGGGACCCAGACGTGAGGATAACCCAGAGATACAATCACGCAGAGGGGAACGCACAGACACACAAACAGAAGACACCCAGAAACACAGGAACACGCACAAGGAGACCCACCCAGCCTCAGGCGCGCACCCCCAGGGGGACGCACACCCACTCTGGCTGGGGACGTGTGTGGCATAGCCGAGGCGGGGAAAGTGAGCCCCGGGAGCTAGCAGCACCGCCTCGCAGCTCCGCGACGCGCACCCACCCTCATCCGCCAGGGAAGACTTTCCCAGCTCGTCTCTGAACAAGGGCCCGCCGGCCGTCGGCGTGCGCGGCTCGCTATGCACCCGCCCGCAGGGTCTCTGTGCTGCGGCCACCGCGGCCAGGGAGGCACCCGTCCTCGCCAGGGTCCTGGAGCGGAGGTGTGGCCCCTGCGCGGGTGGGTGCGGAGCCTACCCTCTCCCCACCGGCAGTCCCCGCCCTGGCCGGCCCCGGAGCCCAACACAGAGCATCCCCAAGTCCTCTCCTCCCCTCTCGTCCCACTGAACGGCAAACTTTCCCCTGGCCACTGCTGGAGCGGAGCAGTCTGGCCCAGCCCGGGCCCGGAAGGCGGCACTGGGGGCTCCTACCTGCGCCCACGCGGCTTCGCGGCGCTGCCGCCTCCAGCCGGTCTCGCACCGCGCTCCGGCCAGCGCTCCTCAGCCGGGGCCGCCGCGGCTGCAGCCGCTCCTTCCCCTCCGTTACCCGGGAAACCGCCTCCTCCTCCCTCCCGCCAACCAACCAACATCGTTCACATGGCGCCTCGCAGCCAATGGGCGACCTCGCCATCCCGGGGTCCCGAGCTCTTTCCCAGGCTAGGGGACCGAGGAGAGAGGCAGGGGTCTCTCTGGAGCTGCTGCCACTCAAGGGTAGGCCCCCGGAGGTGGGGGGAGGTGGGTAGAGAGAATCATCTGGTCCTGCCTTTTCCACATCTTTTCTTCTGGACCTGACACTTTAAGGAAGACCTGCATCACTGGAGAACCTGAGTTAAGAGACACATCAAGGCACCTAGCTCAGTTTTCCACTAAATCCAAAAACCCTTTGGGCAGCTTCCCATCAGGGAGCTGTCCAGCCTATGAACACCTCCCTGGGTGGAGCGCTCACAGTCTCCCAAGGCAACGCTTAGTACCTTTCCCCTTGCAGGGCTCTGACTGGGGACAAGTTCTTTCCAACACGAAAGTGAAACCTGTCTCCATGCCAAGATCCACTTCTGTTCTCTTGGACACACAAAACAAAGTTTCATGGCCAGCTAACAGCCAGGACTTCAGAAACTAGAAGGCAGTGTGCATACTGTCCCCAGGTAACCCCTCTTCAGAAAGTTCTTCATTCATCTTTTGTCTTCCCCTCAGGGCCATTTTGAAGTCAGAGAGGTTTGGGCTCAGTTGTATCCCTGCACTCCCCTTTCTTGAGGTGGTCTAGTGTACAAGTGTCTGGATGGGAGGAATCTTACGATCCCAGCAGTATTTGCAAATATGATTGGAACTTGGGGGGAAAAAAAATCGCTCATCCCCTAAAACAAGACCAGTTCCCGAAAGAGAGTAAAAGGAGAGGTGCTAGGGCAAATGCCTTTGTCTCTGAAGACTTCATATTTCCCTCCTGTTTTCCCCTCCAATCAAAACTTGCTCCATCACATGGGGTATCCAAGGTGACAGGGCTAGGAGTCCTATGGTTCCTGGCAAGAGAGTGGCCTGCCCTTTCCAAAGCCTACAGATGCCACCAAGCAGCAGGGTCTGCCCACCAGCTCTCCAGAAAGGGGCTCAGGACAGAGACCAAAACAAAAGGCCAGTCCCACTGCTGCTCGAAGTGTGGAACATGATTCAAGCTCAGAAAACAGGAGTGGGCTTACCTGCCATCAGAGCAGGAGGGATTGACAAGGCCCACACAGTACTCAGCCAGACGTGGGCCAGCTCCAACAACTGCACCCCAGGTTTGGTGGTAGGAAAAGTGCTGGAACCTCCTTGTATTGAGAGTAGCGGGCCCAGCTGGGCCGGGAGGCCACGTATGCTCATGCCCACTCAAACACATACACTTGTATTACACACCGGGGGCATGCCCCAGAAGGGCGCATTTAGAACTGAGAAACGGTCTACAGCCATACCACCGTGAACACACCCAATCTCACCTGCTTTCAGAAGGTAAGCAGGGTCAGGCCTGGTTAGCACTTCGATGGGAGAACAGAAAAATGAAAACCATGCCACTTACTTAGCCAATTTGTGCAAGTCTGTCTGATGTCCTGCAAGAGAGAAGACCAGCTGGGGCCTTGTAGGGAGGGGCACCATGTGCCCAGCTGTAGGGAGTGTGACATAGTGAGAACACAGAATTAATCAAACAGCTTAGTCTGGAATCTTCTGTCTTGTATCAATCCAACATCCTTATCTCTGAGCCTCAAGTCCTCATCTGTAAAATAGAGAAGCCACCACTCCTCCTGGTACATATGTTCTGAGGATCAGATGTGGCCATGAATGTTTTGTAAGCAATAATGTATTTTGCGGTGAAGGGCTTTTGCCAATAGATCCGGTTTGTTCCAGGGATGGTTAATTTTGGCTAGGCTCTGGTATCCAGTTTTTGGTCAAATACCACTCTAGATGTTGCTGCGAATGTTGGCAGTCCTCATCCAGGTAGTCAAAGCCTAATGAAAAAAGGCTGAGGTCCCCCAAGGATCTGCCTCCATACTTGGCTTTGGACTCAAGACTGTAACATCAACTCTTCCTTCTTGTTGTTGTTGTTGTTGTTGTTGTTGTTGCTGTTTTTACTCGAGTTACAAAGAGCACTTCTCAATAGAAGAACCATCTCTTATTTCTCTTCCTACCCCCTGCACCTGGAAAGGAACCAAGCACAGTGGATGCTTAGTGAACTTAGGAATGGATGGATGGATGGATGGATGGATGGATGGATGGATGGATGGATGGATACTTTACAAACACCTTGATCAGATTATCCTGGGAGAAATAAGCCTAAGGAGCAAGCAGGGACAGGGGACTATCCACTCCTCCTCTTTCCTATACCCTTGCATGATATCAGCTTTATCATCACCTACCATCTTCCCCTTCTTAAAAGACTTAGCTCAACTTGTCTCTTCCACCATGCCTCAGTTTAACCTCAAGTGTCTCAAATTAACTTTCCTCCATGCTCTCTCACCTCATCCTTTCCTTCCACACAGACTCCCTAGGTTTATAGTACATTATACCTATGGGGTTATGTTTTCTTGCTCCTTCATTTAGTTGATAGATTTTATTGAGTGCCTACATATGCCAAGAACTTCCAGGTCTGTGCAGTGTGATCTCAATAATGAGAACAGGTGAAGAATCAGTAAATCTCTGAGAAGTCAAAAAAGGGGATACAAAGGTTTGCAATAAAAGATACAGCCTTTCAGATCCTCACTTGAAGCCTGTAGGCTCTTGGTTTACTCATACTTCTAATGGGGTTAGTTATTTAGTTTCCAAGCCCACAGCAAATCAGAGGAAGGCATTTCTCCCTAGCAGTTGGCAAACTGACAAGTATAAGAAGTCAGAGAAGACAATCTGTCATCAACAGAGGAGGCCAATAAACCCATGAAAAACAAAACAAAAGGTACAGGCAATCTGGGACAATTTAGTGAATGGGCAATCAATCTTATGCATCTCCTCCATTCATTAAACTGCATGAACCCATCATAATGCTGACTTAACTCAACAAAGGTCTTATAAGACAGGGAAGATTTTAGTATCCTAGAGAGCTTTTCATACAAATTGGCTAAATGGAACTTAGTAGACCAAAGTCAGGGCTACTAGGAAAGTTCAGGTGCCAAAAATGATTCAAATTCTGGATAGCCAATATTTTACACTGATAGAATTATCAATTATAATTTATTGAGCAAGTCTATGACATGTCTATTGCTTTAAATACTTGATTTCATTCAAGACCACAATAATTCAATGAAGTGAGTACTGTTATTATCCTTGTTTTCTGAAGGAAGAAAGGTAAGGAAACAGGCTCAGAGGGGTTGAATAACTTGCCTTTGGTCACAAAGCTGGTTAGTAGCAGATCTTTTATGACCAAATCAAAAGATGGAGAGAATAGATAGTATCTACCTCTTCTTTTTTATTCCTCTTAACCCTTAGCATAGATCTAGGCAAACAGTAATTTCTCAAAGTAGGGGCTCAGTTCTCCATCCAATAAATTTGTCCCAGGAATTGTGCTAGCATCTAGAGATATGTTGGAGGGTAAGCCAGACAAAGACCCTGTCCTATGGATAGTGCCACACAAAGAATGGATAAATCCTTTCCACATTTGGGGGAGGGGGGGATCAATTTGCTGTGATCATATTAAATATGACTCCTATTCTGAGTCTTTAGGAAATAGCTGAAGATTTGTTCTTGGAAAACGTAAGTTCCAGACAACTGCAGAGGTTTGCATATGAAGAAAAGCTCTCCCCCACCTATACTGTCCCCATTTCTCAGGCTGTCTGTGCTCCTCAGTTGTGCCGCCTCCCTCTGCAACTTCCCTGAAGAGTGACTTAACAGAAGTCACTTCAGCACCTTCATCTGCAGAATGGTTATAAGAGGTGGATGACTGGGACACTCCAGTCCTCTCTCCCCTCTTTCCTCTGGCAGGTTTTTCTCAAACTTTTTTCTCATCATCCCCTATCTAGCACCACCACAGCTGAGTAGCTGGAGGAGATGTAAGGAGACTGTTTACCGCACTCTAATGGCTTGAGACAATGCCACATTGTCTAAACTAGACAGTGGCTGGGAGGGAGTTTATTGTCAGCTGGTGAGGAGTGGAAGCAGGGGGTGGACTGGCTCTGGTTTCCCAGCCCCAGCACTCTACAAGCATGGGAGGATGATATAAAAACAAGCCTGCTGAGAACCTCCCACGGGTGACATGAGCACATCAGTTGGGCTGTGGAGGAGTCGAATGTAGAGAAAGGGGCTTGGGGTGGAACATTCTAGCAAGGTTGAAATGGGTAAGAAGATCCAAGCTATTAGTTAATTTTAGTAGGCTCATTCGATTTTCAAGATATCTGGAAGAAAAGAAGGGACATATGTGGGCTAGAAATGGAGTGAAAACTACAGTTTAAAATAAACCCAATGATTTATTGAGTGCCTACTATGTTGTGTTTTCCAGCGCTATTGTCATTGCTGGAAATACCACAGTGAACATGACAGGTTAGTTTCCTTCCTTTAAGGAATTTATATCCAAGCAGCAGAGCCAGTCATTAAACAGAGAAACAAATAAATAACCTGGATAATTTTTTAAAAGGGTCAACTTTCACAAAGGAAGTAGAACATGGTGTGATAAACAATAAGTGAGGTGGGGGGAGCAGTATTTCATAGGATGACCAGGGAGGACCCCTCTGAAGAGATAACAATGCCAATTATACCAGAAGGAACCAGCCAAATGCAGGCCCTGGGGAAGAACCTCACAGACAGAGCAAAAACTGCAAGTGCAAAGGCCCTGAGACTACCAAGAATTTGATGCATTCAGGAAAACCAATGTGGCTAAAGAGTGGAGAATGACAAGAAGAATGCTATGAGATTGGGCCAGAGTCGTCTGTTCTCAGTGCAGTGGGAAGGTTTTAAGGGAGCATGTTTTCGGAAGGTCACTTTGGCTGTGCTATTGGGACTGGATTATCAGGGATAAAAGAGGAAGAAGGGACACCAGTTAGAAGGCCACCAAAGTCACGAGATAAGACACGGCAGTGGCCTAGATTGGAGAGGGACATAAGAGGACAGATTTAGAACATATTTGGGAGAGAGAGGCATGGGGGGGGCAGATATATCAGCAGGAGTTTTAGGGAAAGAGCCACCCACACTATAACAGGATCTCTCGTGATTTTAGTCTCTCTTTGAACATCTGCTCAACTCTCCTTTTTGCCCAGTGGGATTCCTCCATTTACACATGGAGTTCCCTGGGACCTCAGCTTGCCTGCTGTCTCACCTATACCCAGAGCTCCCTCCAGCCTCACTTCCCACTCACAGCTGGGTCGACCCACTTCCAGTGCCAGAAGGAAGATCTGATTGAACCAGCTTGTCTCCTCATGCCAAGCCATCCTCTGAGTTACCCTCCTCTCTCTGAGTCAGGGACTCACCGCTAGGACAGGCTGGGGAGGCAGGACCACCTGAGTGCCACAGCCAGGGTCTATGGTGGGTCAGTCTCTCTTGAAGAGTGTTGTGTACTGAGGGCCCCAATTAGTAGACCCAGCCATAATCTTAGCTAGCTCCTCCCTATCACTCATCATTCCAGACACTGTTCCAGGTTTTATATAACAACTAATATAATCTTCATAACTATACTATAAAATAAAAACTATTGTTATCCTTATTTTGCAGAAAAGGAAAAAGGCACAGAGAGGCCAAGTGACCTTTCCAAGACCACACAGCTAGTAAGGAACAGAGTTGCAATTCAAACTCAAGTAGCCTGGCTGTAGACGTCCTGATCGTAGGCCTTTGCTGACATCCTTTCTAAGCTTTAGATCAGACTGTACCGAGAAGGGCTCTTGAATATGGATGTTGAAAAATATGGGAATAGATGTTGCCCCAGCTGCTGAGGCTGCTAATGACCGTGTTTTACCTGGTGAAGCCAAGAGGAGACTTACTGCACTGCCTGCTTTCAGCTCCAGATCTTCCATTTACTATTCCCACCATCTGGGTAAAGAACTCTAACTTCCTGGAGCTTCACGTTTCTCATCTTAAAAACATAGTTAATAATGAAACATCTATCCTAGTGGTTTCACAGCCGTTGTTTGTAAAACAATCATTATGGTCCCATGGGAAAGGCACATTTGCTAAATGAAGAGACTTGGGGGAAACAAAGAGCAAGAACAAGTTAAAGGAAGAAGGGGTCTAGGGGGTCCAGCACAGGAAACTCTTGTGTTCAAAGGCCTGGGGACTGAAGATGAGAGGACATCCACGTGGATGGAAGTGGACAGTCTCAAGAGCCATGCTTCCTCCTAAAGATGATAGGGAGCCTGGGGCGCCTGGGTGGCTCAGTAGGTTAAGCCTCTGCCTTCGGCCAGGGTTATGATCTCAGGGTCCTGGGATCGAGCCCCACATCGGGCTCTCTGCTCAGCAAGAAGCCCGCTTCCCCCTCTCTCTCTGCCTGCCTCTCTGCCTACTTGTGATCTCTCTCTTTAAAAAAAAAAAAAAAGATGATAGGGAGCCATTGAAGGATTTTAGCAAGAGAAAGAGGAGTTATGTGGTCAGAAGCACTGTTTAGAAAGATAGCTTGGGGCTCCTGGGTGGCTCAGTGGGTTAAGCCTCTGCCTTCGGCTCAGGTCATGATCCCAGGGTCCTGGGATAGAGCCACACATAGGGCTCTCTGCTCAGCAGGGAGCCTGCTCCCCCCACCCCACCGCTGCCTGCCTCTCTGCCTACTTGTGATCTCTCTCTCTCTGTCAAATAAATAAAAATCTTTTAAAAAAAAAGAAAAAAAAAAGAAAGTTATCTCTGGTGGCCAGTGTGGAGATGGACTAGAGCAGGGAAGACGGCAGACACAGAGACAGGAGGCAATTACAGCAGTGCAAGCAAGAGGGGAGAGGATATGGACTCAGGTGATGGGAGAAATATTTAGGCATGTCACCAAGAGAATGTGGCAGTCCAGGAGCCCACTACTTCCCAATCTAGAACAAGTCTCTTGTCTGGAAGAGAACAGGTGTGTCCTCTTGTACTTTGAATAAAAGTTTCACAGTTACTTCATATCTGAATACTGTTTGTTTCTTGGGTATGTGACTCTCCATTGATATTTTGTTTCTCTAAATTCTTCAAAGAGAAGGCTCTTTGTTTTGATGACAAGGCCCACCCTTGCTTCCTGTGTGTGCACTGATGGCAACCTTCCCTGGGAAGGCAGGTATGGGGCCTCTGGCGTGGCCACTTTGCATGGCACATTGGGAGTGTCTGCACTTCCAGAATTTGTTTCTCCAATGGGAGGGCACCCTAGTCGATTTATTTTATTTTATTTTTATTTTTATTTTTGGTCCTGTGGCATCAGGTGAACGTGGCCTGGAAATCAAGGCCAATTCCTTTCCTCTCCCAGTGCATCCAGTGGTTTAACTATTCAAAGCCCAGTAGACTGAGCAAGGACACCCAGAAAAAAAAACCCTACTTGGCTTTTTTTAGATGGTTTCCTGACCAGCTAGTCTGGCTTTCCAGACCAGCACTTATCTGCACGTGCTTACACACACGCATGCACACATGCACACGCACACATAGGCACGTACGCAGGCACGCACACAGCACCGTACCCACAGGGCCCCCGGGGCCCACACCCACACATAGGACCTTCTCCAAGGCATCTTCGAAGCCTGGTGATGCCACCACTCCATGCCGTGTCTTCTCCCTTGAGACTGCCTGATGGTAGCCTATGTATTCCAAATCCTCAAAGAAAAAGGAAAAAGAAAACCTCCTCTTTCTGGATCAGTAAGTTAGCTTTGTGAGGGGTGGGGGGAAACCAAAGATGTTATCCTTCATGGAAAAGTAGATCCTTGAAGTGTCACTGCCCTGAATCTCACTGTCTTCCTTTACCTGCATCAATCTCCCATGGGGATGGGATGCTTGGCTCTGTGTGAGCGGAAGCAAGTTCGGGTCATAGCGCCTTGCACTTCAGGGAACCTCCAAAACCAGAGATCCCAGTTCTAGAAGAGCTTATTTCTGCCTAGCTGTAGTTTTGAGCACAGCTTTTAAATATTTAGGTCCAACTCCAGCAGGCGTATTAAGCATTAGGGGATAGAAGGTGGGATGAGTTTATGATTTTTAAAGGTGGGAACTGTTATGTTTGCCATCAGTCTGGGAAAAAACTTGTTAAAGTCATGGTAAGCCCTGCTGATGAGGGCACCGGGAAACAAAGTCAACGAGTATTTATTAAGAAACTGCTCTGCGCTAGGCATTGCTCTAGGCCAGAGTCACTGTGGTATAGTACATAAATGAACAAAATTCCTGCTTCCTGAAATGTACATTCTGGTATAATTCATGGTGCTAGAAATGTACATACCTTTTAGAACACAGAACACATCCAAGCCTTGAGAAGGTATAGCCATGTCTTTTGGGTCGACAATTGTGTACCCATATATGTACAAGGCTATAAAATTGTTTGGAAGAATAAAAAGTTTAAGGGAAAAAAACCTTAAATGTCTAACATTAAGAAACTATTTAAATTAATTACAGTCACGTTTACATTTGAATACCCTACCATTATTAAAATAATGTTGAAGAATATGTATGGATTTGGGAAAATGTTAATGATATATTACCACACAAAATAGTAGGTTACAAAACAGTTGGTCAAGTGGGATTCCATTCGTATTAAGAGGATGGAAAAAATTAAGTGAAAGTTTATTAATTCAGCAATATCTACTGAGCACTTTCAATGTGCCTGGGCTCTGAGTTACTGAAGTAAACAAGATTAGCAACGACGTTCCTCCTATGGAATTTGTGGTAGTTGTCTCTGAATGGTAGAATTTGGGGTAACTTTAATTTTCCCATTTCTTTTTCTGTATTTTCCATGTCTTCTAAGCTGATAAGATATTCCTTTTTAAGTTACCCCAAAATTGGGGTGCCTGGGTGGCTCAGTTGGTTAAGTGTCTGCCTTTGGCTCAGGTCATAATCCTGGGGTCCTGGGATTGAGCCCCATATCGGGTTTCCTTCTCAGCAGGGAACCTGTTTCTCCCTCTCCCTCTGCCTGTCACTCCCCACTGCTTGTATGCTCTCTCTGTCTAATAAGTAAATAAAATCTTTGAAAACTAAAAATTACCCCAAAATTGAGATGCATGGTTGCCTCTGTCCAAGGAGCATGTGACTCTTGATCTGGGGGTATGAGTTCAAGTCCCACATTGGGTATAGCGATTACTTAAGTTAAAAATAAATAGATAAATAAATTACTTTAGAACTAAACATAATTTTTTAAAGATTTGAGAGAGAGATTATGAGTGGGGGGAAGGGCAGAGGGAGAGAGAGAATCCTTAAGCAGACTCCCTGCTGAGTCATGCCCTGAGCCAAAATCAAGAGTGGGACACTTAAATGATTGAGCCACCCAGGTGCTCCTAAACATAGTTTTAGAAATAAACTTTGGGGGCGCCTGGGTGGCTCAGTGGGTTAAGCCGCTGCCTTCGGCTCAGGTCATGATCTCGGAGTCCTGGGATCAAGTCCCGCATCGGGCTCTCTGCTCAGCAGGGAGCCTGCTTCCCTCTCTCTCTCTCTGCCTGCCTCTCCATCTACTTGTGATCTCTCTCTGTCAAATAAATAAATAAAATCTTAAAAAAAAAAAAAGAAATAAACTTTGGAGGTATTGTCTGTAACTTGGGGTTAGAACATGAACCTTGGGAATTAAAGTTCACCTCGTCCTTCCTCCCTCTAAGAAGGTATCACCAAGACGGCCAAGAGTGGTATCAGCAGAGAACAAAACCCCAAAAGACAGTGTGAGACAAGGACCAGCATTGAAAAGAAGATGCCACATCTCTAGCAGGGATCTAGTGTGAAGCAGAGATCAAGACCAGGAGGTGGGGAGAGTAAGTACAAAACAGAAGCCAAGGATCAAATGTCTCACCTTTTTGCCATGAGCAGGGCTCGCGTGCCCAGGCTCCTTTCTGTACTGGCTTTAAGGTGCATGTGGGGCAGCAGAAGATAAAGGCACAGGGTCACGTGGGCATCTGCTGTCACCTTTTTAAAAAGACACCCCCTAGTAAAACACTGAAAACCACCCAGATGCCCAATAAGGGAATGGTTAAGTAAGTTAAGGTTCCTTTAATGCATATCCATACAAACGCGGCCAAATCAAAGTTTGAGGTGTTAGCTAAATTTCATCCCTTACTGTTCCTTAGGACCTGGAAATGAAGTGACAGTGTTTGGTACTATTTGTACTCTGAGACGAAGTCCCATGCCCTCACCCACACCATTCCTCCTTTCCTTCCACCCCCAAGACCAAGCCCTGGAAGCAGTAGAAATCATTTTTAAAAATAGGGTTGGGAGAATTTGAGAGGCAAGGATACCCATGCCTCACTTCCTTAGGGAAGCCAGGGAGAGTGGCCCCACCGTTCTTGTCCCAGCATAGTTTCTCACAGTGGAACAGGCATGATGGCAGGACAGACCTAGACAGAGAGAGCCTGGGGTGGAGTCTTACATCTCCTGTGGCACCCTCCCCAACTCCAGAACATGATGAATTAACCAAATTTGCCATAACCTCTAGGGTAGGTGTATAAGGGTGGAACGAGGCCCAGTGGACTTGCAAAGGTCTTAGAGAGGGAACAAGGAAATCAAGAGTCTATAGAACAAGAGCTAGAGGCTACAAGTGGCCCAAAGACATCTCAGTGGAGGCCTACATAAATGGATGCCAGCCATCAAAGATCGGAGAGGGCCTGGTTTTTCCTCAACAGATCAGCACAGGTGAAATGACATCAGGCTTGGTCATTTGTCGGTTCTCAGATCCATTTCCTGCCCTCAAAGTACCCCATTTCTGCTCTCTGTACAAGGAACTACATTTCCCAGGCTCCTTTGCCAACTGGTTTGGCCAATGAGAGGCACTGGGGGGAGGCTGAAGAGATGGCACAGGAGAGAAGCCAGGGTATTTCTCCCTCTCTCTGCCTGCCTGCCTCTGGTGAAACCCTAGCTTCTCTGGTGGCTGTCTCTATTGATTCTAGCTCCTGCCAAATGGCCCCTCCTATCCAGTCTTACAGCTCTAGCCAGGCAGCCTCTGCCATGGTTCTAGGCAGAGGATTCTGGTTTCTGGGCCCTGTAACACCACCATCTTCCACTGTCCCTCTAACCCTAATTGTGAGGGTACCTGATCTCTTTCTGTATGTGGCTTCTCAGCACTTCCATAATTGATGCCATTTTCTATATTATCTTTGGCTTCTATTTCCTAACTGAACTTGGACTCGTGAGGATCAAAAGCCTCCACCACCTTCAACCAAGGTTTTAATGCCATGTGAGACCCCCTGGGAATTTCTCACACTCTGAGAGAGAAGGACAGAGGTAGAACATTCTAAATCAACTGAATTTACCCAAAAGAGGCCTAAGAAACTGTTGGATGATTCAGTTTCTATAGAATTGATTAAATTAGGTAAGATTTTGTATGTGTGTGTGTCTTTGTTTTTGCCACCAGGTGCAAAGGGAACTCAAAATAGAGATTTAAGTTATAGAAAAAATAAAATGACCGTCTTTGTACCCTTAATATGTAACTTGTGAAATTCCTACTCACTACATTAAGTGTAAACATAAAATGGATGTATGCCACCATGTGACTAAGTAAAATTTATACACATGTGGACAAAGGTAAGGAAGGGAGTAAGATGAATTCCTTATAATGAGGTGGGAAGATGATATGTGACTTTTTAAGACTTTATTTTAAAGATAGAGAGACAGCACGTGCATGCATGAGCAGGAGAGGGGCAGAGGGACAGGGAGAGAGAGAATCTCAAGCACACTCTGTGCTGAATGCAGAGCCCAGGATGGGGTTCAGTCTCACGACCCTGTGATCCTAGCCTGAGCCAAAATCAAGAGTTGGATGCTCAACCAACTGAGCCACCCAGGTGCCCCAGATGAGACATGACTTTTTTTTTTAAAGCTATGTTATCAGTTTAAAAGAGTATATTTTTCAAAGGAAACTTCTATGGGTCACCTGGGGCCTTCATCAAACAGACATCACCATCCCAGGGTCAGTATCTTTGGAAAGTGGTAAATAATCTTCCTCCAGAGCAGCACCAGGTGACAGGGGCATTTCAGCTTTCTGGAAAAGCTGAGAGAAGCTGAAGTGTAAAGTTAAAAATACAGGCAAAAAGCAAGGAATAGCAGAGGTGCTAATATATAAGCATCAAGAGCAAGTGTTAGAACCTTCCTAAAGTCACCTCATAATGCAACTAGGTCAGATGGAAGACTTTGACAATGAAAGCCTGATGAGGGGTGCAGAGCCAAGACCTCCCAAGAAAATGAAGGCAGTTTGTCCAATTCAGGGTCAGCTCCCTGCAGAGATTAGAGGCATGGCCCTGGTAACCGAAAAACCAGCCCTTGGTAGGCCCTGGAAAGATACAATCCTGGACTAGAGGAGCTGACCTCCATGTCCTCATACCCTCCATGTCCTCATACCCAAAAGGATAGATGAATGGTCTCTGCAGGAGCTTTTGAAAAGGAGACACTAAGAAGTAATGGTCCAGCAGGAGAGAGTATAGTGATCCTGGCCATGGACCTGGACCCAGCTTTGATCCCAACTAACTCCGTACTATAGATGGGACCACAAGACCACCTCCAACCCTCCGTAGCCTCAGGCTCTCCATCCATACGATGGAGATAATAACAGGACCTACCCTGAGGATTTTTAGGAGCAGTAAATGAGATAAGACTGGTAAAAATCTTAGCACAGAAGAGCTCAATTAACATTATCTTCCATCATTATTTTAGAAACCGAATCCCCAAATTAAATGTTTTAGAATAAGCTAAGCTGTCAAATGCGATTGATATTGAGTCACAGACCCTGTACCAGTCACAATGGAAGGCTATGAAACTCCTGGCAAACTTCTTTTATCTAGTGTTCACTGTTGACTGAAGAGTGGGGGTGCATGGGATGGGGGGCATGAGAAACTATAAAACCCAATCAGAAAATCTGAAGAGCCAGTGGAGGGCCATTTACTAGAATGACATGGAGAGAGACGAGCTGCAGGAGATAAGAGTTTTGACTACCAGGTAACTCTGAGTGTATTGAGAGGTCCTCATCTATTTTTAAAGCATCCCTCAAGAGTTGAGACAAAAAGGATTTTCAGGCCACTCAGCACAAAGAGTCTTGGCCATGCCACTCAGTATAAGATGTGCTTGGGTAGACATCTCTCCAAGCCAACTTGCTCCTGTGCTCCCTCATCCAAGGCACCCTCCTTTAGATAGCCTCCAGATAGCCTTTGGATGGGTAGGGAAAGGGGGCCACTGGGTAATTGGCTTTTTCAGACCACACAGACAATCTTAGGACATTAAAACCCAGATCCAAGCCTAATGCTTCCCAAGCCTGCAATTCTTAACATTTGAGAATGTCAGTACTCCTGAAAATCTGATAAAAACTCCGGATCCTTCCCCAGAAAAAAACACACACATGCAGATACATAGACTGTTTTGCACATTATTTCGGGGTATCTGTGAAGTCCAAGGCCTAGAGATAAACAGACGTATAGTTCATGGCAAGACTTCTTAATCCTCGAGCAGAAAAACCCAAATGCCTTCTACTCAGGATAGATGATAATGTAAACACACCCATAACACACACACGATATACAAAATGCATTCCTTCTCTAGCAAAGACCAGCTGCTCTCTTTACCAGAGTTTTTTTTGTGTGACCCTGACAAATTTCAGAGACTCGGGTGGTGAAGCCCAATTTCCACTTGCATTCCAAAATCCAATCACTCCCTCATGTAATGGACTTCCTTCCAAATGTTTACCATCCCATGACATCCCCAAGGCACACCCCAGTCGTCCCCTCCTAACCAGCTGGGAGTCAAAGCAAGCCTCATTGAGAAACTGTCAAGGCAAAGGCAAGAGGTTACATAATTCCAATTAGCAGAAGCCCCACCGATTCCAAACAGCTCCTACCATTTCATCATCTTTCCCCTCCAAGGAAATAATCACAATTGCCACCAACATCCTGGAAACAAAAGGCGACAGAATAAACATGGTGCTCACCCGGCAGACCCCAGGATTAAAATGTAATCTCAAAATAAAGTCTAATAACTTTCCCTCTTTTGAACACACTTGGAATAAAATTAGCATATAAATCAAAGCTTAATTAGGACATTGTAACAATGAACAGCACCGGCTGGTATTAAGGGTTTCAGGCCCAATATGATGCATCAAATAAACACCGTAATTAGAGAACAAAATCAGGGCGGTCTCCTGGTAATCAATCACCCAGCTAGGTTCAAGCCTTTCAACTTGAGGGTCACCTCTGCTTTTTTGTCTTGTGAATCTTGCCTTCCAGCCAGGCTCCCCCCAGAGACCCCATGCATCTTCCAGGCTGCTCTCCGGCACAAGGCTCTAGCTCCTGGCACTCGAAGGGGAGTCCTGGCACTGAAGAGGGATGAAGAGACTCGCAGGTTGCTCGGAACAAAAGCCTGAGGGCTTCCAGAATGCCGCGTGTATCTGTTATTTGAGGTGTACTAGACCCTTTAGCTGCTGGTTTTACCCATCGCAGACAAATACCTGTGTGAGGCAGAAAGCCGGTTAAGAAACATTTCTTCTCCTTGCGCCGTGTTCCAGCCATCCTGGCCTCCTTGCTGTTCCACAACCACCCCACCCTGCCTCGGAGCTCAAGGTGTTTCCTCTCCCTGGGATGCTCATCTCCCACGTGGCTTTCTCCCTCACTTCATTCGGCTTTTTCTACTAAAATGTCACTTCAGGGGCGCCTGGGTGGCTCAGTGGGTTAAAGCCTCTGCCTTCGGTTCAGGTCATGATCCCAGGGTCCTAGGATCAAGCCCCACATCGGGCTCCCTGCTCAGCAGGGAGCCTGCTTCCCGCCCCCTCTCTCTCTCTGCCTGTCTCTCTGCCTACTTGTGATCTCTGTCAAATAAATAAATAAAATCTTAAAAAAAAAATACTGTCCGACATAAAAATCTTTATAAATAAATAAATAAATAAATAAAAGTGTCACTTCATCAGAGAGGCCTTCCTCATCCCTCTTATCACCCTAGAAGGAACGCTCTTCACTAGGAACTGGGAGGGACCACTAAGTAGCACCTTTCGCCACACATTAATGCTGATTCAATATCAAAATAAGTGGGGAAAGGCAGAGCAGATGGGAAAACAAAATGCTGCCTTTGTTTCCAACAGAACCACCATCAGAAAATGAGGCTTGGACCCGCGGGCACGTAGACTTCTGGGTACCAAGCCGCAGACCAGGCGGACAGACACACCCAGCTGGCCTGGGCAGCGGAGACACCTAAGAACTAAGGCTGGAGGTGCTGGGAGGTGCGGGGCGGGCTGGAGCTTGCAGAGGGCAGGTTCACAGGCAGCAGACTGGGAGCAAGGAGAGTGGGACCCATTCTCTCTCCCAAATCCCCAAGAGCAGACCAGCCCCTCCTCCTGGAGGAATGTTGCACAAGGACAGTTGCTCCCTCTATAAGGGAGGGAGATGAGAAGGGGAAGATACAGCTCCTATCCCTCGGTCCACTTTATTTTTCTTCATAGTTCTTGTCATCTGATGATTTATATCAGTATTTACATATTTGTGATCTTCCCGCACTAAATGCAAACTTTAGGAGGGGGACACTTTGCTTTGTTCATAGTTGCATCCTGAGACCCCGGGGGCCTAGAACCATGCCTGGTAAACCGCAGCTTTCCATAAACCTCTGTGAAATGAAGGAATAAGTGAGGGAGACTCTTCCGGCAGCTTTGAAGAAACACTGTATTCTGAGGCTGCTAATTGCCGGGGCCGTGGCTGCCTTCAATTCACCGGGACTGGTCTTTAGAGTCACTGCTGAAGGACCAGAGCTTTCCCTATGATCTCCTTGAATAATGACCTGGTTTCTCACCTAGTTCAGCCTTCCTGACCTCTAATCCACCTACCCGAAGCTCCCTGAAAGTAAGGCTATGTCTGTCCTCCTCGCCGCTCCGTCCCCTGCACCATGCATGGCATCTGGCACTGTAAATGGTGATAGCAGGAGGGAAGGTAGGAGGGGGGAAGGAAAGACAGAAAGATGGATCCCCTCTCTTTCTAAGCCTCCCTCCCCAGGCTTGGTCCTCTCACTCAAAGAGAACAGGGCACCCAGCCCTCTGCATTCAGAGAGAGAAGACATTATCATCTTCATATAACAGATGAGTCCGGAAGCCCAGAGATGGGAAGTCACCTGCCCAAGGCCGCAGGGAGGGAAGGAGGAAGAGACTAGGACCCAAACCTGACTTCGAGGACAGTGCTTATCCTGTGACACCTGCTCTCTTAGGACCACGGGTCATGAGTGTCTAGGTCATGGCACTGTCTGTCTGGAGAGGCAAGCCCTCTTTAATGTCCAGTGAGAGAGGAGTCCTTGCAGCTGAAACTGGTCCTGGGCCCCCAGCCCCCTTGGACTGGGCCCTCAGTCTGTGGCCATGCTGGGGCACGGGCAGAGGCTTCATGACCTTATCTGCCTCCCTGCCCCTTCGCTTCCCCAAAGTGTCTACTGGCCTCAGGCCACCCCAGCCCTGCCCAGAAGCAGAGATTCCTGCCCAAGTCACATTACTAGAGCATCTGTCTGGGCTCTGTCCAGGCTCTGGCTCTGCTAGGGGTGGGCAGACCCAGAAGCAATGTTACAGCCCATGCCCAGAGGGGCCCAGCCCAGTGAGGGCAGCAGAGGTATAGACAACTCTGCTGTAGTCCCCAGACCTTCCTCGTCTGCATAGACTGACCTGCCGATAGCACTATTACTGAATATCCACCAGGGGCCAAAGAGCCATCCACTCTTCCCGTCCACAAAACCCTATGAAGCCGATGCTACTACTGGTCCCATTTCACAGACGAGGAAACTGAGGCTGCGAAAGGTAAATGACTTGTTGAAAGACCTGCAGGTGGTGAATAGTGAGGTCAAGCTGCAAGTCCAGGCCTGTGTCACTCCAGAGCTTCAGCTCCTCCTGCCTCTGGTGTCCTCTCCTGGGCCTGTCTGCTCCTCAGGCTGGCTCTCCTCATGCCGACGAAGAACAAGGGACAAACGAGCAGAGGTCCTACCTGGTAGCAGCCCTCCCAGCCTCCAGCCTTCTCCACAAACATGGCTTTCCAAACACACACTCTCAACTCTCCGCACCTTTGCTCATGCCTCATCTCTGCACGTAACCCCCTTCCCCATCCTGCAAAACCCTGCTTGTCCTTCAAGACCCACTTCAAATGTCACCGCCAGTGGGACCACTCTCCCCGCGTCTAATCCAACCCCACACGCTGCCTCCCCCAACCATAGAACATGCCTCTAACCCGATGGCTCTCAAGCCATAGTCCTGAGACCAGGAGGATCTGCTGTGCCTGGGATTTGTTAGACATGCCGATTCTAGAAAGGCTGCTGCATCAGAACTCTGGGGCTGGGGCTGGGGCCAGCAATCTGGGCTTTAACAAATCTGCAGCTCAGCCTGATGCATCCAAAAGTTGGAAAACCACCGCCCTCTTCTAACACATCAGGAACCCCGGCATCTGCCTGAGAAAATCAGCAGGCTGTGAGGAGCTGCTGGGCGGGGACTGGGTAGCGTTCAAAGTTTGTCCCACAGCAGGTGCGCTGCTGACTTTGAAAGGGCCTCCTTTCCCAACACTCTCCAGACCTCATGACTTCATGATATTAGCGATGACGGGCTCTGGAGTGGACCGAGCGGGGGAGACATTTCATCAAGGGGGCCTTCCTGGGTTCTCTGCAGCAGGCCTCCTCCCTCAGTACCACACCTGTTTGTTGGAGGAAAGCCCCACACTTCTTCATCCATTCCTTTCACAGACACATTCTGAGAGCCTACCAGAGGCCACACATCGCAGGGTATCAGGGACATAATGGCAAGTCAACTATAGACTCTTTGTCTCATCCCCCTGGACCTTAAGCTCTAGTGGAGGAGACACGCATTCATCAAACAATTATAGCAGACTTTAAGTGGCATTTACATTTATTGCATTGTTTAATTCTCACAACTGCGATTATCCCCCTCTTCTACAGCTGGGGAAGTGACTATCGAAAGGTGAAGCAGCTTGCCAAGGTTCATGCAGCTTGTAGACAACAGAACAGATATGACTGTTGCAACACGTTGTGATCTCAAAATAATTAGAGTCGTATCATGAACTTTGATAATCACCATGAAAGAAACTACACAAGCATGCCTAACAGGGAAGAGTGGTATCATGATGGGGGAAGGGACAGTCACAAAAACCGTCCCGGAAGAAGCAACACCTGACTGGGGGCCTGAAGGCTAAGTGGGAGTTGATAAGACCAACCAGTGAGGTGAGGGTGGGGGACAGGGGAGGACTGTCTCCGTAGAGGAACAACACTTACAAAGGCCTTGAGGAGGAGGTCTCACAGAAGCCACCAGGGCCCCAGCACTGGCTGTAGGAAGCAGGGGAGGGGGCGGCTGGAGATGAGGCTGGAAGTGTGGACAGGGACAGATCAGGCAGGCACCTATCCACCACATCAACAGTCCTCCCTATGGTCTACTTTGTTGAAGAACTGTTGTCAAACCAAGGGCACCAAGTGATTGTACCATTTGTTATGTGCAAAAATGTGGTTGAAATCCAGAAATCTCATCATTCCCACTTCAGTCATTTGAACACACTGACTGGGTGCCTGCCACGGGCCACACATTGTTGTAGGTATTGGGGACACAGCCCCATCCTCCTGGAGAGCATGTAGTTCATGACCAGGGACAGAGAACTGTCTGTCTCAAGATCTCTCATTTGCACTCCTTCACCAGCACCGTGCGTGGACTGGGGCCAGACATTATGTCGGGTGTTCTATGGAAGGGTCTGGTTCACCTTTTCATCACAAATGCAAGCCATGTTCCAAAAATCAAACCTAGAGTTTCTAGTAAGCAAATGGAAAAAAACATCTTTTTTTTCTTTTTTTTTTATTATTAACATATAATGTATTATTTGCCCCAGGGGTACAGGTCTGTGCATCATCAGGCTTACACATTTCACAGCACTCGCCATAGCACGTACCCCCCCAATGTCCATAACCCAACCAACCTCTCCCTATCCCCTTCCCCCCCCGGCAACCCTCAGTTTGTTTCCTGAGATTAAGAGTCTCTTATGGTTTGTCTCCCTCCAGATCCCATCTCGTTTCATTTTTTCCTCCTTACTCCCTAAACCCCCCACCCAGCCTCTCAAATTCCTCATATCCGAGAGATCATATGATAATTGACAAATGGACATCTCTTAACAATCTCATCAACCTCTTACCATTCACGGGGTTTGAAGCATTTCTTAAGAAGCTAGCAGAGGGTAAATCATTTGGGGCCGCTCCATAAGGCAAACTTCGCTAATAGACTCTATTTCTATTGAAATGAGTGTCTACAGACCTGTAATTCATTCTGCATAACATTTACACATTCTACACAGCTGAAACCTTGTTAAATTACTTAAGTCAGCAAACCTCAACCTGAAACAGGGGTGGAGGACTCACTCACCCAGATTGGTTCAACACGGCCTTCAGAGAGGGTTTTCAAAATCTATCTGCATTGCCACTAGGTTTTCATGCTTTTCCGTGGAATGAGACAAGTGGTATCACCGCGTGCATTGCCCTGAAACTGTGCCATCTTGGCTTCTCAACACTCATGTGATAAATACCAACACCTTTACTTTTTCTATAAGGCCCTGTGGGACTTGATCGAGCCCCACTGGTGATGCTACGACTTTCTCCTTTCTGACTTCTCCAAACCTAGCTTCTTTGTGCAACTCAAGTAGGCCAAGTTCATTCCTACCTCCAAGCCTTTCTTTTACCCCTTGCCGTTCCTCCTCCCAAAGTGCTATTCCCTCAGATTCTCACACGGGTGACCTCTAATCTTTATTAATGTCACAACTCAAATGTCACCTCCCCAGAGAGTTACTCACTGATTACCTCCTGTTCCCCACCTTTGGCACTTGCCGCTTTTGGAAATTATCTCGCTTTTAAAATGTCCTTGTTTTTTCCTTCAGTCTATCTCCCCTTGCTTTAATAAAAGCACCATGTTGAGCAAAGACCTTGACTTACCATCAGTGGAGCATGTTAACCTTGAAACCTACATGCATAGCTTTCTGAGTCCCTGAGTCACTGCTTGCAGGAGAGCCGCTGTGTCATCATAAACAATCATTTCAGATTTTACATGAGATCTGGGGGATATCTGTTACATTAGCAAGCATTCCTTAACTAATCCAATACTTTGGGGCCATTTTCTACCAGATTCTTAGCACTTTGCTAATTGACTGCTAGGAAACTTTTATATCCTGGATAGAAATCTTTTCTCTGTTATACAATGCACAAATATTTTTCTCCTGGTCTGTCCCTCATCTTTTATCTGTGCTTATGGTGTCTTTTGTCATTCAGATATTCAAAATTTTTACTTAACCCAACCTGTCAGTCTTTTGTTTCATATCAGGGACTTCAGTGTATTTTAAGAAAAGCTTCCTCCTGGGGCGCCTAGGTGGTTCAGTGGGTTGGGCCTCTGCCTTTGGCTCAGGTCATGATCTCAAGGTCCTGGGATGGAGCCCCGAATAGGGTTCTCTACTCAGCAGGGACCCTTCTTCCCCCTTCTCTCTCTGCCTGCCTCTCTGCCTACTTGTGATCTCTCTCTCTCTGTCAAATAAATAAATAAAATCTTTAAAAAAAAAAAAAACCTTCCTCCATCCTAAGATTATAAAAACTACTCTCCAATATTTCCTTCAGGTTCTGTTTAGATTTTTTTTTTCTAAGTGGATAGATCATTGTTATAACAATATTTAAATTACCTATTCTTGTCACTGCTGACTTAAAATTCAGGAATTTGCTGAATTCCTATGTATATTCTCTATTCTGTTCCACTAGTCTAGCTCAGCCTGCACCAGAATCATACTGTTTAAAGCACAGGAAATTTATAGTTTGCGCTACTACCTGGTAATGGAAGTATGATTTTTTTCTCAGAGTTTCTCAGCTGTTCTTTCATATTTATTCTTTCATCTTAATTCCAGAATAAAATTATCTGACTTCACCAAAAATAACCCATTGGGTTCTTTATATTAAGTTAAGCTTACACGCTAATTTGAGAATTATTATCTTTACAATGTTGAATCTTCCCCACAGAAATAGGGTGTGTTTTGCCATTTATTTAAACCTTCTCGTGCATACATAAAGGTCTATGATTTTCTTCATGCTGGACTTGAAATTTTCCAGCCACAATTATTCCCAACTACTTCATAGATCATATTGTTGTGAGAACATTTTCCCTATTGTGTTACCTAACTAAATCGTACAAATGTATGCTGTTTTTATACTTCACTTGTACCTACCACTTCAACTAAAAATGTTTACAGATAAAAACTTCATAATTTTTTTTTACTAAAGTATAATCGATGTGTAAATATCCTATACATTTCAGGTGTACATCCTAGTGATATTTTACACATTTTGAAATGGTCCTCATGAGAAGATTAGTCACCATCTGTCACCATATGAAGTTATTACCACTAAAAATTCTTAATAGCTGACTTTAGTTTCACCAATCTTACTATGTTCAAATAATTATAATTTTGCCTCCTTTCCTCCAATATTTGTACCTTTCATTTCTCTTATCCCATTGCTTTGGCTAGGACTCCAACTCCAGTACCCTCCTGACTAATCCCAGAGGCAGGAGGTCCCTTATACTGCTCTTGTCTTTATGAAGAGAGACCTCTATTGTTGTACCACCAAATGTGTTGCTTGCGGCTCATGTCTTATACTCTTTTCTATTTTAGAATTGCCTCCACTTCAGAACTTAAGTTTTAATTAAGAAAAGATGCTGAATTTTCTGAAGTATTTTTTAGCAGTCATAGAGAAAGTTATACGCTTCTTCTCCTTTAATCTATTAGTAAAAATGAATTCATTAACGAATTTCTCTAATGTTAAACCATATTGTCTTCCCTGGAACAAAACCTTACTTTGTCGTGGTTGTTGTACTTTTAATGCTTTTCTGGCTTTGATTTGCTAACATTCTATAGAGAAGGATTTGCTTCTGCATTCGTAATCATAGGTAGCCATTTGGGGCCAGTCCTCCTGAATGTTAGAAAAACATCACACGGAAAATTAGGGGTCTTTATGAATTCGGTGGTTTGTTAAAAAGATACACAGCATAAAGTTACAACATTTGTAGGCCTATCGAGACGGTGGTCAAGCTGTCTGCCAAGCTCTCACTTTAGAGGTGTTACCCTGACCTGCTGAACCTCTGGGACTGGGAGAGAGAACGGGAACACGTGAGAGATTTGAGGTCTGACGAATTTAATTTTGAAGGTGAAGAGGTATTCAATCACTTCAGTAAAAGCTAATAGAGGCTAACGTGACCAAAGAAAAACCCAGACGGTATCCACTTACCCGAGCAGCCCCCCTCCGGCTGGGAATGGGCAGAAAAAGAAATTGCAGAAAAGGAAATTGTGGACACTTTCCCTTTGGGATTTTATATACAAAAGGAATTTCCTTTTGAAATTTAATTTCTCAATGGAACCTTAAAATGGAAGAGAGTTCGTGTTTAAACTTGGAATGGGTCCTATTATTTTGGTTCATTGTCTCTTTTTCTGCACTAGAGTAGATGACATAGCTGGGCAGAATTTGAGATGAAAAATATAAGAGCAAGTTTTTAGATAATGTACACTTACTTGACATGCTCTTAAAAGTTAAAGAATGCTCAGCTTGGACCTATTTCAGAGGCTGCACTGCCCACCTCGTTCCAGCAGGACGGAACGCAGGTGAGACCAAGGCCCCACTGGGGGAGGAGAGCTCTGGCTGTCCCCGGGCCTGACTGCTAAGACCAGTGGAGTAAGACAGAACCAAAGGAGAGGAATGTGGAGGAAGGGGACGCTTTGGTCCAAGTGTGCACGCATCCAGTCTCCACCCACTCCCTTGTCAGCTTCACTACTGACTACCAGAGGGGCTGTCAATTGGTGACTTAATGGGCCTGATTCCAGAATCTTCCGTGTTACTTATCTTTAAGGATCAATAGCTATTTATAGAGTTCTTTCTTCTATTTCTCACCTCTGACTGGGGGCTTCCTATCTTGGGGGAAATATGACCATGGCTTTCTTTTCCTCTATCTTCTCTGCACTGGCAAAAACAATTAGGGTGGAGTCCATTCTGCTGGCTGCTTGTTCTATCTAGCTACCCATCCATCCATCCATCTATCCATCCATCCATCCATCTTTCTATCTTTCTTTCTTTCTACCCACACAATTCAGCTTTTGCCACAAGACCTATCTGTGAACATTTGCACAAATACTGGTAAGGTTATGCTTTGATTCTCATTCCTCTGTTTCCGGGCAGCACGGGTGTCCTCAATTGCATAAACAGGGAGCCCTATGTGGGGCTCAATACCAGGACCCTGGGATCATGACCTGAGCCCAAGGCAGACCCTTAACTGACTGAGCCACGTAGGTACCCCTGCTGGAGAGCTTCTTTGAGGGATTATTTTTAAAGGTTATTGTGGGCAGCAACCATACTTTCTGAGTCTGTCTTGTATACTTTTTTCTCATGCCTTCACATAAGAAATATTTGAGTGGTTATAGATAGGGTCCCTCTATTTTCCCCTCTAACTCATATTCTAGCATTTAATGTTAGAGATGAGAAATCCAATACTACTGTGACCTTTCCTCCATTGTAGACAATTTACTTTTCCCATTTAAAAGATTATAGGATTTTTCTCTTGGTTAGAATTCCAAAACTTCAGATATATGCCAGTTTGTGCCTTGATAAAATTGAGATTTTCCAATCTAGGATTGATGTATTTCTTCTAATAGGATAACTTTTTTTTTTCTCTTTCCTTGATTCACTCTATTTTCTACTTTAGTATTCTCGTTTTGTGACTCTTGACCTGCTAGCTTTATTTTATATGTTTCTTACTGTTTATCATATAATCCCCATCTCTTTGTCTTCATGCTCTGCATTCTGGAAAATGTCTCCAAGTTGTCTTTGAATTGAACTAATCCTATTTTCAGTGGTAGCCCCTTCTACTGGTCACTATTGACTTTTTTCTTTTTTTTTCTTAGAACACTCGTGTTTTCTGATTTCCTCTTCATTTGACAGCCTTTTCTTTATTGATTTAGTATCTTTTAAAATGTCTCTGAGGGGGCAGCTGGGTGGCTCAGTTGCTTGGGCCTCTGCCTTCGGCTCAGGTCATGATCCCAGGGTCCTGGGATCGAGCCCCACATTAGGGGCCTGCTTCTTCCTCTGCTGCTCCCCCCTGCTTGTGCGCTCTCTCTACTCTCTCTCGCTCTCTCTCTCTCTCTCAGTCAAATAAATAAATAAATAAATAAATAAATAATCTCTATAAAAAGAACAAATAAAAATAAAATGTCTCTGAGGCTATTCATTATACATTTAAATTTTTTGTTTCCTACATTAATTCTGTTTCAGTCGGAAATATTTGTTCTGAATTTTCAGCCTGATCTCCCTCTTCGGAGTTGCTGATTCTCCCTCCAGTTCTGATGTGCTCTTTGTCCTTTTTTATAATTCTAATGAAGACCTATGCTGGTTAGGACTAGTAGTGGACATAGATTTTTGTGAACTACTGTCGAGATCACTACTTGTGTTCCTCTCCAAAGCCAGCTGGGTTGAATTAGCAGGGATGGGTTTTACGGTAGGAGGGCAGGCTAATGGATAGATGACCCCCTTCAGGCCCACAAATGGCATCAGTGACCCCCACCAAGCCCGCGCCACAAAGTTCACACCTTGTACAACCTGGAGATGAAGCCTGTGGTCACGGCACACACCCCCAAATTCTTCCACTTGGTCCCTATTTCTGCACAATGACACCCACGCTTTCCACTTCCCATGCCTAATGCTTACCCTGACTTTCCCTGTCACCCCACATCCACCCGCGATGAGTGCAAGCCAGTCAACAGGGACCGCCCACCTGACTCATTCGGCAACTGACAGCCTTGGGAGGGAGCAGGAAGCCCAGAGGGAGATTCAGAACCTTCTCGCCCAGACAGTGGGTGTGTCCCCCCATAGACTGCGGGCCGATGGAGAGCAGAGATGGCGTCTTCTCTCCCACCTGGGTCTATGACCTAGCACAGTGCCCCCACGTGCTTGGTAAAGGACACTGGCCGAAGGGCATACGCTCCCAAGACCACGGGTCTTTTGTTCCAGTTTCGCTGTTGTTGCCCATGTCCTTCCCACCTCACTGTTGCTCACTCTCAGGCCCAGGCTCAACCATCTTTGGTTCAGACTCCAAGGTTCAGCTCAAAGAATGCTTCGAAAGGACAACGTCTCTGCCCCTTTCCCTGTGCCTCCATCTCTCCCATCACAGCACCTGTGGCCCTCTGTGCCTGTGTCCACAAGTACTCGGGCTTGTGCTAGGTGCTACACAAATGTGTAAGGGAACAAATACACATATAAGTCAATCCGCAGTAAGCTGTGAGCCTGAGGCAGGGATCACGTCTCATTCAAGTTCCCCACTGCGGGGAGGGGCACCTGGCACAAGAAGAGCCAAATATTGTGTCCTGGAACTGAATAATACCCAGAGGATTATTATCCTCAACGTGGGGTATTTCCACATGATTATCAGACTCTAGGAGATCAAAAATCCCTAATGGTGGAATCGCAGGCACCATAATCCCCCTGGATTCAGAAAGGGGAACGGAAGGAATTTTGTCACAAAGCAATTCAAAATCTGCCAGGCATGGTACCAGGTGCTCTCATCATCATAAAACAGGACCTGATATTTACCGAGTGTTTACCTATTGCCAAACGATATTTTGAGTATTTTACATATGACAGTGTTATGAGATAGATAACAGTATGTCTCTACTTTCTAATAAAGTAACTCAAATCAGATGGCAATTAACTTGCTCAAAACTGCAGAGCTAGTCGGGGGCAGAGCTTAGATTTAAACCCAAGAAGGCAGTCTGCTTCTAGAATCTGGCTGGGCTCCTGATCACTATGGTACATCAGTTTATTCATTTAGTGTCCACACCAGCCCGGGAAAGTATATTCCGCTGATGCGTGAGTCAGGGGACTGAGGATTGCATGACATCCAGATGACATCTACTGAGCTTAGACCTTGGCACACGGTGGGAAGCCAGGTCTCCCTGAGTTCTAAACCAATAACCACCTCCAATCCCAGCCTCCCTGAAACGGGGGTGCAGAGGACAGCCTCCTGGCTGAGCACCACACCACAATCCCCACATGCTTTCTGTGGGATAGTGCCAGTGGCATCCCTGTCTCCTTGGGAGTCCTGAGTGAATGGAGCCCTGGGCACATAGACCCTTAGAAAACCAGGGAGCTGAAGATTTGGCCTCAAAAATGACTTCCATTTCCTGAGGGCTGGCTGTGGGCCTGAGACATTACTTACCTTTGGCATCTCTTAATTCTCTCCACAATCTGCAGAGACAAGTATTACAAGCCCCCCACTCCATTTTACAGCTAAAACTAGGGCGAGAAAAGAGGAAGTTCATGCCCAAGTTTACTTGGCCAGGGAGCAGGAGAACTGGATTTTGATTCCAGGTGTGTCTGCTGCCAAAGTCGATGGTCCTGACCAAGAAATGTAGCCCGATTTCACCCGTACCCTAAAGACATTTCCCTGCAGACCTGGTTCAGAGCTGCCAAGTCTGTGTAAGTTGATGGGAAGCATGGGGAGGGGGGTTACGATGGCTCAAAGAGGAGTGAAAAGGACATCGCAGGCCAGGAGCAGGAAATGATGGGGCACAGGGAGAAGGGCTGGAGAGAGGCAAAGAGTTCACAGGGGAATGGTGTGCATGTGGGGGCTTCCCAGTGCATCTGCCTAAGAGAGGTGAGCATGGGAGGGAGATGGGACCTAAGAGAGCCATGTTCTGGTGTCTTGAATACACAGCGAGAGCCTACTCCTAGGTACAGGTAGAGTCAGTGCCACCAGCCACAGGTCCCACCTTCATGCTCTGTGCAGAAGGAACCTCCCAGGTCTTGGGCTCAAGGTCAGAAGTCGATAGCTGTTCAAGCTTCCAGCTTGTACCAGAGCATCTGCCACAGAGCCCATGAACTCCGTCCAAAGGCTGCCTCCCAGGGACCACAGTGGAGGCACTCTTGGTGGGGGCCCTGGCTGGGTCTTTGGCTCCTTCTGTCCTGGGGATCACAGGCACAGAGCAGCAGCCTGACCTCCAGCCAGATCAGCTTGTGCCCCTGGGACCAAGAAAAAAGTCTGACAAAGGATGGCCACTCCCTAGGAACTCTTTCATGCTCTCCCTAGAGCAGACACCACACCCAGGCTGACCGTTTCCTCCCAGGCGTCTCTGCCCCCAGGCTTCACCTGGCATAAAGCTTACTTAAAATCAGCACACAGCAATTTAGGCAGCCGTGCTGAAATGCCCAGTGTTGTGCCACTTGCAATTGGGATAATGAGAGTTTAAGACATAATCCCTGCCCTCAAGGAATCTACAAAGTCCTTGCACAAATAAACCCCCAAAAAAAACAGCCACAACAATAGGAATAGTTACCATTCAGTTAGCACCCATCCATCACACATTGGCACACATACTTAATCATTACAAAATTACAGCAGAGACAGTCACGGGGACTTCATGCCTCAGTGTTCCTGTCTGTAATGTGACTGTAAGACGTGCTCAGCTGACATTAGCGTTGCAAATTAATGAAGCATCCAGTCGCTAAGTGCCCTAGCAATCAAGAGATGGTAATCTGATAGAGGCCAAAACACTAAAAAATGAAAATCAACATAATTTAAAAATTAAAAACACCTGAAAGCCCTATCTACCCTAAATTAAGGTGAATCAGAAACCAAGGGATATAGAGAAGGTAAGCGGTATGTTAGTAAGAAATGCCTGCGTGAGACTCACGTCACAGCTGGGTGGCCCACTGCCTGAATAGATGCTCGGGACCCAAGAAAGACGAAGGGAGAGTCCACGCCAGGACATGAAGTATCAGCCAACCTAGGCCATTGGGGCCAGAGGGTTGTGGAGGCTCCTGCCAGCCCTGATCGGCATTGCTGAGGTCAGCTTAGAAAAGCAAACCCCACGCATCAGCCCAGGGAAATCGCAGAGGAAGCGGAGAACGTCAAGGGCTGATCCATGATGGCCCAGTGGCAGCACATGGCCCCTGGAGCCCTGGCCCTGAAGCCCACCTCTGTGTGACCCTCTCTGGGCTTCAGTGTCTTCCTCTCTAGAACAAAGGAACTAGACAACACCTACAGTTCTTTAACCACCGGGGGTGTACGGATCCTTCCAGTTACCTGAAAGATATGGATTTGTTCCTCAAGAAAAAAATGCACACACTTCTGGCATAAATTATCGGAAATGTTTCTGGCACCTTCCGCCCTACCCCAGGAGCCCAGGTAACAACCGTTGGGTTAGGAGATCTCTAATGATGACTTGAAGTCTAGACAAAGTCAGTTGAGGTTCTACTGCTAGTAGGCCTTGAATAACCAGGCTCAGGCTGGGGGTAGGGCACAAGCAATAGTAAGCCAGGGAAGGTAATTACGAGGGAATAATGGGCTCAAAGTATCCACGGATCCAAGTTCTATGTCTTCTTCATTAAGGACCCAGGACAAAGCAAGCTTCATTTACAACTGGTAGGAGACAGAGAGATGCCCGTTTGCTATGGAAGCAGGAAGAATTCTTTGTTGTTAATCCAAAGTGACCCACTGGGCCTGAATTCCCCCAGAAGAATCACATCTTTTTGACCCCACAACAGCAGATAAATAACTCTAACCCACAGCGCTCACCAGCAAACACAGGCACCCGCCCTTTAGACACAAGATGCTTCTTGGTTCTCTGGGCAGCCTGGGGTTGCATATGCTTACCTGGCTGTCCTGCTCCGGAGACATCTGTCGCTCACCCCAGTCCAGGCCGCCAGCTGGCCTGAAGGGTTGGAACAGGAATTCAGGGCCCCGCTGACACCACGAGTTAGGTTTTCCACGTCCTTGCGTAAGACATCAAGTCGGAACTGAAGCCTTGTCTTCATGGAAATTCATCTCTCCTTTGGGGTCGTGAAGGAAAGGGGCCTGTGGGCTTCAAGAACAGACTATAAGAAAAATCCCGTGTAAGGTGGGAGGAGGTCTGGCCCGCAGCTCTCACCCCCTGGCCGGACGTTAGCATTACCAGGAAAGCTCATAAATTATACTGATGCTGAGCGCCATGGCCAGGTGAGTCCAACTCTCTCCAGGTGAGTCTAATGGGCAGCCATGACTGAGAACCACCATCCTCCGCAACCCAAATATGGACTGAAGTGCCCTGGGGAGAAGCAGGCAGGGGTGAAGAGCGCAAGCCCTGTGCAGTGCCCGGGGACAAGTTCACTTCCCACTTGTGAAGGGTAACAGAACGTTTTCTTGGAAACCTTTCCACAGGCAGATAAGGACGAGGAGGGCACTGCAGACTGAGGGAGCCGCTCAAGCAAAGATCCAAAATCGGGAGCCTACTGGGAATCAAGGCCCCTTGCTCTTTTTGGGTCTTGTCTCACCAAATAAACTCTAAAATGCCTTGTGTAATAAGCCTGTGACCCCACAAGTCCTGTATTCTTTGAGGCAGAATGTTCCCACTTCTGTGCTTAATTCAAAGGACTGTTCTGGAATAGACTGGAGGTGAAGGAGGATGGGGTGGTAGATTCCTGGGTAAGTTTACAAGCATTTACACATAGATTTTTTTTTTTCATCCACTCCTGGGAAATCCCTGGGGTGTGGGCAAGAGAATTTTAACCAGCATTTCAGAAAATTACAGAAGAGGACAGGAGCAAAGTTCAGGTCTCCTGCTGAAGGCCACACAGGCAGCTGCTAAAAGAATAGGGCCCCGAGGGCACCTGAGTGGTTCAGTCGGTTAAGCGTCTGACTCTTGGTTTCAGCTCAGGCATGATCTCAGGGTCATGAGATCGAGCCCTGCATTGGGGTCCACGCAGGGCATGGAACCTGCTTAAGATTCTCCCTCTCCCTCTTCCTTGGCCCCTCCCCCCACTCAAGCACTCTCTACATAAATAAAAATAAAATCATGCTTTTGAAGAATACTTACTGCCATTGACAAATGCTCCCTCTATAATGGTAAATAAAATTAGATCTGAGTGCATGGCATTATGAATTAAAATCCCTCATTCTACAAGTGTGCCAGGCACTGATCTGGGCACTAATGAATTAGCATGGAACAAAACGTGAAAGTCCCTCCTTCTGTCAACCTTCTTTTCTGGAAGGGGAGACAGACAATAACCATAAAAACAACACAAAGATACAGGGAAGCAGACAGTAAGAAGGGCAATCATGAAAAATCAATCAAGAAGGGGGGATAAAAAAAAAAAAAGAAGGGGGATGAATAAAAAATTAATAAAAAAAGAAGGGGGGAATGATAGAAGGGCATTTTTCCCTTTTTATATATTCCCTTAATACATTTTCTAACAAATATTGTATTTATGATCAGGAAAAAAACTTAAAGAAAAAGCAACACCAAAAAAGTGGTGGAGTTAGGAGCTGTTGTTAGCTCACAGCTTGGGCCTCAGCTGGGATTCAGCCCCATGGTTGTGCTGGTAGACTGCTGGGTAGGGGAGACAGACACCAGCCAGCCAAAGAAGGCAGGCATCTGGTCTGGAGTGACCCAGGGGACAGGGCAGTTACTGAGGCAGCAGCGCAGTTTCTAGAGCCAGGCTTGGACTCAGGAATGTGACATTAGTAGAGTTCTCAGAATTGAGGGCAGTACTTGACAGTAAGATGTCTCTGATGCCAATGCCCCCAAGCCCACCCCCACAATTTCAAATGTGCTTGCATATCCTCCCCTAAGCGAGGCCAGGCTGGATTCTGAGCCCTGGTGGAGCTGAGCCTGCAGGAGGTCGGAGGTGTTGGGTTCTAATCCCTTCCAAGGAGACATAAGTACTCCGCAGGTGGGTTATGAAATCAATAGCCCCCATGATGAGCGTGTGGAAGTTCCATACTAGTGTCTACAGTCTTTCTTCCCATCTCTTTCCAGGACTGTCCTTCACCGTGGCTCCAGTCCCCACACAGCAGATTAATTTCTGAGGCCACTGAACACAGAGTAAATGGGCGCACAGGATGAAGACACTAGAGAAAAAATGAGGGCTTCAAGTGGGGCAGAGGTAGGAAGGGGGTCCAAGAGCCCGCTGTCTCGGGGCCAAGCACTCCCTCGGGACTTGTCCAAGCAGGTACTCCGCTCCCTACTCGCCCAGCCTGAGGGGCTCCTTGGGTAGGCGTATGTCCTTGGGATACCACCTCACTGAGAGGTTTCACTCCACCAGCACACTCACGAGCACCCTCACTGCAGACTTGCTTCTTGGCAGATCCTGCCTGGGATGGTGAATGGATGGATCCAGGCGCCCATAATGTGGCTGAGTGCAGCAGCGTCCGTGGCCATCAGGAGAGAGGAAACGGCACCAGGACGGCTGTTTGCCTTCTCTTGGGCCCAGAGAAACTCCCCCAGGACATCCTGACAGCACGTGCACCTTCCTGCCTCCTTCCTGGAAGGGCATCATAACCCAGAGGCTTAGACAGAGGAGAGTCCAAATGTTAGCTCATGTGATCTTGGGCAAGTTACTTAAGCCCTCCGGGTCCCTGTTTGGTCATCTGTGAACTAGAGGTTCACCTACCTTGAGCAGTCGTTGAGAAAGTGAGTGCAAACAGCAGGCACAGAGGGCCTGACCCTGTGTAGGTGCTGAGTAACTGTCACTCATTCTTTCTCATTCCTTCTCCTTCCCATCTCACAGCAGCTTGGCCTCCAACAGAGGTTTTTCTCCGCCTAAACCACCAAGAAAGTCGAGCCCGGCATTGGGCCTTTCTTGCTGTGCCCTTGGACCACATCACTGCATGAATAACCGTTTCCACATTGTGAGTCCACAAGGATTCTCTTTCCAAGGCAGTAGAAGAGTGGAGTGGTTCTCCTGGGACCAGGGCTGCTGAAGCCAGATGAGCTCTTCTCTGCTCTCTGCTGCCCCCTGTTGGTTCAGAGCCTGAAGAGCCAGTTCCCTACTTGGCCTGTGGGGTTATTTATACCTTTCACGGAGATGATGATGATAGAAAGAAAACCCTGAGCAGCTAAAAAAATAATAATAATAACAAATAAAAAACTCTCCACGTTTGTAGACACACATCTCAGAGCCAGTCCTGCCCAGTCCTGCTAGGCTGCTTTGGGGTACTAACAGCTCAGGGATCCCTGTGATCTGAGGCTTTGACATAAGGGGGAAACCACTTTGCTGTACCACTTGGGGTTCCTCACTACATCTTCCAGAGAGAAGGAGTTGGAATAAATTCTGCAAGAACCTGGCAGGAGCGTTGCCCTTTCCTCCATGGTCAGGCGTGTGTCAGACATTATCAACCAATTGTTTTCTTTCTTTCCTGCTGGGCACAGACCCAGCCTCAGGATCCTTCTTAACACAGCTATACTCCAGCAGCCAGTTCTCATCATTGCATGAGATTAAACCCACTTTACAGCTCTGGGTTTGGAGCTCAAGCCTGGGCCTTGCAGCCACGGAGCAGATATGGAACAGACTTCCTGCTGTGGGCTGCTCCTAAGTCACCTTTCTCCAAATGGTCTGGGTACTTTGTCATCCACTAGAGCAGCCTTGAGCTTCTGTTCTTGAAATATACTGGCTGTTTTATTTACGAAATTTACTATGGACAAAGTACTAGTAAACTGATACTTAAAAGCATTACTGAGGGGCACCTAGGTGGCTCAGTTGGTTAAATGTCCAATTCTTGATTTTGACTGGAGTCATGATCTCCGGGTCATGAGAAAGCCCAGCTTTGGGCTCGTGCTCAGTAGGGAGTCTGCTTGGGATTCTCATTCTCTCTCTCCCTCTGCCTCTTCCCAGCCCAAGCCTCCACCCTCCCAACCTCCCCCCACCCCTGCACTCTCATATGCACATACACCCTCTCTAACAAATACATAATTTTTTAAAAAAGTATTACTGAGTCTACAAAGGCAAATAAGTGGCCACGTGGATGATATTGATGGATGGATTTCCCCAGTATTTCCAGTTATCCCCTTGGGGTAGATAAACAGGAGCATGAGACACCTATTGTCTCCTGGCTGGATGACTACAGCAGAACAGAGAAGCAGAGCAGAACTCTAGAGCCAGATCCTTAGCGTTCGAGGTTTGAAAAGCCTTCAAGGCTCTTGAGCAATAGTTACCTGAGTCTTGTAAGAGTCAGAGTGTAAAGTTTATTCTGTAAATGACAGATCTGGAAGAAAATGTGGCCAGCCCAAGCCACACCTTACCACTCCCCACCACTCCCCAGACTAAGTAATCTCATGTGCTATTATGAGAGGAGGAGGGAGAGGATGAGCAGAGAGCTCAGATTTGGGGAGACCCCAAGAAGACCACCTGTGCCCTACTGCCCCTACAAATGACCCAGGCGCCAGGGCAGGACAGGTCAGGCAAATGAGAGCAGAGACCCTGGAACTTACCTTCCAGGTAAAGGCCTGGGCAGGAGACAAGTCAGGCTGTGTTTTCCCCTCCCAGAACCAAGCAGGAAGGGGGAAATTAAGTAGAAATGGTTGCAAGAAATATAAGCTTCTGTGTTTTTCTGCACAATCTCAGTGAAATTGTATTCACTCTGGCATGTTTCTTTAGTTCTTCTCCTTTAAGCTGTTTGTTGATTTTTGCTTGGGGGTACTGAAGCATGGGGGAAAGAGGTGTCTGTTCATCACCTGGCCCCCTGTCATCCACTGGGATGCTCCTGGGCCCGTCTGGTCTCTGGGTATCAGTTCACACAAATGCCTGCCCTAGTGTCTTCAGCCCAAGGCCGGCTGGGTCTCCGTGTCCTGGTGTACGAGACCACATTCTACTGCATTCTGTGCCTTGTGTGAACATGTGAGGACCCCAAGGGGCTGTCTGTGACCACTTGCACCTAACACACACAGTGTGACCTTCGGTAACTCTCCATGCCTAGTTTCCTCATCTGTGGAATGGGGGTGACAATCGTATATATCTCATAGAGTCGCTGTGACAATCAAATAAACTAACACATTTTCGATGTCTACAGCCCTACAAATGTATCCATTCCCAGGATTATTTGCTACTCCTAATAAAGGGGTGATGTTGGAAAGGCTCTGAATACAAATAGAAAATATGCAATATTCATCACAGTCCTTCTGATGTGCTCCCTGGGTGGGAGAGAAAGTGGGAGGCTGGGCCAGGGCACTGGCAACAGCACATCACATCATACTGGAGAGTGCCGATAGTCCATATCAGACCCAACAGATCTGTCCTAGAGGCTGCCTCTGTGCCAGGCATGGCTTTCAGTTGCTGGATGCAGAAGAAGAAGTGGAGGTTCTGGTGTGTAGAGCAGGCGGCCACTGCAGTAGGAGGGGCAAGAAGAAGTGAGGACCAGGGCCTCGGGACACTGGCTCTTTGATCAACCAAGGCTAGACGCTTTCACTATTTTGCAGGAGCATGGCCTTACCTATGCCAACTGGCTGGCTCCCTGCCCTGGCCCTGGGCCCACCCACAGGAGTGTCCCATGCTTATGAGTGCCATTGTCACGAGACCAGACCCATCACAGAGAGTGGGAGGAACACAAGCTTGTTACACTGCCCCATGGCTGGATGCTCAGCCAGGGTACAAGGTAAAGAGAGGACACAGGCTTGAATCCAGGTGGCCCCAGATGTCAGTTGGACCAAGTACCCCAAAACCAGCTTAGTAGCCCCCTTAACACAAGATCAGCACCGAATCTGAATAAAACGGAAATGGGGCATGTCCTAGATCAGCTGACTGGCTCTGTGGCTCCTGGATTGCTCAATCTTTAAGCCCTGCTGTTGGTCCAATACCCAGGGTGCTTCATCTGCTGAGTTTTACCTTCTGCACTCTGGTTTCCATTTGTGATTGTCCATTGGGTCACATCAGCTTCTGGAGGAACGCCCCAGTCCAAAGATGGTAAATAGGTCTTATTTTTTGTGCCAGCTTGTACTGATTGATAGTACTTGCCTGGGATTCAGTGTTTGGACGTGGCTAACACGGGGGCACAGGATCATTTAGAACAGACTGTCCCAGGGTGGGGGAGCAAAAGAGGCAGTAGGCGTGTGGTATGCTGGTCATATCGGCCGCAGGCGCATCTTTCCAAATGAGGATTCTTCAACCGCTAGTGGACACATGGATAAAGAAAAGAGAAAGGTCAAAACTGGGCTCTGAGGGGCTCAGGTTGTTGCCAGAGGTGGGTTCACCAAAATCTAGATGCAATCACCAGAGCCTTTTGGGGGATGATGAGCAATTTATCAGGTGGTAGCCTAGGACTGCCTGTCTGGCCCCACTAGTCCTTAAAGGTGGGTTGACCAACCGCCCCAGCTGGCCTAGGATTGTTCTGGGCTGAACACTGGAAGTCTCACATACCAGGAAACTCCTCAGTCCCAAGCCAACTGGGACAACTGGTCACCCTACAGACAGGAGGTATAAAGCTTTGCCTGTGGGGCCCCTGGGTGGCTCAGTGGGTTAAAGCCTCTGCCTTCAGCTCAGGTCATGATCCCAGGGTCCTGGGATCGAGCCCCGCGTCGGGCTCTTTGCTCCACAGGGAGCCTGCTTCCTCCTCTCTCTCTCTCTCTGCCTGCCTCTCTGCCTACTTGTAATTTCTGTCAGTCAAATAAATGGATAAAATCTTTAAAAAAAAAAAAAAAGCTTTGCCTGTACCCACAGAGCTGATTGGGCAGCTTAGTAATCAGGAGCACACATTCCTCTTTAGAAAGAAAGGTGTGCCAAGTACCTTTCAAGAGCATACGCCTGGATGCATCCAGTGAGTCTTACATGAACTGTTTATCCAGGAGCCTAAGGACTTTCAATTCCCCTGATGCTTCCATGTGAATGAAGATGAAGTACAGGAGACCTTGGAAAGATACCCATCTGAAGCCAGTGTGCTCAGGGACTCTTACATTTTCCAGGAAATAAGACCTATGAGATGCACCACATAGCACCTCTGCTAGCGACTGACTCATCACAGAGAGAACACAGATAAAATGCCAGGTACTCTGCTAAGCACTAATAGACCTCCCAACCACTCACAACAATAAGTCAGCTGCAACTAACAAGAATGTTTTTCAGTGCTCAAAGAACTCTTTTGGTGGCATCGAGGAAAGAGGAAAACATTCCTTCTTGCTCCTCTCTAAAAATGTACTTTTCAAAGCCAATAAAGGAGAAAGAGGGGGGGCGAAATTAGAGCACAGAGTAAAATCATTTGCATTGGTCAAATGTTCAGAATTAGCTCTCAAAGGAAAGGAGGACATTTGAAAAGTAACTATGGCTCCCTGGTTTGTGTCCTTTCCACCTGCAGCTTGCTGAGAAGAATCTGTACTGGGCCATGTCTGCTCAGGGTGACATCTGTCAACCTGGGAGTTTAATTGTTGGTAATAGTATTTCCCTGTTATTCAGGCACCACACAAATAGCATAAATATGATTTAACCACCCTTGCCAGAAATCACAAATTTGTGTCGTGCATGCTGAACGCTAAGGCTGATTAGCACAAAATTTAATTTTCGTTAATATCAGCCCAAGACAAGTAGAGCATGAAATTAACCTGATGTGTTAATATTGTGCTTCACAGTTTCAACTATATCCTGTAGACGCTCTCACTGGAGACAGGTGCCGCTCTGCATGGGGAAGAACTCTAGCAATCAGCGCTGTCTAGAGGGAGGGGGATGAGCTGACCCGGTGGTGGGGTTTCCTGCAGCTGCAAGGAGCTGAGGAAGATGCTGGGTGACAACACAGGGAGGCACTAGAGGGCAGGTGGCTCTTATGGAGGAAATTAAGGATGGGGAGCCTCTGTGGTCCTTTCCAATATGGGGGCTCTGGGATTTTAAATCTTAAGAAATAGGGCATCTGGGTGGCTCAGTGGGTTAAAGCCTCTGCCTTTGGCTCAGGTCATTGTCCCAGGGTCCTGGGATCGAGCCCCGCATCGGGCTCTCTGGTCAGCGGGAAGCCTGCTTCCTCCTCTCTCTTTCTCTCTCTCTCTCTGCCTGCCTCTCCGCGTACTTGAGATCTGTCTGTCAAATAAATAAAGTCTTTTTAAAAATAAATAAATCTTAAGAGAGCTTCCGCAGATCGGCTGTTAGTATCTAAGACAGGAGTTGACAAACCGCAGCCTGCGGGCTAAATCCAACCTGTTGACTTTTCGCACAGCCCATGAGCTAAGAATAATTTTTACATCTTTAAATAGTTGGGGAGAAGAGATCAAAAGAAGAATTTGTCATGACGTGAAAGTTATATTAAAGTCAAAGTTCAGTGTCCATCCAGATGGTGGCTACATTTGCAGGCACAGCATAACATACAGAGAAGTGAATCACCGGTTGTACACCTGAAACTAATGTAACAGTGCCTGTCGACTATGGTGAAACAAACACTTTTGAAACACAAAGTTCAGATCCATAGATTTTGTTTGGAGCTCAGCCGTGCCATTCCTTTTTCAGTAACGGCAAAGCTGAGTAGTTGCTGTAGAGATCATAGGACCTGGAAGTCTCTAAATATTTACTCTCTGGCTCACTACTGGAAAAGTTCGCCAACTCCTGATCTGAGACAACAATCCTTTTCAAATGGGCTCTTTGGAGACTGGATCAAGGGCATCAGGGAGAAGTGGGTCTCCAGACTTTAGCTCTTTATCAGTTATACCCAACATGCTTTTGTTGGAAGAAAAGGATTATTAGCTGAAGATGGTTCAGGATACAGATGAGAGTTCAAAATGTTTTCCCTTTGGAGAAGCACGTGGTGGGCTGTGAATTATGGGCTGTAGGTAGATCTCCAGACCTCCAGAAGATCCCAGACTAGGCCAAAGGTGTGTGTGTGTGTGTGTGTGTGTGTGCGCGCGCATGTGTGTGTGCGCACATGTGCCCTCGTGTGTGGACATGTGCATGAATTCATGTGTTCCCAACCAAGGAGTTTGAAGTCAGGGGCAAATAAATAATGAAATATATTATAATCGTCATGAAGCACATTCCAGGATTTTCCTATATACACAGACTTCCCTTTCCCTGTGCCTAGCAAACACCTACTTAGCCATTTTTCATAAACTGGGATATATTACTAATTCAATTAACCCATTTGTGGTAGGCAAATATCTACATCAAATCCCTGGGACACGTGAATGTTGCCTTTTCTGGAAAAATGGTCTTTGCAGATGTAATTAAATGAAGAACTTTGAGAAGAAGAGATAGTCCTGAATTATCCAGGTGGGCCCTAACTGCCATTCCAAATCCTTATAGAAGAGAAACACAGAGAAGAAGGCGATATGACAACAGGAGCAGAAACTGGAATGTTGTGGCCACAAACCCAGGAGGGCCAAGCTTCAGGAGCCTGCATTTTCCTCAAGAAATTGCCAACCTCTTCAGCCCTCTGCCCCCCAAAACTGTTGGACAATAAATCTGTGTTTCATTCAACTAGCAAGTTCGTGTTCATGTGTTACAACAGCCTCTGGAAACTAACACACCATTACAAAAGGGTTCTACTGTAAAAGGTCCCACGGTCCTGAAACAATTCTTTTCCTTACTTTGCGTTGAATACCCACATATCACTCAAAAGCCCATTCAAAGCTCTCCTGCCTTATAAATTATGGCATGGGAAGGGAAGGGCAGGATGAAATGAGGGAACTTACTTAAAGCAGTTGGCACATACTAGACACTGTGCATGCAAATTCCCTTCTTCCTGTTCTCCCAGCAAAATCCGTTGCCCCTTCCTCTGAGGTCCCATAGCACTTCATACACATTTTTGTTTAATTGAAGTATAGTTGACATACGATGCTGTATTAGTCCCAGGTGAATGGTGCAGTGATTTGACAATTACATACATTACAAAATGCTCAGCATGGTAAATGTAGTTACCATCGGTCACCGTACAACAGTATTACAATATTATTGATGATGTTACCTATGCTGTACTTTTCATCTCTGTGACTTATTTATTTTATAGTTGGAAAGTTATACCTTTAATCCCTTTTATTTCCTGGGGCCCTTCCCTCACCCACACCAATCCTCTGAACTGATGAGTCTGTTTGGGTTTTTTATTTCTTTTGTTTTTTAGATTCTACATGTAAGTAACATCATACTGTATTTATCTTGGACTTAATTCACTTAGCATAGTACCTTCCAGGTGCTTCCAGGTTGTCACGAATGGTGAGATATCATTCTTTTTTGTGACTATTAGTCCATTATGTACACACACACACACACACACCACACATATTGTATATATAATATGTATATATATAGCACATCTTTATCCATTCATCTATGGATGGGCACTTCATACATATTTTAATTAGCATTTACTTTCTCAAGTATATTTCTGTGGGTTTTGGTTTTTTTTTTTTTTTCTTTAAAGGCTCTACGCCCAGCATGGAGCCCACCATGGAGCTTGAACTCCTAACCCTGATATCAAGACCTGAGCTGAAATGAAGCCCCAGATGCTTATCCGACCGAGCCACCCAGAGGCCCCTATACTTCTGTGTTTTCAATGTCAGGCACCGCCTGGTGGGCTCTGAATGTCTTAGAAGCAATGTTCATACCTCATTCTTTTTTATTGTCTTTTATTAACTTTTTACTGAGGTTTAGCATACATACAGTAAAGAGCCTATATCTTCAGTGCGTATTTCCAAGAACATTTAGAAATGCCTACCCCTGAGGAGCCAGCACCCAGATCAAGAGATAAAACACTGCCCACACTTCCATGCCCCTCCCTGCCAATACCTCCCAGAAGAACCGCCGCTATACTGACTTCTTTGACCATAGACAAGTTTTATCTATTCTTGAATATCTATAACTGAAATTATACAGTATCTGTCCTTTGGAAGATGGCCCCCCTCACACACCATAATCATTCTGAGAGGCATCCATGCTGTTACATATGGCAATAACATTCTTTTTTTTTAAGATTTTATTTATTTATCTGACAGACAGAGATCACAAGTAGGCAGAGAGGCAGGCAGAGAGAGAGGGAAGCAGGCTTCCTGCTGAGCAGAGAGCCCGATGCAGGGCTCAATCCCAGGACCTTGGGATCATGACCTGAGCCGAAGGCAGAGGCTTAACCCACTGAGCCACCCAGGTGCCCTGGCAATAATATTCTTATCTGTTGCGTGAAATTACCACAGCTTATGGGTTCACTGTACTGGGAACGGACTCCCGGGCATTGGGGGTATGACTGTCACCAGCAGGGCCACTAGGAGAAGATTCCTGTGCCCATCCTGTTGTGGAAACAAGCGTTTGTTTCTGGTGAGTATGAGCAGTATGAGCATGAGTAGAACGTCTGGATCACAGGGTAAGAGTATGGCCAGCTTTAGAAGATACTGCCTAATGGTTTTCTAACTAGCTATGCAGATTTTCATTTACTCCAGAAACATATGAAATCTGGAGCAATGCACCAAATCCTCAATCCTCACCAAACTCTTATCAGTCTTTTTGATTTTAGTCATTCTGATAGTAGCTACTTCCTCTTCTTTTTTCTGGCTTTACTGAGGTGTGATTGACACACAAAATGGTAAGATTTGAAAATGTACATTGTGGTGATTTGATATACGTATACATTGTGAAAGACTTCCCCCATCTAGTTAATTAACGCATCTCATCACCTTATATATTTATCTTTTGAGGAGGGAGGGAGAATATCTACGTTCTACTCTGTCGACAAATTTTAATTATAAAATACAGTGTTATGAACTATCGTCACATTATGCATTAGATCTTCAGACCTCATTCATCTGATAGCTGGAAGTTTGTACCCCTTTACCAAGCTCTGTCCCCCTTTCCATTCCTGGTCCCAGGCAAGCACTTTCCTACTTTCTGTTTCTGAGTTTGACTTTCTTTCTTTCTTTGTCTCCTTCTCTATTCCATATATAAGTGAGGCCAAAATTTCTTCTGTGTGATCCTACCTTCCTTCCTGGCCAAAATTGGCCAGATACAAACATTTGGTGGAAATCCCAGTAAATCATCGGTCAACTACCAACTGACAAAATCTTGCATGAAAAAATTAGCTGGACCAATTAGATTCCCTCTTGCAGAAAGTAAAGTAACAAATAAACAATAGAATATAACACAGTCTTCAACAGGAAAAAATAAGGAAAAGCTGGAATGGCTATGATGAATCAATACAAGCCAAAGATATGAGAAATTATGAGGAAGCAGAAACAATAACAGAGAGATGATATAAGGTAGAGGGCGTGGGAGCCTGCTGAGACCAGGACAGAAAGAATCAGGTACCATGAGAACAAGCAGTGAACCAGAGCATAGAGCCCAAGGCCAAGTTCTGGGGTCACTGGAGTAGCCTTGGACCCAGAACCACCCTCCTGCCTGTAGCTCCATAATGCCCTGGGATGGGGCCCATTCTGGAATCCCTGGGGGGCATCTGGGTGGCTCAGTCAACTGAGCTTCTGATTTGCGATTTTCAGCTCAGGTCATGATCTCCTGGATCGTGGGATCCAGCCCCAGGCATGGGAAGTCTGCTTGAGATTCTCTCCCTCTGCCCCTTCTCAACTGGGGATTGTGCACACTCTTTCTCTCTCTCAATTAAATAAATCTGAAAAAAAAAAAAAAAGAAGAAGAAGAAGAAGAAGAAGAATCTCCAGGATTGTCTACCTCCCTTTTCTCACAATAAATACCCTTAGCATAAACCCCTCCTCACCGTAGTTGAACTAACATGAGTGAGTGTCTGCTTCTTGCAACCAAAACCATCCAACTGCTTTACCCAGTAGGCACCATCAGTGGTGTGCTGGGAAAAGTTTAACAGCCATCGCTCCAGGAAGGAAGGAGATATGCTTGCCCATATCTCTGGTGTAAATACTCTACATGCTTCTTCCAAGGCTAATTGCCAGCTACCAGTACGATACCACTGAAAACAGAAGGCAAGAGATGGGAAAGAGCACACCATTAGACCGTCCTTTCACCACGCAGGTGCAATACATGGAAATAACCTCAAAAGCATAGACAGTAGGAAAATAATTAGTTTAGTATTGATATTCAATGTGAATATCATTGTTACCTTTATTTTTAATACATTTAGTTTTAAGTCTATCTAAGTTTTTAGAAATGCCTGCATTTAATAACTCGTTTGCAAAGCTCCCCAAAATTTGAGTGTTGAGCCAGCTCCAGCACATCCCTGAAATAGGTGCTCAGCCAGTGTTTGAATCTTTTCCTGCCTTCTGTGCAAAATGCATCCTAGCAGAGTCCTGGCTGTGTAGGGTTCCGCCACGTGGTTCCCAAGCCAGTGAAGTAGCCAAACATGAGTAAAGCGAACCATGTGGTAAAAGTGTTGTACTCGATTTTCCAGTGTAGATCTCCACCGGTGATATTCTAAACCATGGAAATAGACATGTCATGGCTATATTTACCCAGACAAAAGCGTCACAGCTTTCTGGTTCGGAAATCTGGTTTGTTTTGTTTGTGCTTTGCCTAACAGCAGGACCCAAGAAAGCATGTACCAGAGAATGTGAAACACGCACGGGAACTTGGGACTCATCAGAATGGCTCCTGGAGCAAAACCCAGCAAAGAGCCAAGTTTCTACGTGCCTACCACAGTGCTGGGTATCATGGTCGCAGGAAGTAAAGCAAGAACTGTAGCTTTGCTCTTAAAAAGGGTTTTCAACAATAATATTCTGATGATGAGAGTTAATATTTATTAAGTGCCCATCTGTAACAAGATTCCTTTAATTCTTGCCATTTGCAACGACATGGATGGAACTAGAGGGTATTATGCTAAGCGAAATAAATCAGTCAGAGAAAGATAAATACCATATGATTTCACTGATGCGTGGAATTTAAGAAACAAAACAGATGAACATAGTGGAAGGGAGGGAAAAATAAAATAAGATGCAATCAGAGAGCGAGACAAACTACAGGAGACTTAACTACTAGAAACAAACTGAGGGTTGCTGGAGGGGAGGTGGGTGGGGGGAGGGGGTTACTGGGTGATGGACTTTGAGGAGGGCACTCGATGTAATGAGCACTAGGTGTTATATGTAACCAATGAATCATAGACCTATACTTCTGAAACTAGTAATATACTATATGTTAATTACTTGATTTTAAATAAAAAGAAAAAAAAAGATTCTTTTCTAAGTGCGCTATGTGGATAAATCCAATTAACCCTCACAACCACCCTTTGTGGTAGGTGTTATATTATCTCCCCAATCTTACAGATAAAGAACGTGAAGCATAGAGAGGTTAAGAAGAAGTCTGAAGTTAATGTCTGAACCCAAGTATCCAATTTCAGAGCTCATGCTGCTACCCACTGGGCCACCTCACCTTAGGAGAATAAGATACAAACACAGTTGTACGAGTAAACAAAGAGGACTTCAAGAAGCTATTATAAGTATGTTAGTTATGTTAGTATCAGAAAAGGAAGTAGCAAGTGTAAGCTGGATTCTTCTCAAAGAATAACTTTTTAAAGTCCCATTAGCTATTTGGGGAGTTAAAAGAGAGACTTGAAAGATAGGCCGGGAGTGGGCAGACCAAAAGGACAAGGTGGGGTAGCTTTGCGGGAGGAAGACTTGAGAGTAGGAACAAGCACCAGATGCCAGGGAGGGTGACAGGATCAGCGAGTGCGGCCTAGGGCAGTCGGGGTGGGGGGTGGGGGGGCTGAGGAAGCTGCTGAGGCCAAATGACAGAAGGGGAGGATCACGAGGGAGTGTGAGGACACTTCACTTTTAGGATGGTGGCTATGTGCCCTACCTTGATGTGGTGATAATATCAACAAATGTATACATACGTCAAAACTTATCAAATTGTATACTTTAAATATGTACAGTACACTGTATGTCAATTATACCTCAGTAACACTGCTTTTAAAAACTGAAAAAAAGATAAAGATTACATACTATATGATTTGATTTATAGGACATTCTGGAAAAGGCAAAGTAGAGGCAAAAAACAGACAATAGTTGTCAGGGGCCAGGGATGGGGGAAACGGTCAGTGATGAAGAAGCAGGAGGGACTTTGGAGGAGGAAGGGTTAATAGATGGGAGAGCCAATCCATTCACCTCAGTGGTTTTCCTCCCCAAAACCCATAACCCCAGTCTAAGCATCAGACAAACCCGAACTAAGGGCCATTCTCTTAAATACCAATACTCCCCAAAGCAGTCAAGGTCATCAAAAACAAAAAAGACTGAGAAATCATCACACACCAGAGGAGACACAAGGACTAAATGTAATATGGTGACTAGATGAAATTCTGGAGCAGAAAAAGGTCACAAAATGGACAAACTAATGAAATCTGAATAAAGACTTCAGTTAACACTAGCAATGTGCCAATGTTGGTGCCTTCCTTCCAATGAATGTTGTAAGATGTTCATAGCAGGAACACAGGGCAGGAGCATATGAGAACTCTTCATACTATCTTTGCAACTTTTCTGAAAACTGAAATTATTCCAAAATTAAAAGCATATTTACAAACATCTTAGTGGAAGCAGTAGATGCTTTGGTTCTTCTTGTTGAATCTTCACCCAAGCAGTAAAGAGCATAGTTTATTTTTCAGCCACCAGTTAATTTCCAAGCCAAAGGTGGGAGTTTCTCTGCTCCACAGTTTCTAAAAACTCCACAGAGTTTCTAAAAACCAGTTTCTAATAACTCCACAGAGTTTCTACCCTCCACAGGGAGGCCTAGCAGAGAGGGTCTTCCAACTCCTCCCCCACTCCCAGAACCCCTCTGCCTTCTCCCCCCTCAGCAGCCCCAGTAGCAGTGTGAACTCAACAAAGGGATCCTGGTCACCCATGGATCCAGACAGCCAAGGGTCAGAGGGCAGTGTGCATCCCCCCCAACTCCTTGAAGCCCCACTGGTCAGATCTGGGCTGGGTGGCATGGCTGCTGGGGGGAAGGGGTGTCCCAGATGAGGCCAGGGGATTTCCAGCACTCCCTGTGTATGTGTGTGTGAGAGACAGACAGACAGGCAGACAGCAGACAGAGACAGGGAGACAGAGGAACTGAGAAAGGAGCGAAGAGGTTACAGCGAGTGACCTGAACCAGGCTCCTGGAAATAATCTCTCAGCAGGGAAGCAGTGAGTCCCTTTGGAAACCACTGAAGCAAGAAAGTGGTGTTGACCAGCCTATTGTGCAGGCCTTTTTTTATTATGTGTAAGTAAATGAAAGGCCGAAACTATCCTAATAATCTTCAGGATGCCCTGCCTCTCCCCACCCCCAGCCTCGGCCAGCCCTTGGGGGACAGCCTTCCACCTGGTCTTCTGTAACACCTCCCCCCCCCCACCCTCCCCGAAACTGTCATTTTTTACTCCAATGATCACAGCAGCTCTCCTCTCACAACCAGATTTCCTTCTTTCCTCTTCCTTCTCCTCTCTACCCGTCCTCCCAGTGTGGTCCTTCACATCGTTGCTTTAGCCCTGCTTTCCCCCAGAGCAGCCCTGGCCCCGTGGAGCACAGTCAGGACGCAAGTGATCTCTCACGCAGCTGTTCTGCACAGGGCATCAGGACGAAGAGCAGACTCCCGGCATCCCTTGTTCAGGGCAACGCTGACATCTTTGCTCATAAAATGAAGGTATCCCTCTCAAGTGACTCATTTAGGAAAAACCAAGTTCATATGTAGTATTAGACAGGGTCTGGTGAAAAAAAAATTAATAATTTTAATAGAGATAATCTAGTACAAAAAATAGTCCTCAATTTATTGTGGTAATCACGGTAGAATATATACATGTATGTAACCATTACATTGTACAGTTTAGGCTTGTACAATGTTGCATGTCAATAATCTCAGGATAAAACTGGGGTGGTGGGTGTGGGGTGGGGAATTGTTCTGTCCACCGGGAATTGGAATATTGAGACAGCAAAGAGAGAATACCGAAGTTTCCCCAAACTGGATGCAGGAAGCAGCTCTGGCCAACAAGGCTGGAGGAGCAAAGGGAACAGGCTGGGGCTCTAGGACCCAGAAACAGGAAGGAGGTCCCCAGAGACAGAACCCAGACCTCTGAGGAAGGTCTGCCACCTGGCTGGGGATAGGATCTCCAAGGAGGGACAAGGAGACTGGTTTTGAGATTGTGAGGAAAAAAATGAAACCAGGATCAACTGCTATATTGAAATCAACTGCCATTGCCAAGGTGAGTGGGGTGATGGTGGCAGGAACTGAGAGCAAACGGGAAGAAGTACTTTTTTCCCTCCTCCTCCTGCCTTCCAATCCCCAGCTAGCACCCCCTGCTGGCAGAGCCTAATACCGTTCCTGCTCGCCAAGGAGATAGGGGTTTACCAGTCCCAGCCCAGCTTTCCAAAGCCAAGTATAAAAGCAGCATTGAGACACAACAGCATTGTAATAGTAACAGAAGGAAGAAGAGATACAAACTGATACTTAATCAAGTGACTGTTCCGCAGATCAACAGTGTGAATGTCCAAGCATGTGTGAGTATATGGGTAGAAAAAGTAGCTCTGATTATGAACCTCGTATTTGACAGCAGCTTCCCATTTCTAATAATAGTATCTAATATTTACTAAGAGGTTGCCAGGTACAAGGCAAGTGCTAAACTCTTCACATCAGTGATCTAATTTAGCACTCACAAGAATCTAAGGAGGTTGATACTAAAAGAATTCTAATTTTGCAGATGTGAAAATTAAGGTGTAGAGAGGTTAAGTCGCTTTCTCATGAAGATCAGAAAGTAGCAGTTTCAAGATCTTGTTCCACAGAGCTCATGTGGTTAGTCCCTGTATCACCTCTTACCCAATGGGCACCAGCACCGCAAAATCTACCCTCTCCTCTCCCTTCCCCTGACATCGTCAGGACCTCTGGCAGGAAAGCTGGTAACAGATTCCTCAGTTCTCTTCGCTTAGATGCACGTACAACTCCAACCCTCTGGTTCATGAAAACACAGGATTAAAGCTTGTGCAGCCTTGAAGCACACACACAGTCACAAAACCAGAGGAACAGCAGAAAAGAGTGCTCACATCCCAGTATAATAGTGCCACGCATAGACAGTATAATTATGAGGTCAACACACATGTATTGACATGGAAAGGTAATAATTGCTAATATTTAATGAGAGTTTCCCATGTTCTTGGCACTGTATCATGGGCTTTTTTGCACGGACATATTTAATTCTCACAACTAGATGTAGCAGATTCCATCACTAGCATGTCATTTTACAGATGAGGAAATTGAGGCACTGGAGAGGTTATATAACTTACCCAAGGTCCGTATAGCTAGTAATTGATAGAGTCAGTATTTGAAACAAAGCAGTCGAGCTTCAGAGGACATGATGTTGACCCCACACTATTTTGACTCCAGCAGAGTGTAAAAATGACATGACAAGCTATTCAGCCAAAAAGAAAACAGATTACAGACTAGTGTGTCTCGTATTTTGCCATATCTATTCCATGTCTATTTCATATATATATATATATATATATATATGAATTTTATGTATAATATATTTTTAAAATTTTAGTCCATAAGGGAAAGTGTGGAAGGGTTTATAACAACATATGAACAATGATTACCTCGGAATGGTAGTTTGACTTTTTTGCCTTCTTATTTTTATTTTTATTTTTTTATCATTTTTTTAAATTTATTTTCAACATAACAGTATTCATTGTTTTTGTACCACACCCAGTGCTCCATGCAATCTGTGCCCTCTCTAATACCCACCAGCTGGTTCCCCCAACCTCCCACCCCCCCACCTCTTCAAACCCTTCAGATGTTTTTCAGAGTCCATAGTCTCTCATTGTTCACCTCCCCTTCCAATTTCCCCCAACTCCCTTCTCCTAACTCCCCATGTCCTCCATGCTATTTGTTATGTTCCACATTCTTATTTTTAAATAACTGTATGTTCTGGTTTTTTCTACAATAAACATATTCTCTGTTGGAATAAACTTGCCATTTTCTTTAGGAAATGAGCGTCATTTCGGGGAAAACGATCTGGCAGTGTGAATAGCTTCCTAATATTTTGGGTGGATAAGGAAAAAAAAACTTGGGCTCCCACTAGACATGTATAAAAGGAAAGATTCAAAAGCATCTGTTTCATCCTGGCAAGGCAATCAAATGCCCCCTGACAATCATCCCATACCTGAGTAAGCCCAGGAGGCACGTCCATGCATTGTTTCCAGCATGTTCCCTTCTCCACTGCACTATATGGAGGGCTTGCAAATGTACGGAGCACGGGCATGATTATTCTGCTTTGAAACTCCAGCCTCCTAGATCCTAATCAAGATGACTTGGTCCCTCTGAACATCGGACATTTGCACGCAGGATAGCATTGTTGTGGTAGCTGTGATGTTATCCCTTTGCATTGGGAGTATTCTCTCCCATTTCCCCAAGCCATGTGTTGCCTTGGAAACATCATGATTCTTATAGAGATCTAAGCAAAGGGAAATAATGAAAATAATAAAATCTTACAGTTGAAGTCTATCTTTCATGCCACCAAGGCGTGTTGCTAAACCCATCCTCTAGATAAAAAGACAGGCAGAATGGCTCATACCATGTGTCATCCCGATAATTAACAATTAGAGAAAACACATTGATCTCTGTTCTCTGGATAATTCAGGTCAAAGTAGTTTTCCACCTGAATTAAGCAGATTGTCAAGGCCAGCAACTTTATGAATAGGAAGATTGAGTCCCATATCTAAAGATGCTGGCCTGAGAGAGGTCTCTGAGCTGGGAGGCAACAAAGCCTCTTGCCATCCTGGCATCAGCTCACGTGGGAGAAAGGTCTGAAGCCATGTGGAGAATCTTTCCTTCTAGAACAGTGGTTGGCAAACTTTTCTGCAAAGGCCCAGCTGGTAAAAACATTCAGTGTTGTAGGCCCTCTGGTCTGACTCACCAACTTAACTCTATTGTAGGGTGCAAACAGCCATAGAAAATAGGGAAAGGAATGAGCACAGCCATGTTCAATAAAATGGATTTACAAAAACAGGTGGTGGGCTAGATGTGACCCTGGAGCCATAATTTTGCAGACCCTTATTCTAGAATATAGACTGAGGATCTTCAAGGTGTGCCTGTACTAGTCAAGGATTACCCTCAGAAGAAGTATGAAGTTGGCGAAGTTATTCTCATTCATTTATTCAATGGATGTGTATTATATTCCTTTAGTGAGCTAGGCTCCAGCTTAAGTACTGCAAGTCAGAAGTAGGAAAGCAAATAAAGTCCCCAGAGTTTGCAGTTGATGGAGGAAGACATACTAAGTCAGTAAACAAGCAAATGAGAAAATTCCTAGTATTGATGAGTTATATGGATATGATAAATAAAACAAATAGTGAGAGAGGGGAGAGCCCAGTTTAGCTAGAGTGGTCAGAGAAGGCGTCCTAAGGAAGGTGCTGTCTAGTTCACATTTGTCTGCAGAGAAGGAGGTCACATGCAAAGACCTGGACAAAGAACAGGCCATCAATGTAATAAGCAAGGAGAGTACGGTTTGGGATGAGGCTAAGAGGTGGTCAAGGGTCATAGTAGACATAGTGTTCTGAGGCCTTCTGAGCCATCAGGCCTGAACTTGACCTCACCTCGCCATTGTCCAGGAGTCCTGGCTCTTGCTGAAACCTCACCTGGACACTCACAGCTTCTGGGCCTTGCTCAGGTCCACTGCATTTGTGGTGAGCTTGGAGGTATTCTAAAACTAGTACGAGCAGGCTCCCCTGCCAAAGAAAACACACCTATTTTCATTGGCACCAGTAAAAGATTGATTAAAGCAAAATAAATATCATGCAGTAGTAATTTTTTAGGCACCTGATCAAGTGACTTCTTAGCTTCCCCTTTTCTTAAAATCAGTGTTCAGACTAGGAAGACTAAGAAGGTGACTGCTGAGTGTGTCAGGGCACACTCACAGATGAGAAAAAAAGAAGCAAAATCTACTTACCTCCTTTAGCTCTATCAAGGACAAAAATCTTCACACTAGAAAGCGTAGACTATACATGCTTAGGAAGGCACTTGAACACAAGGTAAAGAGAACTAGTAAGACAGGTCTTCAGCTATTTTATTTTTTTTTAAGATTTTATTTATTTATTTGACAGACAGAGATCACAAGTAGGCAGAGAGGCAGGCAGAGAGAGATGAAGAAGCAGGCTCCCCGCTGAGCAGAGAGCCCGATGCGGGGCTCGATCCCAGGACCCTGGGACCATGACCCGAGCCGAAAGCAGAGGCTTTAACCCACTGAGCCACCCAGGCGCCCCTCTTCAGCTATTTTAAATGAGCTGGAGGCACCAAGCCCACACCAATGAACCTAGGGTAGAGAGGCATGTCCTGTCCCAGAGTTATAATATACCGGGATCTGTAAGACCAGGAGAAAAGCCAGAAAAGGCAGTGTTGTTCTTTTGAGGAGTAAAGAGGCATATTCCAAAAGCACAACCCATGAGTTGAATATCCTTCCCTACAAAAATCCTATAAGGGATAATTAAATTATAACAGTTCATGAGTGAAAGGAAAGTGGTGAGCATTACACCTAGAGAGGGTTCCTGGAAACAAATCTCACAGGATCACCCTCATTTATTTTCTTTGATGTGATAGTTACATTCAACCAATGTTCATTATATAACAACTAAGTTCTCACACATGGGCTGTATCATGAACAAGACAGACACAGTGCCTAACTCATCAGTGGAGTCTTTAGGAATATGCCACTGGTCTTTCTTCTGGATGCTAGCTTATGCAACCTTCTTATCCATTAGTTGGATGAAGACATGGGACACATGACACAGTGGAATCCAAAATGGGTTAAATCTAATGAAAAATGAATAAATATTCAACCTTGTACAAGTTAACTCTGAAAGTACAGAGTGTAGACTTCTGGTTAAAAATGATCCATTGATTACAAACATTTATCTGCTTTCCCTCCCAGGCAAAGAGAATGGGAAAGGGGTCTTCAGCAGATGAGAGATTTCATTAAATTTTTGAAAGGGGAGAAGTTATTGAAAGAGTATTGAATGATAGAGCAGGGCAGAGAAAGACACAAATTAATTTGCAGAGGAGGCTAAGGGCAAAGATCCCCAGTTTGTCTCACAGAACCCTAGAGAAGCTCTAGACTTGATTATAACTGCCTTGGAGGGGCGCCTGGGTGGCTCAGTCGGTTAAGCGTCTGCCTTCTGCTCAAGTCATGATCCCAGGGTCCTGGGATGGAGCCTACATGGGCTCCCTGCTCAGTGGGGAATCTGCTTCCCCTCTGCCCCCACGCACCACCCCCGACCCTCCACTCCCCACTCCTGCACTCACTCATGCTCTCTTTCTCTCTCTCTCACAAAAATAAATAAATCTTTTCTAAAAATAAGAAGTGAAGCTGCCATGGAGAGGGCAGGGGCAGTGCAGAACTACAGACCTACTGTATCTGAACACTGAAATCCCTCATCCTTCTTTCCCACTGGATATGTCTTCCCCCAAGGAAGACATCAGGAAATTCTTCTCTGGGAAATCCAAACAGTCCCAAGGAAAAAAATTTCACAGGCTGTTACTTGGGTTTCCCCCGGTGCCAGCCTCCCACCCAATTGCCCACATGAGGTCTGAGAATTGACAAACCCCTATAACCATACTCATACACAGAGCTATCCATCAGCTTTGTAATGTCTTATAATTAGATAGGAATGGACAGCCAACATCTTTGACAATGTGAAGAGAGGCTGAGGTCAATGAATAGAGAAAAGGAAACTGAAGGAAACAGATTTCATGCAGGAAACAAAGATTTAGCAAAAAAAAAAAAAAAATCTGGTCAGTATCCTCAAAATAAGTGATTATCACATACCCCCCCCAAAAAAAGCAAAACAACCAAGAAGAGAATATTATGAAAAAGAGGAAACCAAAAGGTAAGAGTGAGTTTTTGAGATTAAAACAATGACAGTATAGGAGTGCTGGCCAGTCAGTAGAGTGTGTGACTCTTGATCTCAGGGTTGTAGGGTTGATTCCCATGTTGAGGGTAGAGATTACTTAAAAATAAAATCTATAGTATACATAAATGATAAATTATAGCCTAAATAAATAAATGAAAGCATTGGAAAATAAAGTTGAAGTTTCTTATATGAAGTAAAACAAAAAGAACAGACTGAAAATAGGGGGACAAATAAGAAATTCAACATATGAAACAGGAGGACCAATATCCTAAAAAGAACTCCAGAAAAAGAGAACAGAGTAAAAAGAGGGGGAAGAAATTAATCTGAATGAATGAATGAATGAATGAATGAATCTCCAGGTCAAAGGACCCATAGCAGGCCCAGCACAATAAGTGATAAGAGGCCGTCACTAAGACTTCTCATAGTGAAATTCTGAACCTTAGAGATAAGGAGGAAACCCTAAAAGCTTCAGAGAGAAAAACTCACTGCTTAGAAAATACCAAGGTCATGGGACACCTTAGTGGCTCAGTTCATTGAGCGTCTGCCTTCCGCTCAGGTCGTGATCCCAGGTTCTTAGGATTGCATCCAGCGTTGGGCTCCTTGATCTGCAGGGAGCGAGTTCCCCTCACTGCCTGCTGCTCCCCCTGTTTGTTCTTGCTTTCTCTCTCTCTCTCTAATAAATATTAAAGAAAAAAAGAAAAGACAAGACCAGACTGAGATCAGACTGACAAAGGACTTCTCAAGAACAATACAGTAAGCTAGAACAGTGCTTCTCAAAGTATTAGGCGGAGATTTTACTCTGTTTTCAATCTGTCACTGACTGCTACTTTCATAAAACAGAGTAGAAATAATTCCTACTCAAAAAATTACAAATTAAAAGCCAAATTAAAACGTTATCATCAGAGATGCCTGGGTGGCTCAATTAGGTGTCTGCCTTTGACTCAGGTCATGATCCTGGGACCCTGGGATGGAGCCCCGCATTGGGTTCCCTGCTCAGTGAGGAGCCTGTTTCTCCCTCTTGCTCTGCCTCTCCCCTCTGCTCCTGCGTGCTCTCTCTCTCTCTCAAAAAAAATATTAAAAAATAAAACTTATCATCAGCTTCAAAAGACATGAAATGCCGTGGTTAAATTAGTTTAAGTTTTGAAAAGCTTACTCTCAATTTCTGTATTTAGCTCGTCACAGATGAAGGGCAAACAGTTTGCAGACTGACACCGGTCCGTGGCCACACTTTGAGTAGCAGTGTGGGACAAGAAATGCCTTCAAGATTGTAGCTCTCAGCCCGGAATTATATACCCAAACTATAACTATGAGAGAGCAGAACAATGGAATGTTGAGGCTGGAAAAAATAAAGGGAATTTATCCTCTTGGATCCTTCTGTATAAAGCTACGAAGAAGTGTTCAAGCAAAATGAAGGAGTAAATGCAGAAAGTATAAGACAAGTCCAGGGAAGGGGGTTGAAGGGTGGTGTCCTACCCACGCCCACCTGGACCGCTGGGATCAGTGACACTCACCCTGCGCCCTGCTGCACCCCGAGCCACTCTCTTCCCTGTCTCTTGGCAAGCATCTCCTTTAGCCTGCCGAGTTCAAGCCCTTGAACCTGTGAGGGGCTGAAGTATTCATACACGTATCTGAGAGAAACTATGACAACCAGGCAAGAAAAGTGCCAGGAAAAGCAAGGACCTCGACTTCACCTGTGCCTTTTTGACCTGTGAGTGTCCCCAGTGATTCCCATGGGCTGCCACCCTCCCACTACCACCCAGACTCAAACCCAGAAGTGGCTTCTCCTGGAGACGGTCAGAGGGGCCGGTTCTTGGTGCCTGCTCTCTCCTAATGTCTGCTGGGGTTTAGCTCACCTTCTTCCTTCCACTCTGGCGGTCTGGGAAATAATTTAAAAAATCGAAAATATTTGCATTCCATCCGAGTTAACACCACATCTTCTGTAATTATCTCTGCTGCTGAAATCATTTTCTCATGTGCTTTTTGAGCAAGAAGGGAGGGGCAGGGGGAGCAAATTAATTCCTTGGCAACAAAAATCTAATTAATCAAAAACAGGTCTGAGAGACTCAGAGCCTCTTCGGCCTATGAAAGCAGCAGCCATAAGGGGAGCAGGAACACTTAGCTTAGTAGTAAGAAAAAAAAAAAAAGTAGGCACCACTTCAGAGGGCAGTTTTTGTGAATGTGCAAGTGACAGGCAAGGCAGCATGAGAGTTAGAGCAGGGGGTTGGAGTCAGTGTGAGTTAGGCTGGAATCCCAGCTCTGCTGTTTCCTGCTGCATCACCTTGAGCAAGTTACCTAGTCCCATGGAGCCTCAGTTCTCCCATCTGTAAAGTGGGGATAACAACACTGTCTCATGAAGGCAGTGGGGAAACTGAGATGATGTCTATAAAACACTTGCACAAAGCTGTCATCATTAAGACAGTGTGGTACTGGCACAAAAACAGACACATAGATCAGTGGAACAGAATAGAGAACCCAGAAATAGACCCTCAACTCCATGGTCAACTAATCTTCGACAAGCAGGAAAGAATGTCCAATGAAAAAAGACAGCCTCTTCAACAAACGGTGTTGGGAAAATTGGACAGCCACGTGCAGAAAAATGAAATTGGACCATTTCCTTATAGCACACACGAAAATAGACTCAAAATGGATGAAGGACCTCAATGTGAGACAGGAATCCATCAAAATCCTTGAGGAGAACACAGGCAGCAACCTCTTCGACCTCAGCTGCAGCAACTTCTTCCTAGGAACATCGCAAAAGGCAAGGGAAGCAAGGGCAAAAATGAACTATTGGGATTTCATCAAGATCAAAAGCTTTTGCACAGCAAAGGAAACAGTTAACAAAACCAAAAGACAACTGACAGAATAGGAGAAGATATTTGCAAACAACATATCAGATAAAGGGCTAGTATCCAAAATTTATAAAGAACTTATCAAACTTAGCACCCAAAGAACAAATAATCCAATCAAGAAATGGGCAGAGGACATGAACAGACATTTCTGCAAAGAAGACATCCAGATGGCCAAAGACACATGAAAAAAAATCCTTCACATCACTTGGCATCAGGGAAATACAAATCAAAACCACAATGAGATACCACCTCACACTAGTCAGAATGGCTAAAATAAACAAGTCAGGAAATGACAGATCCTCGCGAGGATGTGGAGAAAAGGGAACCCTCCTACACCATTGGTGGGAATGCAAGCTGGTGCAACCACTCTGGAAAATAGCATGAAGGTTCCTCAAAAAGTTGAAAATAGAGCTACTCTATGACCCAGCAATTGCACTACTGGGTATTTACCCTAAAGATACAAACGAAGTGATCCAAAGGAGCACATGCACCTGGATGTTTATAGCAGCAATGTCCACAATAGCCAAACTATGGAAAGAACCTAGATGTCCATTAACAGATGAATGGATAAAGAAGATGTGGTATATATATACAATGGAATACTATGCAGCCATCAAAAGAAATTAAATCCTGCCATTTGTAACAACATGGATGGAACTAGAGGGTATTATGCTTAGCAAAATAAGTCAATCGGAGAAAGACAACTATCATATGATCTCCCTGATATGAGGAAGTGGAGATGCAACGTGGGGGGGCTTGGGGGGTAGGAAAAGAATAAATGAAACAAGATGGAATCAGGAGGGAGACAAACCATAAGAGACTCTTAACCTCACAAAACCAACTGAGGGTTGCTGAGGGGAGGGGGGTAGGGAGAGGGTGGTGGGGTTATGGACATTGGGGAGGGTATGTGCCATGGTGAGTGCTGTGAAGTGTGTAAACCTGGCGATTCACAGACCTGTACCCCTGGGGCTAATAATACATTATATGTTTATTAAAAAATTTAAAAATTAAAAAAAAAACCCTCGCAATGTTTGTCACACAGAAACACTAAGTGTCAGTGATGAATTATTAGCACCCTCAAGCACCAACCCTGTTATATAAATTGCAAACTTTCAGGAGACATTTTTTTTTTTCAGCTTTTTCAAAAGCTGTTTTTAAAGAGCTTCAACTAAATGCATTATATTTTCCGGAAGACATACGAAAGAAATAATAAGAGAAGTATGAAGACACTTAGTTGTAGGAATGCCCATCAAGCTGTTCATTCTAATAGAAAAAAGAAAACTGTCTAAATGTCCTGAAATGGGAGTTAGTAAAATAAATCATGGTACACCCATAAAATGAATAATCACTCTTCAAAGCGGGTATCAAAAGAGAATGCTGATGGATGGAGATGTGGGGGTTAGGGGGTAGGAAGGTGTAGGAAGCCAGTTACCAGTTTGTAAAGTATAAGCCATATTTATTTACCTCAACACATTTTCCACCTGTGTGTGTATATGTACAGAAAAGAATTTCTGAAAGGATGACCGAGGCTTTGTTGTTTTGTTTTTGTTTTGAGCATTTGCTCTCTTCTTTAAACCATCTGTATTTTTAAAATTTTTTTATTGTGAGCATACTCTTTGTGATTTCAAAAAAATTTGAACTTTTGGGGCACCTGGGTGGCTCAGTGGGTTAAAGCCTCTGCCTTCGGCACCTGGGTGGCTCAGTGGGTTAAAGCCTCTGCCTTCGGCTCGGGTCAAGATCCCAGGGTCCTGGGATCGAGTCCCACATCGGGCTCCCTGCTCAGCAGAGAGCCTGATTCTCCCCCTCCCACTCTCCCTGCTTGTGTTCCCTCTCTCGCTGTGTCTGTCAAATAAATAAATTAAAAAAAAAAAAATTTGAACTTTTACTTTTTATAGAGAACCATAGATTTCCTCATTCTACCCTCAACTGTAGAGCTCTCTGGACATGACCCTTGGATGATTTAAAGGCCGCCTGGAGGCTCTGTCAACACAGAAGACGCACAGGTGTCTGGGCCCCAGTTGTCAGCCAGACACCCCAAGGATGACCACCAAGGCGGCCAGTGCTGGGCCTCCCCAGTTAACAGGCAATAGCCCCTGGGAAAGAAATCATCTCACACAGATGTTAACTGGGGTCACCGATGGATATTGGGGCTACTTTGCTGGGCCATACCTGCTGGCTTTTTCCTCTTTGGGGACGAGGAGCAGGGGACCCTGTCTGCCTGCCCTTTGCTTTCTGGTTATGCCCCCAGGGAAGGTGTCCGTTCTGTGGCAACACTGGGCTGCCAGCCCATCTGATCTCTTTTTCCCCAGCCTGCAGCTGCCACCCGCCTGTACAAACTCAGTGTCACCAAGGACGACAACCTCCTTCTCCCCTCTGGTCCTCGCCAACCTGTGCCCTGTGCTCTGTTGAGGAACCAGCAGGTCTTTTCCTGCCCTCTTCCCACAAAAACACACACCCATTCCTGCCTGGGAGAAAAACAGCTGTGACGTCCATCTCTCAGAGCCACCCCTGCAGTCTCGGGGGCAGCAACGGGAGAAACATAAGGCCATACATACCACCAGCCCTCAGATGTCCCAAGACAAGCCTCAAGACTTGGGTCTCAGGTCCCCTGTCACCTCCTTGTACAGTCTGTGGAAAGCTCAAGGGGAAAAAAAATTCCCCAGGCTTTGAGCATGGCTGGGCAAAGCAGAAAGGCAATGTTGTCCTAAGAGTTGAAGGCTCTGCCGAAAGTTCCATGACATGCCTCCAAGGCTTTCAAGAGCTTTCCCCCAGAAATTCCCGCAAGGTATGAAGCAGATGCCCTTGATGCAATGGCATCCTAGAACCTCTGATGGAAGAAACAAACCTTGAGGCAAAACAAAGAAATAGAACATTTTGGCTGCAGAAGTTAAAGAGAAAACGGTAAAGGGAAAATTGGAAGAATAATAATAAAACCCTCAAAACAGCTTGACTTGGATTTTTTGTATTTATTCACCCAATTCAACAACCACGATGTGTGTCTCCATTTGTTGGGTCTCCAAGCATTACAAAGATTGGGACAAAGTCACCCTGGTGAGCCCCCCATCTCCTGGATGTATTCCTTCGGGGTCCATCATGTGGCTGGTTGCGCTGTCCAAAAGTAGCCAGCCAGGGCAGTGTGTCCCGTCATATGTTTCCTTTCCAAACCTTGATACCCCTCCAGCCAAATGGGGAGCTGATCTCCCCTTGGCAGGGGTTCACACAGTCCCCTGTGAAGGACTTGACAAGTAGGACCCGGCAGAAGTGATACTGCTCCCTTCAGAGGAGAGCTCATAAAAGCAGGTATGATGTCTGCTTGGTTCTCTCTCTCCTTTCTGGCCCCTTAAATGTGGGGGCCACCATATTGGGAGGAAGCCCAAATTCGTCCACACAGAGACAGCTCATGGGCAGGTCCACGTGGAAAGGAACTGAGGCCCCCAGCTTCAAGTCAGCCTCAGTGGGCAGAGTGGGGCAAGTGGGCCTTCCAAGGAGCACGATCTCCAGGCTTCGAGTCCTCCAGCTGACACTCTAGACACGGCAGAGTGGAAGCAAGCCCTTTGTGCTGTGCCCTCTCTGCATTTATACATGAGCCCAAGAGACAGTTGTCTTATGCCACTAAATTTTGTGAAACTGTTCCTCAGTCATAGGGACTGGAATATCTTGTTTTCTTGAACAGAGCTTGGGGTTCCAGAGCCGGGCGGACCCGTTTTTAAATCCCAACCCTACCATGTCCAAGTTAAGGGATGCAGGCAAAGTCACTTAAAGCCCCTCTGTAATATGGGAATAATACCAAGACCGCTAGCAAGAGCAGAGACTGTGGAGAGAGACCCAAGGAGTAGAGGAAGGGGAGTTCGAAAGTCTCCAATCACAAAAGTTGAAGTGGTATTGAAACAAATGAGGCCAAGAGTCTAGAAGGAAAGGAGAGGTTGCTCAGGGAATAGAGGGCAAGCAAGGAAGGGCTAGACAGTTGTCTGGGAGAGGAGCTCAAAACACCAGAGTGGGCATGTGGCCACGAAAGGAACAGGAGCAGGGAGATAAAACCACAGGGCTGCCGACTTTCACTCAGCAGCAAATATTTTTCACACCCAAAGATGGGATAGAGTAATCGAGAAGATGGGCGTTTCCGTCAGCAGGGGTATTTGACCCAAGGCAGGATGCCCTTGGAACAGACCTGCAGAGTACACTGAATCTTCCCCAGGAGCACTGGATCCAAGGAATTTTAGAGTCCGGCCCACCCTGAGACACCAACTATCACCAAGCCAGCCTGTCACTCTTTAGTACGGGGCCCTTTATTCATGCTCAGCACCACCTTGTCACCAGTCGATATTTTCTTTCCGCACTTAAATCTATTCGATTCGATTCGATTCGATTCAATTTGATTCGATTCGATTCGATTCGATTCTACTATATTAACAGTTTATCATCCCCTCCCTCTACTACATATCGAATTGTCCCAGAGTTCAGCAGCTTGCAAACAACGTTTACTATCTCACAGTTTCTGCAGGTCAGGAATCTCGGGGGGGCCAGCTGGAGCCTCCGGCTTTGAGATTCACAGGCTGCAGTCAAGGTGTTGGGCAGGCCACGTGCCCCTCAAGGTCAAGCTGGGCGGGTCGGCAAACCGGCTCACTCACAGAGTCGTTGGCAGCATCCAGTTCCTCCCGGCGGGGGACTAAGGCCCCAGTTTCTCAGGAGCCGTCAGTCAGAGGCCACCCTTGGTTCCCTGCCAGGTGGGTGTCTCCATAGAGCGTCTCACAGCCTGGCAGCTTGCTTCAGCAGGGGGGGGTGGGGAGAAAGAGCCAACAAGATGGAAGTCACGATCTTTGTAACAGAATCAGAAGTGACCCCCCCCCCCCCCGCATCACTGTGGCTATATTCCCTGTCTTAGAAGTGTCTCACTGGATCCAGCCCACACTCAGGAGGGGGGACTTCCCAGAGTCACAGCTGCCATCCCCCTTCATCTAGCCCTCACAAAGGTCCACGACAGCAGGAACCTCACCTGCCTTCTTCACCTCCTTATGCTGGCGCCTGAGACATAGATGTTCGAAGCACATTTTTAACAGAGTGAACAATGTAAGCCCCAAGAGCTCCAGGTGGTGCCCTGTAGAATACATGCTCGTTGAATGGATGAATGAATGCGTGGATGAATGAGCTAAATGTCCCTCGGTAAACATTTGACACAGTCCCCAAATCACGATTAAAAAATAGATTTAGAAGACTGAGAGGCTTAGTAGGACCCATGAATAAAGAGGGGTTTTTAGGCTGAATTACGCATAGATCCTATTTCCAAACCATGTGTCCACGAGGCCATCTTGAAGATGTGTAAATAACACAGGAATCCCTCCAGAAGACATGTGGCAAGAAGGCTACTGCCTCCAGGGAGTAAGATGACAAGCAGACCTTTATCCTCTTGCCAGGTCGTGGCAGGGACTCTGGAGAATTTACATTTGCATAATTGTTTCCCCCTGACTGGCTCCCCTCCCTGCTAAGTCTGATGTCCTAGAGATGCCTTTCCAAGTGACAAGTGTATTGTCAACGCAGAGCAGATCCATGCACCAGGCTTGCTGATAGGCAGGCCCATCAAATCACAGAGGAGGCCCCAAATGGGGAACTTGGGGGACCAGACCTGCAGGAGGAGGCGGGTGAGAACATGTTCTCCCCGCCCCCCACCCTTACCCCTACTATGGCTGTTAATTGAGAAGGGGAGCCTCAATAAATTATATTGAAAACAGATAAACAACTCAAGCTGTGTTTATTAAAGAAATAGCAAATGGCACAGTGCCAGCACGAATGAGCTTTGCTGTAATCAGTGTATTTATTTCACCGAAAAAAAAGCCTGTCTGGGCTTCTTTTAAGCCTGATAAATTCATTATGCTAAGTTTCAGCCTCCATAGAACTGAGGCTTTTCTATATGTTAATTCATTTTAGTAAATAATTATTCTGTTTGGCTGAGGGAATGCATGTCTCTATAATTTAATAATTGGGAGGGTTATTACATGTGATTAATAGGAATCATAAGCAAATACTGAGAGTATAATAAAGAAGGTCAGTGGGGAGGAAAGTGGGAAAGATGCTCCATCCCCCACCCTTCTCCCTTGGCAGAGTTAGGGATTCAGTACTTGGAGGAGAGATTGCCTTCTTATCCATCTGAGAGCCATTTCCCATACATGGTACATTTCTCTTTGGAGCTTTGCAGTGTGTCTCCATGCGTCTGTATTTCAGAGGTGAGAGAGGAGAAGAGAGAAGACCTGGAGAGAAACAGGGCCTTGAGTGGCTGGAACCTCCAGACCAGAGCCTCCCAGATGCCCAAGGGAGCCCCGACCTGTCCCTTCAATGCTAACCAGAGACGTTTTCAACAAACCTCAGTGAAATGAGAACAACTGACACCAGGTGACGGCTTTTCCAATTTTTTTCAAAATTCTGGAATCATCCCCTACCCAACTGGAATATTTTAAAAATGTCCTTTTGTGAAATAAGGATGACCAGTAACCTCTTTCTCTTTCTTCTTACTTGGAAAAATGAAAATCTGGCAACTTTTGACCTCTTCCCTCCAATGGGTTTTGGCATTTTTCGTTCAGAAATGTACCAGTCTGTGAAACCCCAAAGTCTTAGAACCTCTGCTGTAGGTCAGAGTCCTCTGGCCTCAAGTGTGAGACCATCCTGGGATGAGAGTCCCATACCTGATTTTCCTGGGCTATTCCTCATTTATTAAATGGAGAAATTGATTCACCTACATAGGAGTCCAGCAATTCAAAAATATTAATTGGGCATCTATATGACAAGTACTCTTCTTAGCACTGATGATAAAGCACCTGATGTCTTTTAGCCAATAAGGGTTTAGTTGAAGAACTGTTACCCCCATCAATGTAGAGATTTGTACATGACCAAGGCAACAGGGGCAATGTGCGGCTCTTAGTAAGGGATTAATAGTGCTTGTTGACCATACAAATGACTGAACTACATTCATAATTGTTACAAGATCATAGATATCAAGGTTCTTTACATATTTCAATATTGTTGTGTTGTTCTTATTCCTGCGAAAAAAAAAAAAACAATGGATCTTCCGGGCCCAGCCAGGCCAGCTGGGAAGCCCTAAGGAATCAATGGGTACTAGGAGACACATGAGCAAGCTCCCCATGATCCTTCCAGACACAGCTACTGTGCTGCCCTGTCCACTGCCTCCTCACAACTGCTTCTCCTGACCTACACACAAGACCTGCTCTCCAACCCCTGCTGTCCTGATCTTGACCCCAGCCTCTCTCAGTCCTGATCTTCCCCAGCCCTGCCCTCCCGTGCCTGCTTTGGCTGATGGGTCCACGTCCAGCCTCAGGGAGCTTCCACCCCTGCCCCCACTGCTGCTTCCCAGACTGAGACACGATGGTCCTGGCGGAGGTTTCTGGGGCTGAGGCTGTCACTCGCCAAATATGTCTCCTCTCTCCAGGGGACCAGTGAACCTCATAAGGTACAAGTCCTACTGCCTCGTAGGTACTGGTGGGCTAGGCCCAGATCAGTGTTCCTGGAACGTGGCGCACCTGAAGCCATGGAGAGGCCAGAGCTTCAAAATGTATTAATTCCTTCAAGAAATAAGTTGAACTTGTGCCTAGTGTATGCCAGTCATTATACAAGGCGCTGAGCAGACAGCAATGAACAAACAGGCAAAAGTCCCTGCCCCTGTGAGGCTTAATTTTTGGCAAACAGATGCAAATATATGTGATAGAATTCCAGAGAGTGATCAATGTTACAAAGAAAAATAAAGCAGGACAATGGGATAAGGGGGCAGAAAGGGCCTCTTTGAGGAGGTGACATTTGAGGTGGACTGCATAACATCCAGGAGAAAGGCCTCTGGGGCAGAGGGAACAGCAAGTGCAAAGGCCCTGAGGCCTAATACTGGGATGTTTTAGAAATAGCCAAGAAGGTTAATATAATAAGAACTGGAAGGGTTATAGACTGAGAGAAGAGAGGATAATGGGCAGCCACGTCATGTGGCACTTAAAGACAATTGTGAATACTCTGGATTTAATCTAAGCATTTAAGAAACTACTAAGAAATTTTCTGATAAATGGAAAGTAAGGGGAGGCCCAAGCTGAGGCCTGGCCTGGCTAACTGCATAGTCATTAAAAAGCGCACCTGCCTTCAGAGAATTCCTTCAAGCCTTTTAGTCCTATACCCTCCAGCCCCACCTGATACCACTCTTATTACTACCAGCCCCCATACCAGATCTTTTGTCATCTCTCATCCCCACTACTCATTTTGGTCCCTGGCTCATCAACAAACAATCCTGAAGGTGGGGATGGCTACCATGTGCTGAGAATCAGGACATGCCCTGGGTTGGTGGCCCAGATGAACACTACCAGAAGATTAGCCTGCTTTGATAGACCGTACCAGACATGGGATCAGAGGTGTCAGGTCCAGTCTAGCTTTGCCATTTAGTAGCTGTGTGATCTTGCACAAGTTACCTAACCTCTCTGGTCTTTGTCTTTAAATGACAATTATAATAACTGCTCTGCTAACCTCCTGTGGTGGCAAGGACCCAGTGCTTCAGGTAAACTGTTGAGCAATGTACCCTTGTCAGCTGTGCCTGCAAGCCGATTATCACATTAAACATTGAGCCTGCCTATAGGCTCGGGCCCTCATGGCTAAATGGCTTTCAAACACCATCCTCCCTGACTTCCCTGGGTCCTGGGCCCCAGAGCCATCTCATCTCCATTCCCTCCTTCAAATAATACATTTCACTGTTCCTCGGCTCTCTAGGAAATAGTGACCCTTGAGATCGTGAAGGGCCCAGAAAACACATTTGGCACAGGCAGGGCATGGCTTCGTGTCTGACACACCCAGTGCTGGGCCAGGATCCCCTCCGGATGCCTCCCCCAACAGCCTCCCCTACAGACACTCACACACGCACAAGTCAAGAGAGCCGTGGATCACACTCCTGTCGGGGATGATGGGAGATCCTTGGTTTGCTCATTCACTCAGTCTGGTGGTCAGGCAGGCAGTCACCAAGCATGTGTTCTGGGCCACACTCCATGCTAGGCCCCGAGGCCCCACAGTGAACTAGGCAGGCCTGGCCCTGGCCTGAGGGGAGCTTAGGCCAAGCTGTGGTCAGTCTACCAGCACCCAGGGAGCTACAAGGGACTGCATCCGTCCAAGGGTTCAGGGCGGGGGGTTCCTCTGAGGAAATGCCTGTGTTACCTCTCTCAAAATCGTGCTGACCACTTTGTGGAGTGGTCCTCGGGGCAAACAGCCTTTATCCAGAGAAGCGGCTGCCCTGCCGCCTGGCGGAGACTGGGGATTCTGTCCTGGCTCCAACATGCCAGGTCTGTTTATAACTTTGGACACATCCCTTCTGCTCTCTGGGCTGCCTGGTGCCCCGTCTGTCACAGGAAGGGCTACAGCAACAAAAATTCCTCACAAACTTCAGTTGTCCTGCAACCCTCCTTGTCATTTCTGTCCCACACACCCCTTCCACCTCCAATCCACTCACTTTTATGAACGGTAACTTAGACCATGCTTAGTATGCGCTGGGAAATGCTGTAAGAGCTTTATATGTATTCACTCATTTAACGGTCTAGATACCCTTCTGAGGTGGCTGCTGTTTTACAGATAAGGACACAGAGCGTAGCAAAGTGTTTGCCCGTCTCATCACGGCTCCTAAACGTGGGGCTGGGAATGCTGCTAGGGCCATACGGCTTCGGGGCTCATTCTCTTAACGCTTGTAGTATGCTACTTACTGCTCTTAATATCTTTCTTTCAACCGATCCACTTTCTAATGTCAGTTTCTTTTTTTTTAAAGACTTGCAATCATATCCATCAAGTGAAGAAGTATGTGACTTGTCATAAATAGAAGAGATCCATTAAAAATGCATGACTACTCCATTGCAAACTCAGTATTTCTCCATGAGACTCCTCAGATCAGCTCTCAGACCACCAGGGGACACTTGGGGACACCTGGAGAGGACATGCTGAGGGCTTTTCCAGTCCAGTTACACCGTGACTTTCTGTCACTTCCAGGCACCTGCAGGCTTCCAGGGGAGGAAAGCCTCATGGCTCTCTGACCCCACCCCACCCCACCCCCCAGGATTGCCACTCCTTGCACACCTCGAGGACTTCCAGGAGATTCGGCTCCTGCCAGCCTGGGGCTCCCATGACTCACCCACCTCCTCCCTTGTGGGTAAATCGTCCACACAGGGGCTAATGATGCCACCAGCTGAGGCTCCCTTGGTCCTTTGCTTTTTCCAAAGACAACCCACTGGAGGCATGTTCCACCTCCTGCCAGAATAAATAGATGATTTTCCATTGCTCTGGGTCCAGCGGGACCTCCTGAGGAACATCAGCAACAACTAACTGCGGGGGGGGGGGGGGGGGGGGGGGGGTGGGGGGGAAGCCTCACTGCCCTGGCCCCTTCCTGAGAGGGATTTGCAGGGTAACAGGCCTTAATCACACCTCTGCTGCTCCAGCACTTTCCAGACCAGCATGTCTCCCACCGCTCATCCCCCTACCCCCGCACCAGTTTCTTTAAAAAAACCAAGCGTTTTCCTACACTGACCATGGAAGGGAAAAGCAGGAAATTGACGGCCCAGGACAAAATGCCTCCCCTCACCTTGAATACTTTTCTTTAACTCAAGGGTACAACTTCACTTAGAGAAGATGGATCGCTTAGGAGAGCCCAGTCCTGCAAATACTCACAGTGCCCAGCTTGCTATCACTCCAGGGCATAGCTGAGTCACAGAGAGAAGAGAAATGAACTTGGAACCACCGCCACCCCCACTAAAGTTTGAGTCCTCTCTCTACCACCCTGGCAAGTGGGAGTGTGTACTTGGGCTAGTCATTTACCTACCCTCTTTTGGGCCCCACCTCTTCATCTTCAAAACGGGGATAATATCTGGGGGTCTGCCCAGCTCAAGGGGCCATGTGGGGACAGAATGAGAGATGGCTCTGAATGTGTGGTACAAGCAAGGAAACCCGGTATGGATGTGGGAATATGACATGACGAGGTGTTAGCCACTGTCAGCTGCTGACAGGAAACCTAGTGCCAGGGCAGGGGGTGTTGGTTTGAGATGTGTCCTCTGAAAATGAAGGTACAGTCCTCCCTACCTCCATGGCTATAGGAATTTGTCAAATGAGGCATCATTTAACCCATAAGACAACCAGACTCGCAGAGCAGGATGCTAATGAAATGGAGTCTTAACCACTTTCAGGGTTGAAACTGTTTTCAAACTCCTTCTTTTGTTCTAGAACAAAATGAAGGTTTGATTCCCATTGAATCTAGTTTACCAAGTAAAATTTGGCTTGGGCAGGAGGGAACAAATTTAGTTCAGTTGGAAATTCCAAGAGATGGCAGATACTTGGGTTAGGTTTAGGTTCCAAGCAGGAGGGCTATTTGCCCTCATTTGGGTTTTGAGTCTGTTACATGTGGGTTGCCTGGCCTTTCGTAACGGGGTCTGGCTGGGCAAATGACATTCATCACACTGTGCTTTTCCAGTATGTTTATGAGTCAGAAGCCGTCTGATAGACGGCATCAGATTTGGCTATCCCCACTAAGAGAATAAGCTGCCCCAGCTGCTTACCCAGACAGATGGAGCATCCCCCCACGGCTTTACTCATTCATTCACTCATGCATTCATTCAACAAACACGTATTAAACTCCTCCTGTGCCATGCCCTCTCCAGAATGCCGGGGAAAATAAAGATAGGACTTAGTCTCTGACCTCAAGAAGCCCATAGTCAGGTGAGAAACAAGCTTGCAGAGAAATACATTACAATGTTTCATGTCAAGAGCTAGCGTCCAGAACACAGAACACAGGAAGAAGACAAGAACTAAGGATTAAAGCAGCGGTGTGGGCCAGTGCTCCTGGATAATGTGGCCCCTGGTCTGGACCTTGAAAGATGAACAGAAATTCACCAGCTGCATGACATTACTGCATTCTGATTTGTATTTATTTTCATGGATGTGTTTATTTCTGCACACGCGTAGACACACACACACACACACACACACACACACATACTCCACTACCTCGATCCTCAGCACCATGAAGGCAGGGAGCTGGTCTTGTTCACTGCTGCATCCCCAGCACCTAGACAATGAGTGGCACGTTTTTGTTAAGTGAATAATACGTAGGAAGTATTCTAATCAAAAAGCAAAGCATTTTCCAAAGGGACATTAAGAGGAACCGAGTTAAAAAGGAGAGAGAAGACAATTTTCCACTGATGGTGGAAGAGAAAGCTGGGCTTGGCTCAGGATTACTCAGGATTACAGTTACTCAAACACTCCGCCGGTGGGCAGCTGATTTGCAAAGAAGGGAGTTACCCGACAAGGAACAGGTGGATATGGCTGTGGCCTTCAAAGTAGCTGTATATTTTTCAGAAGGGTTCAGGGACCCCATGCCACCCACCCACCCACAAACTCCATTTCTGCACGAAATTTGCCTGGAAATAGGCAGGTAGAGGAGGGTGGCACCAGCCGGGGGCAAGAGCATTAACCAGTGAGCAAAAGAACGATTGCTGGTCCCTAGTCATCCTTCCTCCCCTGACAAGCCAAAGCCCTGGGTGGACCAAGGTGACAGCCACAGAGCTAAGGCGGCCATTCTCATCGAGGTACCGCTTGGAATGGCAGCAACATGAGCCCTAAGAAGTTCACTTCTGGTTCTGCAGGCTGAGGACTGGCGGCCTTCCGACAAGGGAACAGCTAGGACTTGGAGGGAAAGCAGAGTCTAGACTTGAATGCCCCATTTATTTATCATTTACAACCGAGCCAGAAAGGTCATCAGGGCGTTTGGTCCACAAGTGCCAGCAGCAAACTAACTCCGGACCTTGCCCAAAAGTGCAGATCAAGACACGAGGACGTGTTACCCCCCGCGAGCTTGGCTTGCAGGGATCAGAGAGGGGAGGGGAAGGAAGGAACTTCATTCTTCAAGCGGAGAGGCGCGCAGAGGCCCCCGCGTCAGCCGTCAGTTGGCCCGATTGCTCAGGACGCAACCCAAGTCCCCAGGAAGCCTCCCTCACAGCGGCGCCCTCGGGAGAAGGAAAAATGCCAGCGAGAAGGAGCTCAGAGCAAGGGAGAAGGAAGCCCCCGGCGCTGTTCACAAAGGCAGGCAAGAGCCTCCAGCCAGAACACAAGCCTGTGAGGCAAGGACGGAGGGCTGAAAGTCACCTGCGCTGCGGATGTTAGAGGAGGGGTGATGCTCGGAGGAGGTGAAGCCTCGGACAGCAGCATTGGGATGGAGGTATCTCACCCACCGCCAAGATGTGCCTATTGAGGGAATGAGGTCCCCCGGCACACGCCGCTTCCTCTCAGGGGGTCGCGCACCTTGAGCTGGCAGGGGCTGGATAGCCCTGGAAACCACTCGCTCACCTTATCCCAGGGACCTTGCTGATGCAGGAGGAGAAGCCCCACTCTGGGAGTCCTGAGCTCTTCTGGAAGCTGCAGTTTCCACATCCATAAAGCCTATCCCATGAGTGTTGTGAACTCACATGGCAGGGGTGAGGTCGCCCGGAGATGGCAGGCATTTGCCTGTATTTTCAGCAGGTGAAGGCACCGGGCTTCCTCGGGGATGAGGAGATTTAAGCCCAAGAAATCAGCAAGTGGGAAGCCAAACTAAAATTCCTGTGTGAAAGAACAAAAATTCAACTGGGTAAATCTGAAGAATTAATTGGCTTTATTAAGCCATTCGCAAAGCAGGTAGCATCTTCCCATTTAGCAAGAAGGAGGGAGCTCCAGAAGAGCTGAATACAAAGGGAAGCTTTTTTTTTTTTTTAATAGGAATAAGGGTAGAGCAAGGAGTTATAAAAGAAAAGCAAGGATCTTTTCAGGCAAGTTTAGCTTCCCTTGGGGTTCTTATTAGGAGGATGACCTCATCTTCTTTTGGAGGCTGGAGAGGGCCCATTGGGACAGATTACCTCATTGAGGCTCATCAGAAAATTCCTGACTGACCAGGTAAAACTACATTCCAGGGGGGAGATTGTTAATTACAATTAGATTAGGTATTAAGTAGTGGGTTTGTGACTTGGCCTAAGTGACCCTATTTCAGGCCCGAGATTTTAACACCTAACTGCTCGTTCAGTGCTCTTTCTCCAAAGCCATGCCTACCCACAGGTAGAGTTTTAATTATTTTGTGGGTCCACATCTTGTCTCCTCAGTAAGTTTCCCTAGGACGAGGATTATGTACTCTACATGGTTCCTGATACTTAGCAACAGCAGCCAACATGTATGGCGTCATTACAGAGCACTGGGCTTTATTCTAAGTGATTTTCCAGTCTGAACTCATTTTATCCACACATGAGATCTACAAGGTTAATTATTATGATCTCTATCATTACAGAGGAGGAGGCAGCAGCTCACAGGTTAAGAAACCAGCCCACGGTCATCCAACCAGTGGGTTGGTGATATTTCCTGACAAACCAAGGCAGTCTGACTGGAAGGCTCGGCTCAACCACCAGAAGCAGAAACACGGGTGTCACAAAGAGTTGGCAGTTACCCAGGGACGTGTGTGAGTGGCAGGGACTGGGACAGTGGTGGTTTCCCTTGACCTGAAGAAAATCTTGTGATAAAATGATTTGCCATGTGCAGCCCTGGTGCTGGCTTCCTGCCATCGGGATGACCAGGAGGCACCTCCATCTTTCCTTCCTCTCAAAAAGGACACGAGGAGATTTGTACTGAAATGTGACAGTGACCAAGAGATGTCAACAGGTAAGGAGAAAACTTCAGCCTCACCAGGAGTAAAAACAAAAACAAACACAAACAAACAAAGAAACCAAATTAGAATTAGGTACTCTTTTCATCCATCAAATTAGACAAGAATTTCTATTTTTTCATTTTTTTAAGAATTTATTTCTTTGTAGAGAGAGAGAGAGTGAGCACAAGACAGGGGGGCGGGGGCAGAGGCAGAGGGAGAAGCAGGCACTCCCCATGCAGCAGGGACCCTGATGCAGTACTTGATCCCAGGACCCCAGATCACAACCTGAGCCGAAGGCAGCTGCTTAACCAATGGAGCCACCCAGGTGCCCCAGAAAAGATTTTTTTAAGTGATCAAATTTAATGCTACCAGATGTGGAGTAACACATGCTTTCTCACACCCTGCTAGTAACAGTGCACATAGATTGTACTTCTCTGGGAAACTACATTTCATAAAGTCACCACAAACTCTGAATTAGCAAATACTGAACCACTAAGGACAAGGTTAGACTACTGTGAGCCTCTCATCCAAGCAGTTTGGTCCACCAATCCATACATGCCTCGTTTTACATGTTTCTATTTAAAGACCTTACTCAATATACTGTATGTCAACCAACTAACTCCTGAACTCATAGCCAACAGCACTGTACCCCAGGCCTGGACAAAGCTTATTGAACACAAGAATTTTCTCCATAAGGCATATCACAGCCTTCTTGTGCTTCGAAACACCAGCCAGCACTTATGCACTGTGGTTGGAAGACATGTTGTATTGTTGTTGTGTTGCTTGCTTCTCCTCTGCTCACCAGAAGACACATTTTCAGGCCTAATCACTTCGATTGAGATTAGTGGAAGATTGGGGGGGTGGGTGGGCAGGGGCTTCTCCTTTTTCTCTAAAACTTTAAACAAAATTTCATTGAAATATAATTGGCAAATAACATTGTATTAGTTTCAGGTATACACATTTCAAAATTTATATACATTGCAAAATGATCACCATTGTATACACTGCAGAATGCTAAGTCAAAGTAACCTCCATCACCACGCAGAGTTACAATTTTTTTTTCTCATGATGAGAACTTTTAAGATCTACCCTCTTAGCCCCTTTCAAATATAAGATATGGTATTCCTCACTATATTCACCGTGAAGGTAGTTTTAAAATAGAAACTACTATGCTTTCTATTTGAAAACTATTTCTCTTGTTAACTCTAATTTTAAAAATTTTAGGAAAAAAAAAACCGTTAGGAAAATGGCTGAGAAATGCTTCAACTTTTTGTATTAGTCGTGTAGCTACTCTTGTTCTCACCTAATGCTAGACTTTCTTAAGGCCTATCCTCCAAGAGCTTTCGTATAATGGGGATAAACTATGGGCACTCTCCAGGTGTTGACCCCTCCAAGAGTCCTGGGTTTGTGGGAAGCACAAGGTGAGGGGAGTAAGGGGGAATGAAGCTGCTGAGGTTAGTCCATCAGATTCACTGGCTCAACCGAACCCCTCATCTTTAAAACTACTGGAAATAAATGAAGGATTTTAAACTGAGTCAATTACATGATCATATTCATCCCTTAGAAATATAATTCAGAAATCACAAAGGAAGATTAGTGAGAGAAGACTGATGGTTGAGAAATCAATTTTTAATATTTGCATCTTTTTGAAGAACTGCTATTTCAATGGAAGATATTCTCTGTTCTCTAATTATAGTATGTAAAACAGATATAAGTTTTTTTTCTTTCAACCTTTGATACCCTTTGCCCATTTCTCCCACCCCCAGACTCTAGCAACCACCACTCTGTTCTGAGTCTTTGAGCTTGGTTTGGGGTTGTTGTTTTTTTTGTTTTTGTTTTTTGTTTTTGTTTTTTTCCTGATTCCGTATCTAAGGGATCATATGGCATTTGTCTCCCTCTGTCTGGCTTATTCACCTGGCATAGTGCCCTTGAGCTCTATCCACATTGTAGCCCAAGGCAGGATTTCATTCTTTTTATGACTGGATAATATTCCATTTGTATATACACAATTTCTTTATCCATTTGTCTATCAATAGACAGTTTGTTTCCTTATCTTGGCTATTGTAAATACTGTTGCAAAAAAAATAAAAATAAATAAAATAAACAATAAACATTGGGGCACACATATCTTTTTGAGTTGTTTTCATTTTCTTTGAATAAATACCAAGAAGGGGAATTTCTGCACCAAGGATACTTCTATTTTTATCTTGAGGAACTTCCATACTCTTTTCCATGGCAGTTGCTACAGTTTGCATTTCCAACAGCAGGAGGGTTACCCTTCCTCCACACCCTCACCAACACTTGTTATTTCTTGTCTTTTTGGTTCTACCCATTATCGCAGGTGTGCGGTAGTATCTGATTTTAGTTTTGATTTGCATTTTCCTGATGATGGGTGGTGTTGATCATCTTTTCCTGTACCTGTTGGCCATCTGTAGGTCTTTTTTGGAAAGATGTCTATTCAGATCCTCTGTCCATTGTTTAATGAGATCGTTCGGTGGTTTTTTGTTTGTTTGTTTGTTTTTTGCTTTTGAGTTGGAATTCTTTTTATTTTGGATATTACCCCTTTATCAGATATATGATTTGCAAATACCTTCTCCCATTCAGGAGTGCTTTTCCCATTTCGTTGATGCTTTCCTTTGCTGTGTAGAAGCAAAGCAACATTTGTTGCTTTTGCTTTTAGTGTTTGATTCAAAAAATCTTCACCAAGACCAATGTCAATGAGCTTACCACCTGTGTTTTCTTCTAAGCGTTTTATGGGTTCAGGTCTTACATTCAGGTCTTTATCCATTTTGAGTTCATTCTCGTGTATGGTGTAAGAAAGCGGTCTAGTTTCATTCTTTTGCATGTGGCTGTCCAGTTTTCCCAACACCACTTACTGAAGACACAGTTTAAGCAGGAAAATCACCAAAAAAGCACAAAAATGCAAAACACAGAGCCCTAAGTAGACTACAAAAGGATACTTGTTCACGGTGTAACTGAAACAACAAGGCAGGGCATTACCTTGTTCCACCTCACTGGGAATAGGCATGATGGCCAACTGCACCACACAGGCACCCCATTTAAAAAAAATTTTTTTCATTGAAATTCAATTTAGTTAACATATCGTGTATTACTAATTTTAGGGGTAGGATTTAGTGATCCATCAGTTGCATAAAAGACCCAGTGCTCATTATATCAAGTGCTCTCCTTAATGCCCATCACCCAGTTACCCCATCCCCCTCCCATCTCCCCTCCAGCAACCCTGTTTGTTTCCTAGAGTTAACAGTCTCTTATGATTTGCCTCTCTCTGTGTTTTTGTCTTCTTTTTCCTTCCTTTCCACTATGTTCATCTGTTTTGTTTCTTAAATTCCACATGAGTGAAATCATGTGGTATTTGTCTTTCTCTGAATGACTTATTTCACTTAGCATAATACCCTCTAGTTCCATCCACATCGTAGCAAATGGCAAAGTTTCATTCTTTTTGATGGCTGAGTAAAGCAACCTCTTTGACCTTGGCTGCAGCAGCTTCTTGCTAGACATGTCTCCAAAGGCAAGGGAAACAAAAGCAAAAATGAACTATTGGGACTATCAGGATAAAAAGCTTTTGCACAGCAATCAATCAACACAACTAAAAGGCAACCTACAGAATGGGAGAAGATATTCACAAATGACGTATCAGATAAAGGGCTAGTACCCAAAATCTATGAAGAACTTACCAAACTCAACACCCAAAATACAAAAAATCCAGACAAGAAATGGGCAGAAGACATGAACAGACATTTCTGCAAAGAAGCCATACAGATGGCCAACAGACACATGAAAAAGTGCTCAACATCACTCAGCATCAGGGAAATACAAATCAAATCCACAGTGAGATACCACCTCACACCAGTCAGAATGGCTAAAATTAACAAGTCAGGAAACGACAGATTCTGGCGAGGATTTGGAGAAAGGGGAACCCTCCTACACTGTTGGTGGGAATGCAAGCTGGTGCAACCACTCTGGAAAACAGTATGGAGCTTCCTCAAAAAGTTGAAAATAGAGCTACCCTACGACCCAGAAATTACACTACTAGGTCTTTATCCAAAGGATACAAACATAGTGATTGGAAGGGGCACATGCACCCCAGTGTTTATAGCAGCAATGTCCACAATAGCTAAACTACGGAAAGAACCCAGATGTCCTCGACAGATGAATGGATAAAGAAGATGGGTTATGTCCATTTTATTGATGAAGGCACCAAGACACAGGGAGATTTTACAATGTAATTAAGGTCAACCAGGTAGAAAGAGATTGAGCCTCATTAAATCCCAGATTTTTCTGATTCTATAGCTTCTATGCCAATGCTTCTCAATCTACCTGGTGGGGAAGGGCCACTGGGTGATAACAGAAAAATGAAATGGGAAAAAAATTATAAAATACCATATGTGCTTAGATGTCATGCCAATATCAGAATTTTCAAACACTTGCAGCATTTCTACTTGTCTCACACAGCCTGGTAAAACACTTCAGTCCAGACCGGACTCTAGAATAGCTCTGCATTACCCCCCAAAGAGTTGGGTATTCCTGACTTTCTAGGTGGTCTGGGGACTGGTGTTGAGGCTCCATGAGAAAAGTTCATAATCTCTTTCACCTGCAGGGAACTGGATAATTTCACAAATCAACCTTCCATTGATTTGACCCCTTAAAGTTCTGGGAGGTGGGGGTTAGTTTTCTGACCCCCTCTTCCACCCCCACCTTGTCTTCAGATAAGAAAACCTACTTTTCCCTCTGGCCAGGACACCCCTTCCCTGGGCTCCTCACCAGGCTGACTCCTCGTCAGCCTTGGGGTCTCTACTCAGCACCACTTCCTCAGAATGGCCCTCCCCGACCACCTCATCCCGATAGCACCTCTGACTCTTCTGGTCACCATGCCCTGTTTCACTCCATCACCATCGAAAATTGTCTCTTTGTCTATTTACCAGTTTTTCTCTTCCCTTTTTATAAGACCAAGTCCAGAAGGGCACAAACCTCTCAGTTCATTGACTTTCTCCCCGGTACCTGGCAGAGTCAGGCTCCCTGAAGGATTTGTTGAATGAAAGCAGTAAGAGCACAGAACCACAGAGTGGTAAAAGATAGCTTACCTCAGGTCAAAATCAAGTACGTGCAGGAGCTGGAAATCAAATCCAGTCAGCGATTCCCCAGATAATGTTTATGTGTCTCCTTCTCTGAGTTGGGCTCAGGGCTGAAGCTGGGCCCTAGGGGGCTGGTGGTGGGAGAGAGAGGCCAGCTCCCATCCTGCTGGGGGCTTACAGATCCAGTGCCAAACCTAGGGGCTCCTCTCTGCGTTTCTGGCTCTTTCTGGTCTCTTCCATTTGTATGTACTCTTCTGCCTACGATGAACAGTTTCTCACAAACAACTGTGTTATCTTGTAAGTAGGGATTATTATTACAGCTCTTTCTAGGGTTGCCAGTTAAAACACAGTTCTATTTGAATTGCAAATGAACAATGAGCAATTCTTCAGGATCCGTGTGTCTCATGCAATACTCAGGACATATTTATATTGAGAAATTATTCGTCGTTATCTGAAATTTAAATTTAACTAGATGCTCTGAGTTTTTTCTTTCTTTTTTTCTTTTTAGTCTGGTAATGCTACACATTTATAGACAAGGAGACTGGGGCTCAGTGAGAGCACGCTGACTTAAAAAACTTGTCCCTGGGGCACACCACCAGTAGGAGAGTCACCACCAGCCTGTCCAAAATTGGCTGACTCCTCATTCTCTCTCAAAGACCCTGTGCTTCTGTGGCCAAGCCAGCTCCTGCTGTCCAAATCAACGTACTCTGAAGATCAGCTTGAGGTTGAAATACCTCCTTCACCTCCAGTAAAAAAAGCAGTTTTCATGTCTGTATTTGATTATTTTTAGTGAATCTTTTCTGATTATAGAAACATGCCTGTAATACATTCACACGATGGAATACTATACCTCAGTGAAAAAGAACAGGTTTCTGCTACACACAACCACCCAATTAGTGAGTTTGGGGGTATTTACACACATTGACTTAAATAAATGATATTGAACAGGAGTCCAGATAGAGAGGAGATCCTGTCTAACTCCATAAAAATGAAGTCCCAAAATAGGCAAAACCAACCTGTGGGGACAGAATAATGATTCCTGGGGGGGATTGAGGGTGACTAAGAAGAGACATGAGGGGACTTCCTGGGGTTTTGGTAATGCAGAAGGTTACACACATGTATAAATACATGAATCCAAACTGTTTGGTTGAGATTTGCACACTTTCCCATTTGTATGTTATATGTCCATGAAAAACTAAAAAAGTAATAATAATACATGCTCACTGTTAAAAATGAATTAAGCATGGACAAATCTAAAAGAAAAAAAGAAGTCTGTATGTACCACTGGGAGACTGCACAAGCAACATCTTAAAGTGTATCCGTCCAGATATTTTCCCAGCAGCATTAAATTTTGACGAGCATTTCTTACAAAAGGACTTCAGGATCTACTACCAATCACCAGAGATGCTAATTTATTTAGGAGTCTAAATTTCTGGACAAGTCTTTCACTTACCCAGAAAGCCCTGACACAACTAGATTTAATTTGAACATTTTTAGAAGAGCATGGAACAATTAACATCAAATAAATGGAATTAAAATCAAATTGAACACAGTCTTTCAATGATACGACTTAGAATTTGATTTTAAGTACAGTAATGAATATAAAATGAAAGCGTGAAGGCGGAAAAGAGCTCAGGGGGCCTCCTGGGACCCAGAGTGCCACCTGCCGGTCATGGTCTGCAATGACATCCCACCATCCTCTCAGGTGAAAGCATGGTCTCCCTATTTATAAGCCCCAAATTTCACTCCCCCTTTTCTTGTATAAGTTTGTACCTGTCCCAAGAGTTTCCCAGAAATCTTTGCTTTCCTGATGTATTTCACATCTCCTAAAACAGAGGAGTAAGTTAATAAATGTTTGTTAAAGAATGAATAAAAGTATGGATGAATGGACGGATGGACAGACAAAAGAACAGATGGGCGTTCTTGAGCGTCATTGTGAAACAAGAGAGTAATCTCTGCCTTACCCATCTCTTTGTTTTGTTTTTAATAAAAATGATGATTTGATATCCCAAAATACAGTAAAATGATTAGTAGCCAAACTAATACACATCTTCACATAGTTACCTTTTAGTGATGAGAGCACCTGCATTCCACTCTCTTAGCGTATTTCCATCTCCACATTAGGGATCTAGAGACAGTCATCCTTCATTACTGCAACTTTGCACTCTTTGACCAACATTTCCCCCATCTCCCAGCACCCGTGAACCATGGTTCTCCAACGCAGCTTCTATATGTTTGACTTCTTTAGATTCCATATTTAAGCGAGAGCATGCAGGGTTTTTCGTTCTTTCTTTCTTCATGATCTTTCTTGGGAAAGAGGATAACCACTGGGTGAGACCAGATGAATGTGAGGGATTATTATGACACCCAACAGCAGGGGGTGGAGGAGTCAAATGGTGACCAGGGTAAGGGTGAGGCTGTAGAAACAGGCACCATGTAAATAACAGGAAACAAATATATGTGAAACGTCTTGAGCCCGACACTTAATAGGCATCTGACAGGTGTCACCTCTTTCCCTTTTCCTCTTCCTCCTTTGCAGGCTGGCTCACAAATCCTTTCTGCAGGACCCGGTGAACTAAGGATGGAGATTTGTCCTCTCCTGGGCTCACTCACAGGTGAGGTGATGTTTGAGGTCTGTCTGGTACCAGTTCTGAAACAGGCCAGGGTCCCCATGCTTGCAGGTGTGAGCTGGCCTGTCAAAGCCCTCCTGAGTTAGGAAAGGTGGGTCCTGAGACACTGCTGTCCAGCCGTCTGATAGCGAGGTGCCCATCTGAGCGTGTCTACTTTTTTTTTTTTTTTTTTTTTTTGACAGACAGAGAGATCACAAGTAGGCAGAGAGGCAGGAAGAGAGAGAGAGAGGAGGAAGCAGGCTCCCCGCTGAGCAGAGAGCCCGATGCGGGGCTCGATCCCAGGATCCCGGGATCATGACCTGAGCCGAAGGCAGAGGCTTTAACCCACTGAGCCACCCAGGCGCCCCTGAGCGTGTCTACTTTTGACAGCCCCTGACAAGCGTCACGCTGGTCCTGTTTTTAGATGCCGCACAGTGGGTCTCTGGCCTGCAGCGGAAAGAGTGTGGACAAGGGGTCAGAAGGCTGGGCTCTGCGACTCACTAGCTAGGTGACCGTGAGCACACTGGGTTGGCTTTGCCAGGATAAAAGGATATAAGCCTCATTAGGACAGTGTAGTGAGATGATGCCTGGGAAAACACTATGTAGAAGGGTGTGGCTGTTAATAAAACCCCAAATGAACATTATACCCCTGATGTGACCTGAGTGAGCTCAGAAACTACGGGAACCGTCGCCTGCTTTGGTCTGGACCCAGCTTCCCTTTATGGAATTGCTTCCATTTTAGCAGTTACATCACCATCTTAATCACGTGGAGCTTCTGGCCCACCAAGACCTGCTGGCTTCTTAAAATCTGGGCTGCACCCCATAGACCACCCTTCATTTGGGCAACCGACCTTTCGAAACTAAATGGAGACTTTGTGCTCCATTTCCCTGGGTAACCTTGATCTTGTTGCTCTGGCCCATCTATACAGGCTGTTAAAATGTTTTTCATAGTACTTTGGCAATTCCATACGTTCTCTCTCCCTGCCAATTTGATGATAGCCACACATTTCAACAGTGTACAATCTGGGCATTCGTTCATTCAATATACATTCACTGAGCACCCACTATTGCCTAGACACTGTAGCAGGAGCTGGGAGACACAAGGGGTCTATCTGACAAAGGGTGGCAGGCACCAGGGTAGTAATCGCAGTGCTGTGGCTGCTGGGGGCTCAGAGAGTGGGGCATTCCCAGTGCTACCAGTAGCAGTGGGAAGGTTTCCCAGTTCAGAAGATGTGGCAGTGGTCAGTGGCCATTCTCCTTTTTTTTTTTTTTTAATATTTTACTTATTTATTTGAGAGAGAGCATAAGCAGAGGGGGCGAGATAGAGGGAAAGGGAGAAGCAGACTCCCTGCCGAGCAAGGAGCCCGATGAAAGACTCGATCCCAGTACCCTGGGATCACGACTTGAGCCCAAGGCAGACACCCAGCTGATGGAGCCACCCAGGCACCCTTTCTTCTTCTTTCTGAGCACACCCCTGGACTCTGCTTTCCAGCCCTGATAATTCTTGGTGCTCCCACAGGAATGAACAGATCTTTCTTCCTGGGCAGGTGAGAACAGGCAGTCCACTGTGATGAGTCCCTCATGATTTCCTCTACCTTCCCAGCAAAGAAACTGCAGGTAGCAATGGCCTCCTCTTAGCTTTCTAACCTCCCCACCCCATCTCCCCGCCAGTGCACACGCTCATTCTGCAAATATTGGCAGATTGCCCACTTTGGACCAGAACCGTGCTGGGTTCCACGGCGTTCTCTTAAATCCTCTCTCAGTTCAGAATCTCCACGATGGGGAGCAGAGTGACCCTTCTCCACAGGGAGAGCCTTTTCTGTAGCCCTTTCATCCCAGCCAAGATGAAGATCTGAGTCTCTGAATCCCTACCCCCCTGGCTTAGCGCTCCCAGGCAGTGTGTAAAGGTGCCAAGGAAGGGAGGTGTGAGGTGACACTGCACACCTTATCGTCTTGGTCCCTTCCTTAGCAGAGTGCTGTGATGAGAAAAACCTGAACTCTGAGTAAAGAGACACAGACTTGCGTCCCACACCCGCCACCAATCGATGCTGTAACTTTAGGTACAGCCCATAGAGCCAGCTTCGTAGACCAGACCTTTGGGTCCCCATTCATCTCGAGTATTTTGATGCTTTCTATGCTAATCCCTAATTCCTGGATGGATCTTCCACTCTCTTCTTGTCTAGCTTTATAGAGGAATAAAAAAGTCTTACAAAAAAGAGGCAGAAGGAAGGGAAAGGAGGTTAGCCAGCCTTCCTTACAACGAAACCCGTGCTGGCGATAAGCAGCCAGGGGTAAAAAACAATCGCGAAAGGCTGTAACCTCAGAATATCCCCAGAGTCTTCCTTCCCAGAAACTTGATTTCTTTTAGGCCTGGCCTCATCTTGACCAGACTCATGTTCCATGCTAATTGTCAAGACAGGCTCAAATTATTCATGGAATTTCTCCGCTGGAATGGTTTGGGGGCTCTCCTTTGCAGATGCATTCCTCCTTCCCTGCCTTCAAGCCTTCCTAGGACCGAGCTAGCTGGACAGGAGTCCCTTCACGTTCTCGGGTCTCGTTTCCTCAACTGTAAGCCAGGAAGGTGGATCCTCCCAGCTCTCGAAGGTCTTGGTGCTGTCATGACAGGTGCCTCAGCCGGCGAGTTCACATGCAGCTCCCCACCCGCAGCAAACCGCGGAGACACACACATACGTATGCAGAAAGGATGCCATCCGCCGATTAAATGCAAAAGGAGTTATGCGATTAGCAAAGGACGTGGATCACACAGGTGAGTCTAACTGCAGCACCTGTGAACGTTCTCTAAATTAGATAAATATGGGCTTCCAGTCACTCTGGTACACAGACTGAACGGTAAAGTTGAGCAAAGTATAGAAGTTGATTATGAGATAAGAGTGATAAACACAGGCGATGTACATGAGACCAATCAAGATTATTAGCCAAGTCATCATCTCACGCCTAAGGTGGCGTGTTCTAGAAGCCCCGGGCCCTATAGTTGACAACCGTGTAATGAAGTTACCATGTGTCCCAAAACACGAAACATTCCTTCATTTTTACATCGCACCTGTCACCTGGGGAACTCCAGCACCTGGGGCTGGTGATATTGGCTCGTCAACTGGCCCGGTGCCCGTTGCTGAAGTGGGCAAGACTTCGCGTACTGACCTAGAAAAGGAAGCCTGGGTCCTACCATTCTCAGACTCTCCTGAACCTGTCACCCATGATAAATCTTTAAGTCCGTGAGGTAGCTCCTGCATCAGAACCATCCACGGAGAGTGACATGGTGAGAATCTAGGTTCTGGAGACAAACTCTGTGAATTTGAATCCTGTTCTATCATTAATTCTTTGACAAATCAGTTGAACTCATTGGGCCCTGGTTTCCCCATCTCTGTCAAGGGGATGATAGTATCACCTATCTTTTGGGGTACATGGAAGGAGTAAAGGAATTACTATCTGTAAAAGTATTAAGAACACTGTATGGTACATAGTACACACCCAAAAAGTGGCTTATTTCTTCCCATTTAGTTTTCCCTCTTCATTAATTCATTTATTCAGCCAAGTAAGGGCCCACTATGTACAAGGCACCATGCTAATGACAATGTCCATAGTGGGGAACACACGCACACACACACGCACGCACGCAAACGTCCCACCATCACACTGGGATTAGAGAGGAAGTGTTACATGTGACGGGTTCTACTTACGTGTTTACAAAATGCTCCAGGGTGCGTTACTCCTTCAAGGCAACCGGAGAAGTCTTCATTGAAGACAGGCCAGGATGAGATTTTAACAGAGGGGAAACAGAGTAGAAAGATGTGTAACAGGGATGCCTGGGCGGCTCAGTGGGTTAAGCCTCTGCCTTCGGCTCAGGTCATGATCCCAGGGTCCTGGGATCGAGCCCCGCTTCGGGCTCCTTGCTCAGCAGGGAGCCTGCTTCTCCCTCTGCCTGCTCTGCCTGTTCTGCCTGCAGTTCTCCATGCTTCTGCTATCTCTCTGACAAATAAATAAATAAAATCTTAAAAAAAAATATGTGTAACATTCTAGGCAGAAGGTGCAAAGATGCTTAGTCAGAGGATCCAAGGCAGGGGCACCTGGGTGGCACAGTCAATAGGGCCTCCGACTCTCGGTTTCAGCTCAGGTCATGATCTCAGGGTGGTGGGATGGAGCCTTGCCTCAGCTCCACACTCAGTGTGGAGTCTGCTTGGGATTTCCCTCTGCCTCTACCCCTCCTGCTCTTGCTGTCTGGGTGGGAGGGATGGGGTGGCTGAGTGATAGACATTGGGGAGGATGTGTGTTGTGGTGAACGCTGTATATTGTGTAAGACTGATGACTCACAGACCTCTATCCCAGAAACAAATAATACATGATATGTTAATTTTTAAAAAAAAAAAAAGGAAAGCATGTTTATGGAGAGGATAAATGACAAGTAGGTATTAGATTATAAAAACCAAAATTTGAAAAAAAACTGTGAATATGAATAGAAAAAACATTGGAAGAAAATATGTCGTGACAGTCATAGGTGATATTTTATATCTGTATCAATATATCTATATTTGTGTTTTTATATAAAATACATAAATAAATCTTTAAAAAAAGATAACACTAAAAAAAAAAAAAAGATCCAAGGCAACATCAAGTTATTGCCAGAAGTGAAGGGTGAAGTTGGAAATCAGTTTTGCAGTCATTTGTGGCTGGGGGTGGGAAGTAGAGGGGTGGGTCTCAATTTCAAGCCCTGAGTATTAATTTTATCCTGTAAGCCACAGAAATCCCTGGAACATTTCAAATGACACATTTTAAGACAAAGAGGGGTTAAAGGTAGAGGACTGTGGCAGGTGAGCAAAAAGGATAAACAAGGAAAAAACTAGTAACAATGTGAGCTAGGATGCTACTGCAGAGGTCCAAGCATGCTGTAACGGGGGTGAGAATGAAAAGAAAGGCAAGGGACATTGGTAAAGACAAATGACAGGACTCAGTGACCTATGAGCTCACTCAGAGAGGATGTACAGAGCAAGGATAAAGAGGAGGAGGAGATGATGTTATGGTTTTGAATGTGAGTAGCATGGACAGAATAGGAGGCTTGCTGGTCAGCAAAAGATTCTGATTTCCAGTTGCACAGAGCAGAAGTTCAGAACATGGGCTTAAGAGCAGAATAGTTAAGGATACCTGCTATGCTATTTGCTAGCTGCGTTATTCTCAGCCTGTTTTAACCTCCCAGAGCTTTTCTCATTTGCAAAATAGGGATAAAAACAACATACTTCTCATGGATGTGAAGATTAAGAAAGAGAATAATGTGATGAAAACGTCAAGCACCTGCAAAGTACCCGCCCGAAGAGAGCACAAAGTCAATGCCAAACGGAAGAATGCCAGGGCCCCCAGAGGATACAAAAGTAGTTAATGATACTCTGCACTCGAATTCTCCTGAACAAATATTCACGTTTTGATGATTTGGAAGCTCTTTCCAGATCTGGCAGAACCACCACCATCACAATGTACTGTCACTGGGTTAAAGCCCCGAAAGCACCAGTTGGCACATGCTTGGGTCGGGTTAAAAACAAACCAGCTCAGTGTACGGCTTTGGAGCCACAGGGAGAAAGAGGAAGGAGCAGAGAGGAAGAATCCTTGCTAATGGAACTGGACCATGAATTTGGGTAAATTCCTCCCTTATTCTCATCAAGGACCCCATCGTTTTCTTTCTCACGCCTCTCGGGCAACACCAGCTTCCACAAACCTTTCCTGATTTCCTGTGACAGACGTGGTGGTGAAGATCCCAGGGGCTGCTGACCAGTCAGCTGTGGTGTGTGAACTTCAAAGGCCCTATTGACACAGCTGCAGGCCCCTGGGCCAGGGGCCGGCGGGGGCGGGGGCGGGGGCGGGGGCAGGCCTGTCTGAAATGCTTGAGCCATACCTCGAGAGCAGCAAAACGGCAAAGGGACCCATAAACCATCCCCAGTTCTCAGAGGGAGCGCTGTTATTTAGGCAACAAAAAGTCACCATGCCAAAGCATCCTGGTTCTGTCAAACGGCCCCCTGGAGTTTGGAAATTACAGGCCTAAATGTAGGTCTAATCCATTTTCTCTCACTGCAGAGCTCTGCTCACAGCTAATGTCTTACTACAAGCAAAACTGCCCTTCAGCCAAAGCTGTGAAGTTTTCAAAAGTACCGGGACCCTCTGTTTAAAAAAATAACAAAACAAGGGGCACCTGGGTGGCTCAGTGGGTTAAAGCCTCTGCCTTCAGCTCAGGTCATGATCCCAGGGTCCTGGGATCAAGGCCTGCATCAGGCTCTCTGCTCGGTGGGGAGCCTGCTTCCCTTCCTCTCTCTCTCTGCCTGCCTCTCTGCCTACTTGTGATCTCTGTCTGTCAAATGAATAAATAAAATCTTTTAAAAAAAAAATCTTTAAAAAAATAACAAAAAGAGAGCAAGCCGTGAAGCAGTCTGTTGGTCTACCTGTTGGATCTCAAAGCCTGTGCCTCTTCCAGTTTCCAAGGGGGACTCAGCGTCAGCATTAAATCATACCATGTAATCTTCCATGGAAGATTCATACCTTGGAAGATTCAAGGAAGCAAGTCTGCCACCACCACCCCCCCAAACCCCCAAATCACAGGGGAGATGCCTACAGCCCAGGAATTCTGTGGCATGTCTATGATCACATAACACGTGACGGTTCCTATGGTGGAAATCCATAAGCTAGCAAGATATTGGATCCTATTAAAAAGACGATTTCCTTATAATCAAATAAAAATTAATGTTTTCAAACATTTTTTTGTTTTACATTTGTTGACTCCGTTGGTCCCACACCATCAATGAAGTCTTTATGTCACTGGCATTTCCAGCCCCTTTCACAGAAAAGGAGTCTGAGGTTCAGAGAGGTACATGGCTTGCCCTAGGTCACAGAGCTGGTAGGTACCACAGCCAGGGCTAGAACCAGAGTCCCCAGGTTCTAAGCCAGTCAGCCAGTATTAACCAAATCCAGTTCTATGCCCCAGGCCATGCTTAGAGAAATTAGGATGTATATGTGCTGGGAGAAGAGATACAGACAGCAGAAAACAGGAGAGGACATATGTACTAATAGAGCCAAAAAACTAGACAAGAAACCTTAAATTATGACGCACTTACTAACTCTACTAAGAGATAAGAGTATGTTATCTTAGAGGATTTTTTCTCGTTCAATATATTTTTCTCAAGCATTCTATAAATTAAGTCCAAAAAAGAGCTAAGGCAGACCGCGGGTTGCAGGTTTCCAAAGACCTGCCCCCACAGCTAAGCACTGAGCACAGCTGCCCTGTAGCAGGGGGTGGAGGGAGGCAGCAGAAGGGGACAGAGGATAAAGACCCAGGCAGTCAGGAGGTATGATTTCCTGCCCCAACGGTCTGCCTCCTGGGAATCTCTTTCCCCAGAGTGATTACAACCAGAAAAAATAAAAACAAAAATGAGTATTGATTTGTCTGGGTTATAACAATGTATAGTAAATAGTACTTAGTACTTACCCTAATGTGCGAATGTCATGCTCAGTCCTTTACGTCCATTATCCCATCTCACCCCCACGGCAACCCTTCTAGCTGGGTATTTTGATCCTTATTTCAGTGAGGAGGAGAATGTAGGGCTTAGAGAGGGTAAGTAATTCACCTAAGGTCACACAGATATCATGATGAGATGACTTTGAACCAAGGCCTATTTCCCTCCAAAGGCCTGACTTGTATCCACATCCTATCCTTGTTCCAAGAAGATAACGGACTAGAAGATGACTCTCCTTCTCCCTTCTCCAAACCCTGAGTTCCTGAGTTTCCCTCAGAGGCGACCATCTAGGATATGACACAGATAGGACATTTTCACAATGACATCAAGATAACGAATACCTAAAAATTTTGGTTAACCAGTATCTTTCCCTTCTTTAATTTAAAAAAAAAGGATCATTTTGCATTATTCAAACCAATTTAAAAACAATTCTCATTTCAGAGATTGAGTTAGGAATGAAGCTTAGCACTGTTTAAAAAGCACATGTAAAACTATCCGTTTTGTGGGCAGATTCTAATGCAATTACTGCAACCGATTTCCACACTGAAAAATACTGTGAGTTTTTATTGAGCATTTGCAGTTAAAGCTGAGAAGGGAGCTATCTCTTTCTTTTCAGAAGATCCTAAGTATTTTGCCAGCAAAATGAATTACGTATGTCTTAAATAATCTCTGTACTGTGTGATAAAGCTGCACAGTGGGTAACGGAATTCTACCACAGTATCATGGGCTACATTAGGTCAAACCAGATCCTGGAAACCAGGAGCTTACGGGGAACTCCCAAGTGACAAGGAAGCAGAAGACACCTGCTAGGGGAAGAAGTGGGATGCTGGAGGGCTCGGTGACTGCTTGTAACCCTGGGGGTTGGGGGTTGGGGTGCCCCCCACCCTGGCCTGCCTTGGCTGATCAGGAACCTTCTGTCTTCCGGGCTCCCTGCTCCCAGACACAACAGCGAGCCAGCCAAGGTTTAACTGACTTACTGAAGCGGACCTCAGTGATCATTCCGGGAGGAAGCAGGCCTCTCCTGGAATTCTGCAGCAGCAGTTAGACAGGACCAGAAAAGCAAGCCACTTCTCCAAATGAAGGCCATGTCCCTGGAAAAGAGAAAGGGAGAAAGAAGAGCGGTAAGTGAACTGCGGGCCTTGCTGCTGTGGTTTGAGGGCAGCTACTGTGCCCTGTGGCTGGTGCCCAGTGCTCTCTGGGCTCGGAGCAAGTGACCCATACATGTGGCTGAAAGGAGGAAAGAAAAGAATGTGCATTCTTAGGGAAGAAAGATACCTACAGAAAACTAACTAAATAAGTTCAATAGAAGAAGAACACAGAAAAAAGTCATGTTTGCTAAATTGAGGAGTAGCAGAGAGGTCTCATATATAGGAAAAAAATAAAATAGTAACAACAACAACAATGTAGTAGTAGTAGTCGCTAACACTTCGTGCCAGACACTGTCCTACTGCTTGACTGTAAATTCCAAAAGGGCAAGGACCTTGCCTCTTTCACTCACTTGTACACACAAAGCACCTCATTCAGGGCTTGAGAGTATAGTATTCAGGATACTGTGCTTTAGTAAATGACTAGAGCAAACAGAGTCATGAGTATGGGAGGGGGGTGGAAATACTATTTAGCTAAAGTAAAAAAAATTTTTTTTATTTTATTTTATTTATTTATTTGACAGACATCACAAGTAGGCAGAGAGGCAGGCGGGGCTGGGTGAGGGGGAGCAGGCTCCCCACTGAGCAGAGAGCCCGATGCAGGGCTCCATCCCAGGACCCTGAGATCATGACCTGAGCCGAAGGCAGAGGCTTTAACCCACTGAGCCACCCAGGTGCCCCTAAAGTAAAAAAAATGTTAAAGCGTGATAATTATGAGTTCATTTTTTCCAACACTAAGAACCAACTAGGTGTCAGGCATTGAACTTGGCCCTGATGATAAAGAGGTTAAAGGCAAGGTATCTTCTGGGCTTGGTGAGATGGCACTCAAAACTAGGGCCTTATTCAATGAACCAACATTTATCAAGCCCCTGCTCTGGGCCAGGCACCCAGTTGGGCACCTGGGGGAAAGAGAGATAAGGAAGTCCCCTTCCCTGCCCTCCAGGAACTCACAGAGGTAGAGGAGGTCTGTAACAGGGATAGATGTACAGGGCTGCGATCAAGACAGGACTTGAGAAATCTGCCCTCTGAAGGGGAGCAGAACAGTTACCCTTGATTACCAGACTTCAAACAAAGGGTAATAATTGCTGATCAGGGAGGTTATGGGATTCCTCCACTGATTGGGACTTTTTCATGTAATAAATTCCTGCCCCCAACTCCCAGGAATCTGTAATATATACTTTGTTTTGGGGTGTGTGTGTGTGTGTGTGTGTGTGTGTATATTTTTTTAATGTTCTAGAACCTGGAGGAAGAGGGGTACTTCCAATCTACAAATAAGCACTGAGACTACATGATCCTTAGCTCTATGTCAACTTTAAGATCAGATGATACAGTAATAGAATGAGGACAGAACAATTCAGACTTGAATTCTATAAAAGGGTATTTGGTGTTCAGTTATCCCCAAAGCATTTAAAAAATTTAGATGCCGTAACTGCTCGATACATGGCACCAACTGTTGCTGCTGCAGCTGAGTCCAGGGCTGCAAATATCCATCCAGGGCTCGTTGAGTGAGGTTTCCCAAAGGAAGTCAAGGAGAGCTGAAGGGGACTTCTTACCCAGCCGTCTACCACTGCCAGCAGGCTCCGACCAAATCTAGCTCCACAGTGGGCACAAGCCAGCTCCAGGCTGTCCCACCTCCTGCATCCCTTCCACCCACCCGCCTTAAACCCTGCCCAGATTGGACCCAGCACAATTCATCTGGGGGCAGAGTAATTAACTAGTTAAAAGAACCTGGGAGGACTGAGATCTGGTAGTGAGCAGCTGTGACCTAAGCCAGCACATGGGGATTTGTGCCTTTTTAAGCTCTAGACAGCTGTTTTGCAGTGGCTATGCCAACTCAAGTTGCCAAAAAAGCCCAACGCTTCATTGCCCCACCTGGTGGAATTTGGGAGGTGGGGCAGCAAGACAAAAAAAAAGGTCTAAGAGCCCAAGAGATAGAGCACCTCCCTTTCTAGCCCTGGGCCCGCCTGGTTGGGGGCGGAGAGCTGCTCTTTTCACACCCCTCCCCCCAACACCCCCTGGGAGGCTCTGGTGATGATGAAAAAACAGGATTCCTAAATCCTGAATGTGTCCTTTGAATCTAGACACCTTAGATGACACTCATCTCTCCCCCTTACTTCTTTTCTTTTTTAGTGCTTGACGTATTACACAACACTGCACCCTCCACGTTGCGCAAACCATAAGCGTAAAGTTGAAAAACTGGTCTAACTTCAGTGAGACACAGATTATACTACATGGTGAACCTGAAAAAAAAAATGAATGAATGAATATAACTAGTAAATGGAAAACATGTTGGATGGGAAAGTAACAAAAAAGATTTCAAACCTGTCCCCTCCTCCTTCCTTCTGAGCTATGCAGTAAACATTAAAGTTTTCAGTGGTCTTAGAGCTTCCCTTTATATTTGTGCCAAATTTCACATCAACATGAGACAGTGCCGAGTGGAAATGCCTTACCTTGCTTTTTCATTACGTTTACATAAACGATCTGTTACAACTTTAAAAGTAGTTCACTTCACTCTTAGTAGAGCTACTTTGTTTTTTTTTTTTTTTAGTAGAGCTACTTTTCATCAGTGACTTGGATTTTAATTTTACATGCTTCAATAAGATATGACAATTGTCATTCAAACAAGAATTACTATATCCCACTTTTCCTACTATTTGCTTATGCTGGGGTACCAGGAGGGGTGGAAGCTTACAGACCTGAAGAACATAGCTTTCAGTGGAAAGCCCTTAAGAGTAAACAGATTGGCTTCCAATCTGAGCTCTGCCACTTAGGGACCGTTCTGTTAAAATGCTCTTCTTCACTTTCCTGATCCCTGGTGAACACCTTTGCTGAGTATTAATGAGATGCCCTCTGTGCAGGGTCACCAGAGGTGGGTGCTCCTTGCACTGTTTGCCTTACAGATCCTTGGCACTCAGACACCTGGGGCATCAGTGGCCATATAGAGATGTGAACTCCTGAGTCACCGCCTTTGAACACAGGAGAGCGGGAGCACTCCTATAAGCGCTGGGGATGGGGAGTGGAGAGAGGGGGCAATAATCTGAAACAGATAGTGGCAAAAGCAGAAACAACATCGGCCCCCTTCTGCTGATGCATGTGTAAGCACACCTTTATCCAGAAAAGGTGTACCCGGGCTCAAGAATAACCAGCTGCTTAGTGCTGTCGGTGGTGACTGCTGCCCAATAACCTTCGCTTTAGTTTAAATCTGAGACTTTCTGCACAGAACCCCGAAAGGCGGGCTTTCAGGTAGAAGTGCCCTCCTGAGCAACACCCGCCTGAAGTAGATGCGGCCCGTGCCCCCCCGGCTGGCGGCAAGGGGAGGACAGGGGCACCACAGCCCCTGCGCACCCCAGGATCGCAATCCACTGTTCACAACGCGAGCCCCTGCCCTACGGTAGGTCGCTGCAGCACTGCGACTCCAGGCTCTGGATCACAACATCCCCGCCTTTAAACAACGTTCTCGGGACTATGGGAATGTCCCGCGCTGCAAGTCAGCCCTGGTGATTCACTGACACATGAGTGAGCCTGGGAGATCGTGGACAAGGGCCTTGCCGGAACTTAGAGACGCGAGAATACAAAAGAGGGGGGAAGAACTCACACCAAACCGTCGGGAGATGGGCGCCCTGATCTAGGCGCGGTTGGGCAATACACGCTGTACCGCAACTCCAGCGCAGTTCCCCCAGAAAAGGGGAAACGCTTTAAGGCTGAGAACCGCGGTGCGAGCCAACACCCGCGCACACAATCCAGGCACAGGCAAGGCAGCTCTGCCGCCCTGGGCCTCTGTTTCCCTGTCTACAAAACGAGGGCTTTGGACTAGAGCGTCTCCCAATCCTGCTATTAATCTAGAACTCTACAATATTCCATGCTGAAGCTGTCCGAGGCTCGGAAACCGGAAAAAGAGGGGAAAGCGAGTGAACACGACAAGGGAGGGGAAAGGGAGGAGCGGGTGGGAGATCACGAGAGGGAAGACGACAGTCGCCCGGAGCACGCTTGGCGGGTTTTCAACCTTCCTACACCTCCTCCCACACCTGAGTTCTCACGTCTCGGCCGAGGCCCCACGCCCGTCGAGTTTGGGCACCAGTTAGCCAAGCTTCTCCCTCTGCACACCAGTTTCTAGAAGCCACCGGGCAGGTGGTGGGCAGCACAATGATGCATGCCAGAAATGCAAGGGGGAATGGTCCCGGCTAGGGTCCGGAGGGCAGGTGAGCGGATCCAGAGCTGGGCAGGGAGTGGGACAGCCAGCCTGGGAATCGCAGTGCACCCGCGTCTCAGCCCCCATGCTCCGGGAGGGCCAAACTTCATTCCCCAACTTTAGCAAGGGGAGGGGGTGTTCGGGGAAAAAAAAAAGGAAAAAAAAAAGTTGCTGAACTTTTCCCCCAACTCTGTCGTGGAGGCGGGACCGGAGGGCGGTACCTACACCCTGATTCGCCGCCGCCTCCTATCTGGAGGCTCCGATTGGCGCGCGGGGTCCGGGGCCGGGAAGAGCGGGCGTGGGGGAGGGGAGCGGCCTGCCCAGCCCGCGGGATCCGCTCGCGCCGGGAGCGGGTTAATTTCAAATCCGGGGCTTGGCTGCTCCTAGACGGTCACGCTCCCTCTGCCCGCCCGCCGGCCCGCCAGTCCGGTCCCGGCGTTTCCCTCCGCGGCACCCACCTCGGCGCGGCGTGAGGACCGACTGACGGCCCGACACGCGGGCTCCCGGACCAGAGCGGGGAAGGGGAGCCGAAGAGTCCCCGCTCAGCCCCCGCCGGCTCCAACCGTGAGGTGAACTGACAGGTCAGCGGGACGCAGAGGGATGCGGCGCCCAGCCCGCCAGGCACCGGGAGAGGGCTCGGGAGGGCAGCGGCGGAGACGGCCGTTTCCCGCCTCTCGCTCCGCCGGGGGCCGTGGAGGGAGGAGCTGAGCTCCCGCGCAGAGGGGAGGGGGAGAGCGAGGGGGAGGGGCGGGGATACCGTGGTTCCGGGCGCGGGTTTGCCCGCGCTCAAGCCCCGCGCAGCTAAGGGGCGGTGCCGGCCACGGTCCGACTTTCCGCGCCAAATTTTTAAATCTAAGGCGGAAGGTCCGGACCCGCCCCTGGAGCCGCCAACCAATCGCAGGCCCGCACCCAGCTCTCTGATTGGTTAGGAATCGTTGCCCTGGGAACCGCGGAGATGCTCTCCGGGAACAGCAGGGCTGGTGGCGCGCGGACTGGGCCCTGGGGGAGGGGTAGTTAGCGGGGCGGAGGGGGAAGTGCGCCGGGCGCGGAGCGGGTGGCGGCAGGGGGACTCTACCTGGTTGCTTTACTGAACAAATGCAGACTCTTCGGTAAGATCCAACATCGTGGCGTGAACTGGCCACCCGAACTGAGAGTACACAGGGCTCTGCATCTATAAGAATGTCTTAAAAGAAGAAAAAGTCTTAATCATAAGGCGCTCTTTAAATACCCAGAGTACTTTTGGAGCTTAAGGACTGAATTTGGGAGTTTTCTATCAAGCTATTTCCCGAGACTTTACTGCTGACCCCGTGCACGTGTGTGTCAGGGGAAAAATACAGGCATCTAGATGCAGACTTTTGTCGAGATGCTTGGGGTCGTGTCTGCTCTGCCGGAACCAGGGCTGGGGCGCTGAGTCCCGAGCCCTGACCTGTGAACAGGTGGGTGCTTGTGCTTACGACGGTCCATTTGGTGGGGTCCGGAGAATGGCGCGCCTTCTCTAAAGGTGGGAGAGGACTGTCACTGGAAGTTCTGTGGTTTGCTCTAAGTCTCCTGACAGCAGATCGGTTTGCTAAAGGAATTTATTGGCATTTGATGAAGTTCTCTGCCCAGTAGGGCTATCTCTGGTCGGGAATAAAATGTAAATGTAATTTGTCAATTTTCGTTAGTCTTTGTTTAAGTGGCCTGTGGTGTTCATGAGGGAATATTCAACGGATCTCCTGGTTGTTGTTGTTGTTGTTTTTTTTAACTTTTTCTATTTCCTTTTCTTTTTAAGGAAAATAAACTCTTTACTAGAATTGATTGGACTACTTAAACCATCAGGGTGTTGGGAGAAACTCCAGATTTTTCATTTTTAAAGAAACTCTAAATGTATGAAAAATTTACAGAATGGAGAATGAAAAGGTACCTTTTTAACTTTAGTATTCATCCTCGCAGTTTTAAATGCAATATCCTGATTTAACCCCATGATTTTCCATATCCAATATCTTATTAATGCCACCTCCCTTTTTAGTTAGCTTCTGTAAAAACCTAGAAGGAAGGCAAATTTAATTTTTAAAGAGGTGAAGAGTTTGGCCAGAGGTAAAGTAATCTAAAGTTTTTGATGGTTTGATTTCAAATGGAAGTCTCAAAGAGATAAGCAGAGAGAAAGGTATTTTTGAGAATAATAAAATTTGTTAGCTCCCTTATGATATTTCTAAGAATTCTTGAAGGATTAGAATTCAGAGAAGGTATTTGACATGATTTGAGATCGGATTTCTTTTTAAGATAATTTTCTACCAAATCGGCAGCTTCTTAAACTTGGGGACCACAACACTGGATTTGTGAGCTAGACATTTTGTAAAATAACCAAAGAATTGTCAGTAGGAGTGTCTTGACTGATGTCCAACAGTAGTTGGTTAAAAAATGAAAAATGCAAAGTTCCTCAAAGGTTTAGATATCAGTCAAGTAAGAGAACTGCTATCTTTTCTGATAATCTGAGGCAAAGGACAGCAGCCTTTAGAGAGATGGCATTCTTGGGTAGCCACCTCTCAGGGCATATACTTAAGAGGGTCCCCCTTGTATCCATCATACTGATTTCCATGTAAGAACACCATAGTTGGACTGAGGATATTTGGGGTCAAGTCCTGTGCAACCTCTCTCAGCTGGGGTCTCCTCTTCTGCAGAGGAGGACTACACTGATAATCTGAGGCAAAGGACAGCAGCCTTTAGAGAGATGGCATTCTTGGGTAGCCACCTCTCAGGGCATATACTTAAGAGGGTCCCCCTTGTATCCATCATACTGATTTCCATGTAAGAACACCATAGTTGGACTGAGGATATTTGGGGTCAAGTCCTGTGCAACCTCTCTCAGCTGGGGTCTCCTCTTCTGCAGAGGAGGACTACA
>NW_019154106.1:40757819-41016262 GCF_002288905.1 Enhydra lutris kenyoni
AGATTTGGTAAAAATTACAAATAATAAATCCCAAAGAGTCATAGACATGTTAAACAGTCCCATTAATCTTTGTTTAAAGTCACAGAGGAATTAGTAAGTCTCTGTGTTTTTTCACTTTATGGCCATTCCAAGCATCTTCTCTAAAATAGCTATAGGTGGTAAGAATGTGTGAAGTCCCCGGTGGCCAAAAGTAGAACAAACATAGTATCCATTCATCTTATTTGTGCTGCTATTAACTTACCCTCATGTCTCAGTGGCAGTCCTGCCTCTGCCAGGAACTAGGTTTATGACTTTGAATAACTAATTTTCTTTTTCCGGGCCCCATTTTTCCTTCTATAAAGTGAAAGGGGTAGGGGCACCTGGGTGGCTCAGTCAGTTAGGCATCTGCCTCCGGCTCAGGTCATCATCTAGGGGTCCTGGGATAGAGCCCTGTGTTGGGCTCCCTGTTCAGCAGGAAGCCTGCCTCTCCCTCTCCCTCGGCTCTTCCCCCTGCTTGTGGTCTCTCCCTCTCTCTCTCTCAAATACATAAAATCTTAGAAAAAATAATAAAGCAGCAGAGGTAAATATTGAAAGAGCAGACTTTCTTTTGCTCTTAGGCACTCTGGATTTTGCTTCCTACTATGTTTTGCCTATAAGTATGACCGTAGGCTAGCCCTCACCCTTGTCTCCTTGGCTTTCTGACTTCTACATCAATGGTGTTTTACTGAGCATTCAGTGCATGCTGCCATCGGGCCGGGTGGACACACACAGAGGAATGGGATGTGGTTTCTGCCATATATGCTTCTACTTACTGCAGTGTCATGTGTAAAAGTCATTTCTAGGAGTTTTGGATCACTTAAATCATCAGTCCCATTAGGAGAAGATGAGTGAAAGGTATATGAAAACTCTCTATACTGCCTCCAACACTTCTCTACATCAAAAGTTATGTCAAGGGGCACCTGGGTGGCTCAGTGGGTTAAAGCCTCTGCCTTCGACCTGGGTCATGATCCCAGGGTCCTGGGATTGAGCCCCACGTCGGGCTCTCTGCTCAGCAGGGAGCCTGCTTCCTCCTCTCTCTCTCCCTGCCTCTCTGCCTACCTGTAGATCTCTGTCAGATAAATAAATAAAATCTTTAAAAAAAAATTATGTCAAAAAGGTTTTAAAATTAGGTCTTCAAGGTCTTTTTTCTTTTAATTCTTGGAACATAAAAATAAAAATGTAAGTGTGCTTTATTGCAAGATTTAAAATGGAAATTTAGGGCGCCTGGGTGGCTCAGTGGGTTAAGCCGCTGCCTTCGGCTCAGGTCATGATCTCAGGGTCCTGGGATCGAGTCCCGCATCGGGCTCTCTGCTCAGCAGGGAGCCTGCTTCCCTCTCTCTCTCTCTCTCTGCCTGCCTCTCTGTTTACTTGTGATCTCTCTCTGTCAAATAAATAAATAAAATCTTTAAAAAAAATAAAAAATAAAAAAAATAAAATGGAAATTTAGCTAGTGAAAAGACACTGTCATGCGATCATCAGAAGACAGTTACTAATTTAATCGACTCTCCAACCTCATTAGGCATGTTTTCCTTAGCAATATTCTATTTATTGTACAATTTCTGAAGTCTAAAGCTGTCTGATAAGTCCTGTTTTATAGTGGGTTTCATTGTTTACTTGTTTTCAACCAGGAAAATCTCTTTTTTGAGCCACATAAAAGAGGACTCATGAAAACACCTCTGAAGGAATCCACGGCAGCAAATACAGTGTTGACAGAGATCCAGCCTGACATTGGCCCTTTGACCACACCCACCAAGCCCAAGGAAATCTCCCAGGGAGAACCGTGGACACCAACAGCAAACCTGAAAATGCTCATCAGTGCCGTGAGCCCCGAGATCCGAAACAGAGATCAGAAGAGGGGGTTGTTTGACAGCATGAATGGATTACCTGAGGCCAAAGACTGTTTACATGTAGGTTTGCAGAAGACTGGGTGGACACTGGTGGGTGTGTGTGTGTGTGTGTGTGTGTGTGTGTGTGTGAAAGCACTGCCACCTACAGATTGTTATTCGCCTGCTTCCGAGCACGGGAAAGGTTGGACTCCATCAAATATAGCACTAGGAATTCTGAAGCCTTTGACTTATTTTCAGTTTAATCTTCCTTTTTAGATCTGCCAAGCAGTTTCATACTGGTTCCCACCTGTTTCCCCCCAATTCTGCCTCTTCGAAGCTAAGCACGTTAGCCCTCGAGTGCAGAGGACCCTAATAAACCTGTCAACTTGATTTCTGGCTCAGACATTATTTACCTCTTCTTTTGCAGGAACACTTATCCGGAGACGAATATGAGAAATCCCAGCCGAGTCGAAAAGAGAAAAGTTTAGGATTGCTGTGTCATAAGTTCTTAGCACGATATCCTAACTATCCCAACCCCGCTGTGAATAACGACATCTGTCTTGATGAAGTTGCCGAGGAACTGAGTAAGTACACAGAGGGTTCAGGGAGACAGTTAGTAATTAAAGTGACTCCGTGGACTTGCTCCCTCGGACCCATGCTCATCTAGCCAGTGTGTGTAATGACACAGTCATGCCATGTGGAGATGATAAATCCCCGAAGCCCTATTAATTTAAGAAGGAACGCAGAGAGTTTCCAATTTCAGCTAGTCTTCAAACAGAAGGACAAGATGACAATGGAGATTTGCTTCTGATTGCATTTCAAAAGCTCAGAAGCTGTAAAGGAAGGCAACATTGTTTTAGGAGTTGTTTCATAAACGGCTACAACTTTGAACTTCTGTGTCGGTTCTCTCCTCAAAGAGCTGGGCTGAGGAACGGGATCTTCATGGTTTCAGATGGGCACGTGCTTCTGTGAGCAGAAGGCAGGGTTTAGCACGCCCTGCCACTCAGCTACGTGTTCGTGTCTGGCCAAAGTTACTGTGCTTCTCCTGCCCCTTGACTCCTTTCTTCAGATACTTGAATCTAGTGACAGCTACAAAGGGGTCTGGCCAATTGGGGATATCTCTGGAGTCATGAAAATATCATAATCTGAACCTGAAGAGAGGATGCAGGATATTTTAACATAGCACCATCACTTCCTCAAGGGAATTTTACTCTTCAGATACATGTTTATAAATATCAACTTGATTTCCCATTTTAAGAATATGCCTTTCAGATTCATCTATTCGCATATCCTTAATTAGAGCTACGTAGGCTGTACCTTTAATCTAGCAGGTAGCTATTGACCCCCTACTGTGTGCCAGGCAATGTTGTTAAAGCTTGGGATGCCATCCATGAATGACAAGAATAAAGTCTTCCCTCCTGTGGAACCTACTTTCCAGTGGGGCCTAATAGATAAGTATGCAAGGGACAGACAGTAAGGAGAGATGATGACAGGTATTATACAAGGCACATAGTAAGCAAGTAATAATGATGCCTGTTGGAAGGTAATACATGCTGTGGGAAAAATAAAAGGTAGAACAGGGCAAAGGGGAACCAGGAGTGCTAGGAGTGTGCTTTGCAACATTAAGTGAGGTGGTCAGGTCAGACCTCCTTGAGAAGATAACATCTAAGCAAGAACTTGAAAGAATGGAGAGGGGGCTGGGGTGGGGAGTAGGGAGGGCTTCAGGAATGGCAATTTCAGACAGAAGGAATAGCTCACTCCAAAGGCCTTCAGACAAGGGCATATCTGGCTGTTTCCAGGAACAGCAAGAAATCTCAGTGCTTTGTGCCTATCATATGACTGCTCTGTGTGTGTGTGTGTGTGTGTGTGTGTGTGTATGTGTTTGCGCGCATTCACATGCTTTGAAGAATAATATAAAAAAAACAGGTAATGTGTGGAATTTCGATCTTAAAGACTTATTTTTGCCACTTACTGGCTCTATATCTTGGGGTGAGCTACTTAGCCAGCCTGAGCTACTGTTTCCTCCTCCGGAAACTGAATAATAATACCGGCCCCACCAGTTTACCATAGACATTTCCTCCGGCTGCATGGCCCATAGTGGGCCCTCAATGAATGCTTCCTCTCTAATTCATATTCTTGGTACCCTGTGAGATCAGAAACATGTCTTCCTCGTCCTCACAGTCTTTGTCGAGTGTAATTAAATTCCCTCATCCAGACCCACTGATCAACAGACCGTGGGAGAAAAAGTTATTCTGTTCTATAAACATTACAAAGTCTGATCCTAGTACGTACAATTGCTCATTCTTTGCAGATGTCGAGCGGCGACGCATTTACGATATTGTGAATGTGCTAGAGAGTTTACACATGGTGAGCCGCCTGGCCAAAAACAGGTACACTTGGCACGGGCGACATAATCTCAACAAAACCCTTGGGACTCTGAAAAGTGTCGGGGAGGAGAACAAGTATGCCGAGCAGATCATGATGATCAAAAAGAAAGAATATGAACAAGAGTTTGACTTTAGTAAGACTTACAGTATAGAGGATCATATCATCAAATCAAACACGGGCCAGAACGGACACCCAGACATGTGTTTCGTCGAACTCCCTGGAGTGGAGTTTCGGGCAGGTAAGCGATGGTTGGAGGCACCGGGCTGCACGGCACTTGTCAGAGGCCTAGAGGCAAACGTTCCTTCTAGAATACTGTTCTAACGCTGCGCTGCTGTGGCGGCTGCGGCTGCATTTTTTTTTTTTTTTTTATTTTTTGTGTTTTCCTAGATCCTTTGTTTATGCCACACACCCCGCTCCCCATTCCATTCGTGCCCCCCTTCATACCCACCGCCTGGCCCCCCCCTCCCCCCCCCCCCCCTCCAAAACCCTCAGTTTGTTCCTCAGAGTCCACAGTCTCTCGTGGTTCGTCTCCCCTGACTCCGATGTCCCCCAATCCATAACATGTTAAAATGCAGCAGTTGTCAACTGTCTGATCAGGTTGTGGTATTTTTAGCCTTGTTACTTGAGAAGTGACCTGTCCCTTCATGAATTTTAATTCTCTAATCCTCCTCCTCCTTCTCCAAAGCTTCTGTAAACAGCCGCAAAGACAAGTCTTTAAGAGTGATGAGCCAGAAGTTTGTGATGCTGTTTTTGGTGTCAACACCCCAGATAGTCAGCCTAGGAATCGCTGCCAAGATTTTAATTGGGGAAGACCGCGTGGAGGACCTGGATAGAAGCAAGTTTAAGAGTAAGTGTCGTGAGGGGCACCTGGGTGGCTCAGTCATTAAGCGTCTGCCCTCGGCTCGGGTCATGATCCCAGGGTCCTGGGATCGAGCCCCACATCAGGCTCTCTGCTCAGCAGGAAGCCTGCTTCTCCCTCTCCCACTCCCCCTGCTTGTGTTCCCTCTCTCACTGTGTCTCTCTCTGTCAAATAAATAAAATCTTTAAAAAAAAAAAAAAAAGTAAGTGTCGTGAGCACCGTGGACTTTTGGGCCACTTCGTAAACACCTACGAACTGACTGCCAAATACATTTGCTATCCTGACATCGTCTCTAACTACGCTTTTGTGCCTTCACTTCGTCCCAGAAACCATGATCATACTGTCTTTCGCTAACTTGTAGGGTTCAAAGATATGTATATAAGTTCTCTTTATATGTCTGGCACTCTAGCTTATAAACAGTTCCTTAAAAGCTAACTCCTTGGGTGCTGTAACTCTGTCCCCACTTTGTGCACGCGGACTCTGTGTTGCCCAAAGTCTAAACGAGCCAGTAAAATGTAAAGTGGGTCCGGACCCAGGTCTCTGCTCTCGGATATAAGCATGTAAATAACTCTCCTAAAATCATTCCCTAGAAGTGACCTACCTGCAGTGCCCTTGGTTTGCCATTTTGAAAGAACGGTTTTAGCTAGCTCCGCTCAGAGCAGGAAAGACGCTGAGCTCTGCCCACCCAGCAGGGACAGGCTTTGCGGGAGCCTCTAGGAAGAGAAGCATGTGGAAAGGGGCTCAGCACAGGGCGCCTGGGTGGCTCTGTGGCATAAGGCCTCTGCCTTTGGCTCAGGTCATGATCCCAGGGTCCTGGAATCGAGCCCCACCTCCCCACCTCCCTGCTGAGCAGAGAGCCTGCTTCCCTTCCCCTTTCTCTGCCTGCCTCTCTGCCTATTTGTGAACTGTCTGTCAAATAAATAAAATCTTAAAAGAAAAAAAAAAAGAAAGAGAGAAGACCTTTCTTTTAAAAAAGGCTCAGCAGATGGGAAGAGCCTGTTGCGTGCCAACCTTTCCTGGGGCCACATCCAGGCAGGACATGAGGCTAGCCTAATCGGGGCACATAGTGGGGAGTGCCCAAGAGCTCAGACTCCTTTCCCATCCCTGTAAAGCTACACTGGTCCCGCGAGAGTATAGTCAGACATCCCCAGCTTCATAGTGTCTCTATAAAGACAAAATTAAATCGAGAGTAAAGGCAGTAATACCAGCGACTGGCTTGGGAGATGTGCAGTTTCAGAAAACAGTCCCCGTATTACTGACGGGCCGCCTGCTTTTCCTGACTGACCAGGCTGCTTTCAGCTCTCCATTTCACTGGTTAGCCACGGCATCAGAAACCATTCTGGGAACCGCAAATGTGTCATTTGCCAAATCGCCAGGGAATTCAGAACCTTCTGGCCTGGCTTTGAAGAAGGAGCCCAATTTGTGATTTTGTACTATCAAGCCAGAAGCAGAGACAGAATTCTCATAACAAAAGCTTTTAAGATACATTATGTAAGATTTGTAGATTTCACAAATCTCTGCTTTGCATATAATGTAAAGACAGTATAAAAAATTACAAATTTTATGGGTATAGAATCTCCCATGCTTATGATGCTAAAGAAATCTCATTGTTATAAACTGTCACAAGCAGGGAAACAGTACATTTATCATCGGTGCTTTATCTGTTCATAAAACTCTTCTGAATCCTCATTAGAAGACGCCCAGCAATGGAAACTTTTTATGAAAAAATTTGTCATGTAGCTCCCGACAGAAGGATCTCATGAAGGTTTTTTTCAACTGTTGTCATTTCAAAATTCAGTACCCGCAGCAGCTGAAGTCTTTTCCATATTTAAAACTATTTTTTGTTTGAATTAAAGCAGTAGCACCAGAATAACTTAAAAGAGTCGCATTTTCCTCTGTCTGACGTTGATGGCTAGGATAGCTCTCTGAATATACATGAAGTCCTTACGAAGCAAAGTCCTTTGATCTTTCATTATTCCATTAAGTGGTATATATACCTTTTATTTTCCAGCAAAAATTAGGAGGTTGTATGATATAGCTAATGTTCTGAGTAGCCTGAATCTTATCAAGAAAGTTCATGTTACAGAAGAAAGAGGCCGAAAACCAGCTTTTAAATGGACAGGCCCAGAAATCAGTCCAAGTCCCAGTGGTATGTATTTGCTTCCCTTCGCTCCTTGCTTCGTTGTTCTGAATTAATGCACATTGGGAGCTATTCTCTCTTCCCCTCCCTGCCCACCCTCCTACATGGAAAGAACGTATATAAGTTGTTGGAAAGACAAAGACGGTGCCGATAGGGAAAGTTTGGCTATGAGTTCTATCAGCAACCTGCGGTCTAAAACACCTCCTACCCTGTACCCAAGAGGCAGAATCTGTGTGTCTAAAAGAGCCTGCACACACTGAGAATATGAAATGAACTCATTCCAGTATTAATATTCTAGTCTCCATCTTGACTCCGGGGCTCTGACATTATACATTCCACCAAAGATCCCACGCCGAAATGATTAAAGTGGCAAGAACACAGGCCATGGAGGCAGAAGGGAGCTTAGCCACTTATTAGTTCTGTGGCCTTGAGCAAGTTGTATCTCCAAGGCTGTTCCCTTGCCTGCGAAATGGAAAGAGCAGTGGTACCTTTGCAATGTTACCACAATGCTGAATATGCATTGACTCTTGAACAGCACAGCGTTTAGGAGCGCAGTCAAAATATGCATATGACTTTGACTCCCCCAAAACATAACTACTAATAGCCTATCACTGACCAGAAGACTTAGCAATAACATAAAGTTGCTTAGCAAATACTTTGTATGTTATATGTATCAGGTACCATATTCTTACAATGAAGTAAGGTAGAAAACAGAAAATGTTACTAAGAAAATCATAAGGAAAAGAAAACACATTTACAATACCTCACTGTAAAAAATCCGTGTACTCATTGCCGTTCAAGAGTCCACTGTAATCTCAGAGAGGGGACCCTTGGTGCAGGGATTCAGAGTATAGGTTCAGGGGCCAGACTGACGGGTTCATATCCCAGGTCCATGCTCACCTGAGAGACCAAGGTCACAGTGTGTTAATATCTCTGAGAAGGGGTTGCATTTCCTAAGAAGTTGTTGAGAATGTCTTACTCCGTTTAGGCTGCTATAATCAAATGTCATAGACTAAGGGGCTTATAAACAACAGAAGTTTATTTCTCAAGTTCTGGAGGTTGGCAAGTCCAAGATCATGGCACTAACAAATTCATTGTCTTGCCAGAGCCTGCTTTCTAGACTGCTTTTTGGCATAACCTCACAAAGGTAGAACGGACTAGAGAGCACTGTGGGGCCTCTTTCATAAGAGCCCTAATCCTATTCAAGAGGGCTCCACCCTCCTGACCTAAGCACCTCCCAAAGGCCCCACCTCCTAACAGCATCCCATGGAGAGTTGGGATTTCAGCCTATGAACTTGAAGGGCCCAAAAGTCAGTCCATCGCTGTGAGGGTTGCCATATTTCATCGGGTTAGGACTCCACGGATTAGAAGATGCCCAATTTGGAGTGTGTATCTATAAGAAAGAGAAACCAATAGTGATTACACTCTAGCACATCACTGGTTGGTTGTAAAACGCAAGGGATTTCAGCGATGTTAACGTGTGAAATCTTACCTCAGATTAACAGGGTTTTGTGCCCAAAGACTTTCAGATAGCGTCTGCCCCAGGCTCAGTGCTCTGTTACTGTTGACACTTATATTCCTAAAATCGATCTTGACTACACTTGGGCTTCAGCACCCACAAGGAACTCAAGCCAGCTGGGTTTTGACCCCTGCCTTCTCTCTTTCAGGCCGTGGCCCCGTCCTTCCTCTCCCCTGCTCCGATCTGGAAGCAAAGCGTCCTTCGAAAGACAACTGTGCCAAAAACCTCTTCTCCACGCATGGGAAACCGAACTTCACTCGACACCCATCTCTTATCAAACTGGTAAAGAGCATAGAAAGTGACCGGAGGAAGATAAATTCTGCCCCCAGCAGCCCCATCAAGACCAACAAAGGTATGTTTTCAGGTGCTGCTCAGAAGAATTCCTTTTTATCGGCTTCTTCAGCTGACTTGATCCCTACGGTACTTGTTAGAGAACCGTTTCAATACCCTTAGACCCGGACCCACTTGAAGCCTAACCCATGTCTGAATGAAAGGGTAAAAAGTAATTGGTGGGTTTTGTTGTTTCATTGCTATGTGATTTGGGGGGGGAGGCGTGTGCTCTGTTCCTTTGGCTTCAGTCATGTTTCATCTGTGTGAGCATTCGTTGTTTTTCCTTGACCAGTGTCCCCCTCCCCCCCTTTCTGTTTCACCAGCTGAGAGTTCTCGGGACCTGGCGCCCTTCCCAAGTAAAATGGCTCAGCTCGCAGCTATTTGCAAAATGCAGTTAGAAGAGCAGTCAAGGTAGGTTAGTAATACTTTTTAGTGGCAGGATGAATTATTTCTACATTGCATCATTAAGATTACTTATTTTATGTAAGAATACGCACCAGCCTTGGAAACCAGGAAGATAATCTTTTCCATGACGCTTAGGCAGTCATTACAGACACTATCTGCTGGTTTCATAAACGCATGGTTTCAATGTGGGCCAGTCTAAAGCGATAGAACATTTTAGAGAAAATGTGTTTCCATTGTCTCATGCCTTGAAATCTTGTCTCTTAGTGAACCCAGAAAGAAAGTGAAGGTACAGCTGGCAAGATCCGGGCAGTGCAAACCCGTGGCCCCCCCGGACACCCCAGCAAGTGCTGAGCTGGACCTGACGGCACCATCCCTCATCCAGCCCCTGGGGGTGGTTCCCCTCCTCCCCAGCCCACTGTCACCGGCAGTGCCAGTGATCCTACCTCAGGCCCCTTCGGGCCCATCCTATGCCATCTACCTGCAGCCTGCCCAAGCCCAGACCATGACACCACCCCAAGGCCTGAGCCCCACCCCCTCTTGTAAAGCTACAAAATCAAAAGACGCCGCAGATGCCATCACTGAGAAGGCAGCCCGTGATGCCACCAAGTCCGGGGCCTCCACCAGGCCTGGAAGCTTGCTGCCGACGCCGGAGAGACCAGGTGCCAAGAACCGAGACAAGGAGCCTGCTGGAGAAAGAGGTTCCAAGAGGGCAAGCCTGCTCGAGGACGGTGGCTCCAAAAAGAAATTTAAAGAGGACCTAAAAGGACTTGAAAATGTCTCCGCAGTAAGTACAGCCTTGACCTGTATGAGGCTTTGGGAAGTGCACAGTTGATCAGAGGATAATGCAAGAGCTCGTGAAATTTACCAGAGCAAAGGGCAGTTTCTCAGAAGACAAGAAACTGTTCCTTAGCATCCCATAATCCAAACAAAGCCCCAGACAGCTAATCCCCTGACTGGGATGACAGCAGGGACATTTTTAACCTTTGGAGGAAGGGATTATTTGCTCTCTTTTTAAAGCACCACGGGTGGTTGTCCTTAAGTCCGTTTCTCTGTCACATACGGGAATGCAAACACCTGTCGTGAAAGTCTTAAATAATTTACAAGCAGACGTAACCCCAAATGAATGGATGGATGCATAGGGTTCTTTTAACTCCTGCTCTCTGAGTCACTACCTAATGTTTGCTTGATGTCGTGTACCTGGCATCTGTTGCCTGGATGAGAAATTGTTCCCTCTGTTTTTACCTTCCCCCTAAAATTTAACCCTAGATTTCTGTTTTGTGTAATAGAAAAGTCAGGCTCATTCTGGCAGATTGTTGGTATGTTGGCTGCATTGGCTTGTAGGGATTGTGATGTTCCAGATCATTTTTCTTCCTAGGTGGAGTTAAGTTCAGGAAGGAATTAACATTTATTAGATGCTTACCAGAAGTATTAGGCACTTTTATATACGTTATCTCATTTTTCTCCCTCAGGACAATTATATATGGAGGACATTAACACCAAACAAACACCACTAACCCCACGGTTAGAGGGCAGAAGTTAGTCTCCCATTTTGTCCCTGCTATTAGCAAGCTATTTTACTTCTCTGCATCTTCTTTTTCCACATCTATCAAGAATTTATTCCCCCAGTTCTTCCTGATCATCTCCTGGGTATAAAGCTCTGTGCTCTGGATACGCTCAAACCCAGCACCTGCCCTTGAGGACTGTTGCTTTTGAATTCTTGCCCCAGGGCCCCATTAAAGTTTTTGTGAGGTTAAGTGCATTTATTACATGATAATATACATAAAGGGGCTTGTGATCCTTTTAAGGCACCGTATAAGCTGAAGTGTATTATCTGTAACTGTTGTTATTAAAGAGGCTTTAGAGTTTGTCAAATCTTCCCGGAGGATGGCCTCATGGTAACCGTTCAAAACATCTATTATCTTAGCATAGTATCATTTTGCATTTAATATACATGCTAAGGGGGAAATCACCAAGCTTTGGCTTGATTCTATTTTCTGGGAGGTCCATAATCTCTTTGGGCCAATGGATATGATTTAATAATGGTCTCCTGTTGCTTACATCGTGATTTAGGATTAGGATTTTCAGTAGATAGATTTTTCCATGTCCCTCTGCTTCTTTTTTCATCTCTATGACTTCGTTTTGACCACTTCTCTTTAGTATGGACTGAGCTGAACAGAGAAAAAGAGAGATTCATATGCCAATTCATTCATCAAACATTACTGAGAATCTACACTTCCCACAGGTAGTACACAAATGAGAGGAGGCAGTATACAATGTGTACACAAACGAGCACAGATACATCAGGTAGTGAAGAAGCAGTAAAAATGAAACAGGCTGACGGAACAGGAAGGACGGGATAAGAAGGCTAATGTAGGACTAGATGAGAAACATGCAAGCGGAAACATACCAAATTCATTCATCCTGCTAATTAGTACTTATGATTTAAAAAAAAAAAAAAAAGAAAGGAATCGGCATTTTAGATTAAAAGATTTCGTGAAGAATGTAGTTTGTAGGAAATGGAAAAATAATTATTATTAGAGTACTATAGGTTTTGCTGAAGATTTGAAACAATTAAACCAGCAACCAGAGTAACTCGTACCATGAGATAGTATGATTAATGGTCAGCCAAGAGTAGCTCTTTGTAAAATGCCTAAATCCACCCATTAAGTTTCTGTTCCTGTAGCTTTCAAGGAACCCAACCAGCAAAGCTAGGGAAGCAGCACCAAACCTTTAAGAAACGAAATAAAGAAATAACCGTGTCGTGGAACAGTGTGAGCATTGAGGATTCTGAATTCACTGGTTCCCAAGGAAAAGATGGGACCTACTAACAGCTAAATCAAAGCGTAGACTGTTGTTTGGACAATGGTGAGAAGAAAGATCTGGAGGAAGAAAAAAGGAGGGCCCCCAGGTTACAAGAACTGCTTTTAGCTTTTGCCAGGCCTGTTCTTGGTAAGGCGGAAACGGACTTTTCAGGCAGCTCAGCCACCCGTGCAGGCTCTGTGGTGAAATGCAGAGACCAAGCAAGCTTGGTGAGGGATTCACCCAACCCAACACTGGCCATTTCTATTGCAAATAGAACTTTACTGCTTAAAGCTTTTGCTCCATGACATTGGGTCCGCGATATGAATCAATCAGTTCTCTTTCTGATCTCCAGTTTTTGAACTCTGGTGCCCTGACCTTTAGTTTGTATGTTAAGAGCATTTTCTTGGTATCACTAGAAGCTAAAGCACTAGGGAAAAAAAAAAAATGCATAGTTGTATAATTACTTAGTTCTCAATGAGGGGTCAGCAAACTTTTTCTGGAAAGGGCCAGATAATAAGTATTTTTGGCTTCGCGGGCCGTATGGTCTCTGTGCTGACTATCAACTCTGCCATTGTCAGAATAGAAGCAGGCAGCTATAGACAGAACATAAATGAATGGGCATGGCTGGATTCCAATGCAATTTTATTCACACAGCTAGCCCGGAGGCCGCATTTTGGCCTGTGATTTTGGCAACCCCTTTCTCTAAATCACCGTTTCTTAAAATGTTTCGCTTGAACACCAATACTACCCAAAATTTAGCTGCCAAATCGCCCAGGAAATGCTACACGCATCCCATCATCAAAGCCCCTGGGAAATTCTCTAATAACGACAGCATTTTCCTTTGTTCGATTCAGCATTCCCAAGACCTGTTCCACCATGACTCAAGTCGGGCCAACTTGCATCCCATGGAACCAGAGTTCCTCGGAACACTCTTTGGGAAATGACCATCCTAACATGATTTAAGAACAATCCTATAATAATATGACAGGGCCTTTATGGTGTCCAACTGCATTAAATGTGGTTCTGACAGCACCACATCATACCAAAAATTCTGCTGGGGGTCTTGGGATGTCCGTGTGAGGGGGGTGTGTTGGGCAAATTCTACCCTTAAGCAGGCTCACTTCTGGCTTTAGGACACTTCCTAAGACCACCACATCTAGGAAACCAATGGCTTATGATATTCAGGACAAGTGTTGGACGAGGAGAGAGGGATATTGTCTTCCGCTAGCCCTATGGCTGACCCACCCATAGCCCATACTGTTGGATGCTCTGATAAACCACCACAGAGGGATATGGCACAGGCACATGGCCATTGTCCTTCCATACTTGTGTGTAAAATAAATCTTTCCTTGTTTTCTAGACCCTGTTCCCATCGGGATACCTAATCCCTCTCACCCAGTGCTCATCCCTGGGGGCAGAGTCCATTCTGTCCAGTAAAGAAAACTCAAGTACACTGTCCCCAAACCACAGGATCTACAGCTCCCCAATCACAGGTGAGTGTACCTAAAACACTATTCAAGTGTGGGTCAGGCTCAAGTTCACGTAAGCCTTGTAAGCTTCCAGGACAAATGCCTGTGCTTTTAAGATATCTTCCCCCCCTTTTCTTTCCAGGTGTTATTCCAGTGACATCATCCGAACTCACTGCTGTTAATTTTCCCTCTTTCCATGTAACACCTCTGAAGCTAATGGTCTCACCAACTTCTGTGGCAGCCGTCCCTGTCGGGAACAGCCCGGCTCTCACTTCGAGCCACCCCGTTCCTGTCCAGAACCCGAGCTCAGCCATTGTAAACTTCACCCTGCAGCACCTGGGACTCCTCTCCCCCAGTGTGCAGGTGTCTGCCAGCCCAGGAGCTGTTCCCGTGTCTCCAAGAATAGAGGCTGTTAGTGTCATATCAGACAATGCAGGCACTCAGCAAGGAAGGGCCACCAGGTACGACTCTCCTGTCCCAGGCCAGAACCAACCAAATGGACAATCAGTTGCTGTGATGGGGACACAACAGGTGAGAGCATTTCCATTTAATGGGCTTTTCCCCCCCCTTGGGTTATTAAGGCCCAAATATCAGTATCATGGAAGACTCACTTGTGCTTCTCTTCCCTGGAGAGGGAAAGGATGGGAGGAGGAGGAGAAGGAGGAAACTGAAGGCCTAACTGCCTTCCAAACCCTGGAGAAGTACCCAAGGAGTCCATAGTCCTCCCGGCCAATTGCAGAAGATGCCAGCTTCCTGCTCCGTGCCCTGCCCTTCCAGTTCCGCCCTCCAAGGCTAGTAGGCCGTACCTATCTGTGCGGATTTGACATCTTTTTCCTATTCCTCTCTTTCTGATCAGCCTGTTCCCGTCACACCCAAAGGGTCACAGTCAGTGGCCGAAAGTTTCTTCCGGACCCCAGGTGGACCAGGGAAGCCGACCGGCCCATCCTGTGTGGATTTCGATGGTGCTAATAAAACCTCCGTAGGAACTCTCTTTGTCCCACAGCGAAAACTGGAAGTCTCCACGGAGGATGTCCATTAATTTACAGATTGGACTCCATTTTAATTTTCTAAAGAGTTGTTCAATAGAGAAGATGTGATGAGACTTATTTGGAGAATATATTCTCTGAAAATACTGTAAATATGTTGGGGGTTTACTTAATTTCAAAGCAGACACTTGTTTACCTACTTATATACATACACACACACACACACACACACACACACACACACACACATATTTGTACCAAGTTAATTTCAGCCGTCAGAGTTAATTTCAGCCGTCAGTCCGGGTAAAAGCAAAATGTTGAACTAAGGTGTTTTAACTTCCAGAGGAAAGGATTCATTGTCTCAGTTGTGCCTATACTATTATGCAATGTACCCTTATTCAAGTTTACTTGCCTTTGAGTGACTACGTGACTTGCGTGATGCACCATTCTCGTCACCTTTGCACAATGAAAACGCTGTGATGTATAATGTTGTATTTTTAAATGGGAGGTCTATAGCTATATTTTTTGTAATTCCTTTAAACTGTTTCTTGTTGCCATGTGTCCTTTTGTAAAGTTTGCAAGAATCCTCAATCAAGTCTATGGAAAAATTATTTATAAACATATTTTTAATCATAAGTTGTTCAAATTAAAACTTTTCTAAAATGTATTTCACATTTTCATGTGGCCAGTTCGGGCACTGTTGGGAGGAAATGAAAGCCTCACTAGCCGGGGAGGCGGGTCCTTGGTAAAGGGCAGTACCTCCTAGGTTTCTGTAGATGCCTCACGTTTATAAAATGGCCCTACATTCCTTCCCTCTTTTGATCCTCCCTACGGCTCTACTTCTCAGCAGTGAAAATGGCTTTGGAGAGACTGTTGCTTGGCCACGGACACCCAGCTGAGTCTCCTGTACTTTCCACCATGCCTGGGGAAATCAGAAATGAAAGACAGGAACAGGGGCGCTCTCTCTGTGGGCCTGACCCGACCAGCATCCAGCCCCGTCTCTGGGTCTCCAGCCAGATTACAGAGGACAGACTGCAGTTCCAGTCCTCCCACCACACTTTCCAAACTCAAGGAACTACCACACTAAAGCCTCAGGAGCTCCAAGAGAAGGAAAGAGCTGGGAGGGGTTAAGAGTGCATCTCCTTGGTCCCCTTGTTGTGGGATAAACTGCACCTTCACAGTTGACATGGGACTTCACTGATCAGGGTCTTAGAGGATCCTCATGCTATTTACTATAGGCTAGCCACTGTGCTATGCATTTTAAAGGCATTATCTCCATTCACTAAAACTATGAGGTCACCCAGGCTCACAGGGATTAAAGCACTAAGTCCAGAATCACACTGCTAGAATATGGAATGACTCAAGGTTCCTGGTCTTTCCACTGTCACCCATCGGCTAACACACACCTGCCTAGCTGCCTAAGAACCAAGCACACTCGGGGTAATCTAAGATCATCCCCTTCAAATACAGATGTTTTGTTTGCACAGCCAAGTACAGCCAAGAGCAGATTTTCACATTGACCTAGAGCCTCCCTTTTCTTCACCCTAGAGAACCAATAGGAGCTACTTCTTCCAAAGTACCTCTGCCTTTCCTTTCTCATACTTGGATGAGTTCCTGATGTATGGTTGAATGTATGGATGAATGGTTCCTGATGTAAGAAATGCCTTTAAGGTGCTTGTAATAGAGTTGAGGAAGACAGTACGTACGCGTGCATAAATTAAAGCAATAAAGAGATGGTAACTTGCTAAATGGTAAATATCAGCAAAAGATACCGTTCAGTGGAGGCCACCAGCTTCCACTACACACATGACCCAGAAAAACCAGCCCAGTCATAGTAGCTCTGAGGCAATGACGCTCCTTACATCCCCTCCCCATCCCTAAAGCTGAGCTAGAGGGACTGGAAGCCAAGATTTGGTTTTGCGCCCCCCTCTATCGGTTCACATGAAGAAGCACCTTCCCACCACTGAGGTTTGGGGAAATCAGGTGCATAGAAAGAACGAGCTATGTTCGACTTCAAGACAGCTCTGGAGATCATCCCACTCAGTTCTTCCACTCGGACAGGTTCATGAGGTTGCCCCCAAAATCCCCACTTTCTGATGTTCACGTCTTATGCGATCCCCTTCCCTTCAGTGTGGGTGGGACCTATGTCCTCCTTCTACCTAACAGACTGCAGTAAAGGGGATGGTGTATGTGTGATTATGTGTCCATGGTTATGTGCTTACACCACACACGATTGTAGTGTAATCCAGTTAGGGGAACCCCTACACAGCCAGGGTCCGTGGGCAGTATTCCTGGAGCTGAGGGGAGCCCGCAGCTGAAACTAACAAGAAACTGAAATCCTCAGTCCTACTTAGGGCTGCAAGGAAATGAATTCTACCAACAACCTGAGTGAGCTTGCACACGGATCTTTCCCCAGGCAGACCTCAGATGAGACTGCAACTCTAAATGACACCATGAACACAGCCCTAGGACACTTCCAGCAGAAAACCCAACTAAGCTGCTCCAGAGCTCCTGACCCATAGGAACTGTGAGATGAGAAATCTGTAATGTTTTAAGATGCTATTTGTGGGTCACCTGGGTGGCTCAGTCGGTTAAGTGTCTGCCTTCGTTCGGCTCAGGTCATGATCCCAGGGTCCTGGGATCAAGCTCACATCAGGCTCTCTGCTCAGCAGGGAGCCTGCTTCTCCCACTCCCTCTGCCCCTCTGCCTGCTGCTCACTCTCTCGTTCTTGCTCTGTCTCTCTCAAATAAATAAATACAATCTTAAAAAAAAATAATAAGATGCTATTTGTGGTAACATGTTACACAGCAATAGCTAACAGATACAACCACTATTACACAGTGAAGTCATCACTACTACTAACCCACTTATTCTCCTCTCTTCTTCCTGTTTGTCTTATTATTGTTCATTGGTTTTACAGACATTCATAGAAGCAAACAGCACAGGGACACGATAACCTGAAAGGTTTTCATAGGAGAAGGACCCTCCGTTCCTTTTAAATCAGGAATCAACTTACCTGTCCAGCCTGCAACTTCTTTTCCTCAGCAACCTCCTGATTTCCTCTTAAGGAATTACTAGGTGGAGCCCATTGGCTGTACCTGGGGGCCCCGCCCATAACTAGCAGGAGTGGGCGTGTCACCCAGCCTCAGCCAACCTCCCTGGGATTTGATGTTCCATTTCACCCTAGAGGGGTCCTCTCTCCTCATGCCTTTCCGACAGCAATACTATATTGCTGGGGCTTCTGTGTCCCAGCTTCTGGAAAGGCCATGGCACCTGCTCCTGTTCCGGCCTGATTTTTAGCCATCCACTGATTCTGCAGGCCTTTGGTGTCCTTCCAATAAGTTTTCTTGGCTTAAAGTTGCCAAGCATTTCCACGCCTGGTAACTAAAGGGCTCTTGCCAAATCACAGATGGAACCCCAAAGCCAAGGCCTCCCAATTCCCAGAGCAGGCAGCTCCCTGTTCTCTGGGCCTGGCCGAATCCGGCTGAGAAGTGAATAGGTAAGGTGCTTTTCTTACCAGCAAGGCAAGCAACTCACATGTTCAAGTGAAAGCAAAGTACCACTTAAAATACGTGAAAGGGAACTAGTTGAAAGAAGAGATGCAAGGAACCCAGGAAACTGATAGAATTTGATACCAAAAAAAAAAAATTCTGTTAAACTTGGCTTTGAAACAACTTCCCTCAACCCTGTCCTTTTCAGGCGATTAGTGTTCCTGCGGATAAAGGATAAAGAGATTTTCAGAACTTAAGCAGATAAGCTGTCTGAGCAATCCTATTAATTATTTCGAGGGGTGTGGGTGGACTGCAGATTCCCTACAGTGTGTATCATCGACTGGTAGTTTTCAAATCTTGTGGGCCTAAAATAAGAGATAAATTGGAAGGAAAAGGATCATCATTTTAGGTTAAAAAAAAAATATCCACTTTTTTTAAGATTTTATTTATTTACTTGACAGAGCGAGAGCACAAATAGGGGGAGTGGCAGGCAGGGAGAAAGGGAGAAGCAGGCTCCCCCTGAGCAGGGAGCCAGACATGGGGCTCTGATCCCAGGATCTTGGAAACATGACCTGAGCCAAAGGCAGCCGCTTTAAAACTGAGCCACCCAGGTGCCCTCAAAAAACTATCCGTTTTTAAATAAACTTTTAAATAAGTGATTTTACATCTCAATGGCCTATGAGTACATTCAGGTCAATTATTTGCTCAAACAGATCAGTAACCAAGTGAAGACCTGTCAAAACAGCCAACATTTTGTAGGAAAATACAGGTAGGGAGAATGTTATCAATGTCCTCTGACAGTCAAGTAATTAACTGCATTTTTGAAAGGCTACTGGAGAATCTTCCATATTCCATGAGTTGGGCTCAGAGTCTGATTTGCCCTGTATAAACCGAATTCTATTTAAAAAGTATTTTTCCCAATTTTTATCATTCGCCTAGCACTGTTACGCAAAACAGTGCCTATTGTCCTACTTTGGATAAGAAAAGATCCTCTGTGTGTGAATCTACTAGAAGTTTATCCTGAATGAAAACTTCTAGTTACTGTGGACTAAAATCTTTCTAAAATGATAACATCGCCCCCTAGATTCCTAAATAGAGGACTTGTAAATCAAATTATTCTTCATGTTTCAGAAACTCTTGAGCACTATTGTTTTGTTAAATTCAAAGTCAACCTGGGGCGCTTGGGTGGCTCAGTGGGTTAAGCCTCTGCCTTCAGCTCAGGTCATGATCTCGAGGTCCTGGGGTCCTGGGATGGAGCCCCTAGTGGGGTTCTCTGCTCAGCAGGGACCCTGCTTCCCCCCTCTCTCTGCCTGCCTCTCTGCCTACTTGTGATCTCTGACTGTCAAATAAATAAATAAAATCTTTTTAAAAATTTTTTAAAAATTCAAAGTTAACCAACAATATAGACCAGCTATGATACAATAATCCCCTTGGGGCTATTTGACATGTAGGTCTATATGCTCCTAAAATAAATGGCTCCAGAGTATTATGCCTTTCAAGCTCTATTTTTATGGTTCTCTCTCTCCAACTTTGATATCAGCTTTCATTTGCCTCTTCCCTCTACCCTCATGATAAATCTCTTTTCTAACCCAAAGAAAACTGGAGGATTCCAGAGGAACTGAAGTCACCACACTTGCTTTTATAAACCATTCCAAGTTGATGGATTTCTAACTACTTAAGGAAAGCTCTTCCTTTCTCCTGGTGGGGGAAGGCCATGAGCTTCATCTTGGGTGTCCCCCTTGCCAATCCATTGTCTTTCTTACTGTCCACATGAATCCAAACTTGTTGATACTGAGAATCTGGGACCATGATGGAATGCCAGGAATGTTGAATATAAATCCTATATTTTTATTCATTATCAAAATCCAGCCCTTAGACAATGAAGGCATTTCTGCATGAAGATATTCTTAAGAAATGGACATGTCCTAGAGGTACTAAGGGAAAGAGCGGGACTCAAGAGTTAAAAGGAATCATTTTTATTGAGTATCTGCCATTATACCTACTTCAGAATATTATCAGGTGCTCACTACTGGCCCCATTTTGCAAATGAGGAAGCTAACTGCAGAAAGCAGGAAGAACGTGCCCCCAGTCACAGCCTAAGGGTGCAGAGCCAGCAAGGACCTGCAGGTCCGTCTGGCAACCGTGCTGCACAGATTCCAGAACACCGCACTCCTGAGTGCCACCATACTAAAGCCACCACACACTTCCAGGCTGTGGAAGATGGGCTGTTTCCAGACTATTCACCAGCAAACAAGGACTGAACTTCAAGAGCATTACTCCTGAGGCGTCTCTATTTTTCAGCATCCACCTGTAATGCTTTACACTGTACTGAGTTACGTAAGCCAGAAGAACATTTCACAAAACCCCTTCATGTTATTACGGTTGTGCTTTTTGAGTTGGCCAACAGCGGAATGCTTGGTTCCTCAGACTGAGGGGTTGGTGACAGCTCTGATTCTCCAACTCACCCTCTCAAACCTTTACTTCCCCAGCTCCTCCTCCAACTGACCATGGTCCAGCTCCTACAAGACTTCCCTTACGTCATAACTCACCATGGTTCTGCTTCCCTGATTAAACCCTGACTCCACAGGGGCATTTTGGGGAAGAAATGGGATAGGTGATGTTCCAGAGGTGGCCAGGGGCTGTCAGCTTCCCAGTGCCCAGAGAATAGGAACCGGCCAGCAAGTTGATACTTTACAAGCTGTGGCCATTTTGGTTGCCAATATTTTCATGGCCGCAAACCTAGGAGCTAAACCATTTTTAGGTCATAGTGCCCTTTACAAATGCACTGCGTGGAACTCTGCCACTGCCCAGTACAGCTGACTGACTCAGCTCGGAGATGAGGCCAGGACATTCGCCTTCCAAGGACTCACCTGACTCAGCTCAGTCAGACAGAAAACTCATGGCCGAGGAGCCAAAGGCTCTGACACACCGCGCCTCACTCCTCCCCGCCGCCAAACAAGACTTTTCACTTCTCAGGTCTGGTTTCATCTTTCACAGGTGTGAGCTCAAGGAAATAATTTCTGAGTTCTCTTAGAAATACATTTTCACGAAAAGCAAATTTAAACTCACCAGTGATTCCTGCCACATAAGAAGAAACTGCACTCGACTGAAAGAATTTTGTCAAATATATGGGAAGGAATTAATCCTAGGGAGGAAAGGAGGTGCCTAATGAAACCACTAATCCTCAGACTAGCGTATATCCTGGATTCTCCCTGGCTAGCGGCAAATAAAGCAGACTTCGAATTCATTGCTGCTTTTATTCCAAGAAGTTGTAATTGCCACAAAACTAGTCTAACAGGTTGGGAGTCCATTTGGTCTGTTGGTTTTACTATCTTGACTTTGCCTTTTAGTTCTATTTATGTTTTTGTCTACACTGTGACATTATTTGAGATGCCCTGTATCATATAAGCTTCAGTTAAAAACTTGAGGGAAGCAAGCAGACTGGCAACTCACTTAAAAGCAGCTTCATGAATGGACTATTCTGAATATAGAACTTGGGCATCTCAGGGTTGGAAAGAAACCTGGAGATCATCTCATCAAGGGGTTCCCAAACTTCTAGCATGGACCCCCTAATCTGGTGCCAAGTGGCTATGTCAGAAACCCAGAAGCATTTTCTATAGATTCTTGGGTTCCCATCATCAGAGATGAGTCTGGGGTAGGGCTCTGGAATCGTTGGGGTTTTTTAAGTTTCCCAGTTAATTCAAATAAATTGCTAGGTTTGAGAATAACAATCTAGAAGAATCTTCAACCAGATTTAGATTGTCATTACAGGACTTCTGGTAGGAATCAATATAGAGTAAGCCCATTACAACCTATCTCTCCCATTGATTATAAACAAAACCTCTGGACAGAATACAAAAGCAATTAGCTGAGGACTCCGAAAAGTAAAGAGTAGCAAATAAATTGAAAGAGGAAGTCAAAACTTGAAGAACAACTTGTATGATAGTTGACTGAACTTGGTTTTTCTTTCCTTCTTTATTTCTTGGCTTTAGTCAGAGGGTGGGCTGAGCCCTGGAACTGAGCCACAGTATGACAGCAAAAAAATCTGAAAGGTACCCCCTTTTCTAGCCAGAGGATCAGGAAAAGGGATCCCTTAATCTGAAGATGGGGAGAAACCCTTTAATTTTTGGATTTTTATTCTTCTTTTTCCCCTCCCAGTCCGGTCCTAAAGTGGCACTGTCATGGTGATGGCAGCTGGGACATGGAGACCTAAAACCTTAAGACAACCATCCCTCAGTGCACAGGGATTGGAAAAAGGAGTCTCAAGTGTCCAGAGATTATGGGATTCCTATTACGTTCTTCTTTTTTCTCTTCATGGTGCCCTGGGGCATTCCAGGTGCTCAGAATTGTGTCCAAGGGCATGAGCTAAAATTCTGAGAGAAACACTGGCTTTCTAGCCAGAGGGCTAGGAAAAAGGACCCCTGGGAACCAAAGAGTGTCAGGGAAATTCCAAGGATGAGAAACTTGGAGAAGGAAATCCCTTAGGGGTGACTCTGACATAATAAGGTAGAAACTTTAGATCTTTTTTTTTAAAGATTTTATTTATCCATTTGACACAGCGAGATAGAAAGTACACACAAGCAGGGGGAGCAGCAGAGGGAGAGGAAGAAGCAGACTCCCCGCTAAGCAGGGACCTTGACTTGATGCTTGATCCCAGGACCCCGGGATCAAAACCTGAGCCAAAGGCAGACACTTAACTAACTGAGCCACCCAAGCACCCCAGAAACTTTAGATCTCAAAAATATAGTTTCTGAAATAAAAAGAAATTCATTGAATGGACTCAATAGCACAAACAAAAAATGAACATTCTCCAGAGATTTTACTGAGATCAAGAATTGATAGAGAGTCCAGAAATAGACCCATGCAAATATAGTCATTGGGTTTTGTTTTCTTTTGTTCATTTTGTAAAGGGACTTCAATGGAAAAGGAGCAGTCATTTCAGCAAATAGTGCTAACACAGTTGGATATCAATCCACGCAAAAGTAAACACCAACATATACCTCCACCTTACACAAAAATAAACTCAAGATGCATAGTATGCCTGAATGTAAAAAGTAAACCTATCAAACATTTTAAAGAAAAGAGGAGAAAAATCTTTGTTACTTTGAGCTAGGCAAAAAGTTCTTGGATACAACTCTGAAAGCATGATTCATGAAAAACAAAATTTTTTTTTACTTTTATTTATTTAGATTTTTAAGTAATCTCTATGCCCAACATGGGGCTCAAACTCACAAACCCAAGATCAAGAGTCTCATGTTCCTCCAACTGAGTTAGCTAGGCACCGCAAAAGACAAAATTATTAAATAGTACTCTATCAAACTGAAAAATGCGCACCCTTTAACAGGTTTTAAAAATATTTCTAAAATGAAAAGACCAGCTGCAGGCTGGCAAAAGTATTTGCAAATTACACATCTAACAAAGCACTGGTATTCTAGATACATAAAGAATGCTCAAAAATCAACAATAAAAAACAACCCGGTTCTTTTTTTAGCTTTATTTCTTTTTAATTTTTATTTATGTTTTTTAGGTAATTTCTAACCCAACATGGGAGTTAAACTCATGACCCTGAGATCAAGAGTCACATGTTCCACTGACTGAGCCAGCTGGTACCCCAAAAAGATCTGATTTTTTTTTAAGTGAGCAAAAGATCGGAAAAGTTGGTTTATGATAGAAAATACATAAATGGCACACAAAAAGATTCTCAACATCACTGTTCATTGAAGAAATGCAAATTTAAACCACACTAAAATATCACTATAGGCTCAAATTTCAAAAACAAAAAATTGATCATGCTAAATGCTGGTGAGGGTGCAGAGCAACTGGAACTCTCATTCATTGCCAATGGGAATGCAAAATGATCCACATGCTTTGGAAAACAAATTGATAGTTCCTTATAAAGTTAAATACGGACTTATCTTATGATTCACAGAGCAACTGGAACTCTTATTCATTGCCGATGGGAATGCAAAATGATCCACATGCTTTGGAAAACAAATTGATAGTTCCTTATAAAGTTAAATACGGACTTATCTTATGATTCATGCATTCCACTCTGAAGTATTTACTTCAAAAAATGAAGAGTTACATTCACACAAAAACCTTTATATTAATATTTGTGGCATATTTATTCCTATTCACTCAAAACTAGAAACAGCCCAATTATTCTTGGCATTTATCTTTCATGGTGTTCTCTGAGCTTCCTAGATCTGTGGTTAGGTGTCTGACATTAATTTGGGAATTCTGCCATAATTTTTCAAATATTTCTTCTGTTCCTTTCTCTCTTCTCTAGGTATTCTCATTATGTATATGTTACAGCTTTTATAGTTGTTCCGCAGTTCTTGGGTATACTGTTCCACTTTTTTCAGTGATTATTCTCTTTGCTTTTCTGTTTTGGAAATTTCTACTGACATAGCCTCATGCTCACTGATTATTTCCTCACTGTGTCCAGTCCACTAATGAACCCACCAAAGGTATTCTTTATTTCTCTACAGTATATTTGATTTCCAGCATTTCTTCTTCTTTCTTTCTTAGAATTTTCATCTCTCAGAGGGAACCCTCTTACACTGTTGGTGGGAATGCAAACTAGTGCAGCCACTCGAAAAACAGTATGGAGGTTCCTCAAAAAGCTGAACATAGGGCACCTGGGTGTCTCAGTTGGTTAAGTGACTGCCTTCAGCTCAGTAATGATCCCGGAGTCCCGGTATCAAGTCCCACATCCCCACACTGGGTTCCCTGCTCAGTGGGGAGTCTGCTTCTCCCTCTGACCCTCTCCCATCTCACACTCTCTCTCATTCATTCTCTTTCTCTCAAATAAATAAATAAAAACTTTTTAAAAAGTTGAACATAGGGGTGCCTGAGTGGCTCAGTGGGTTAAAGCCTCTGCCTTTGGCTCAGGTCATGATTCCAGGATCCTGGGATCGAGCCCCATATGGGGCTCTCTGCTCAGCAGGGAGCCTGTTTCCCCCTCTCTCTGTCTCTGCCTTCCTCTCTGCCTACTTGTGATCTCTGTCTGTCAAATAAATAAATAAAATCTTTTTAAAAAATTTAAAAAAAAAGTTGAACATAAAGCTACCCTACCACCCTACCACTCAGCAATTACACTACTGTAATACCTAAAATTGGGTATTTACCCCAAAGATACAAATGTAGTGATCCGAAGGGGCACCTGCACCCCAGTGTTTATAGCAGCAATGTCCACAATAGCCAAACTCTGGAAAGAGCCCAGATGTCCATTGATAGATGAATGCATAAAAAAGATGTGGCATCAGCAAAGGAAACAGTCAACAAAACCAGAAGACAACCGACAGAATGGGAGAGGATATTTGCAAATGACATATCAGATAAAGAGCTAGCATCCAAAATATATAAAGAACTTATCAAACTTAGCACCCAAAGAACAAGTAATCCAATCAAGAAATGAGCAGAAGACATGAACAGACATTTCTGCAAAGAAGAACAGACATCCAGATGGCCAACAGACACAAGAAAAAATGGTCAACATCACTCAGCATCAGGGAAATACAAATCAAAACCGCAATGTGATACCACCTCACACCAGTCAGAATGGCTCAAATTAACAACTCAGGAAATGACAGATGTTGGAGAGGATGCAGAGAAAGGGAAACCCTCCTACACTGTTGGTGGGAATGCAAGCTGGTGCAGCTACTCCGGAAAACAGCATGGAGGTTCCTCAAAAAGTTAAAAATGGAGCTATCCTATGACTCAGCAATCACACTACTAGACATTTACCCTAAAGATACAAATGTAGTGATCCGAAGGGGAACATGAACCCAAATGTTTATAGCAGCAATGTCCAAAATAGCCAAACTATGAAAAGAACCTAGATGTCCATCAACAGATGAATGGATAAAGAAGAGGTGGTATATATACACAATGGAATACTATGCAGCCATCAAAAGAAATGAAATCTTGCCATTTGCAATGACATGGATGGAACTAGAGGGTATTATGCTGAGCGAAATAAGTCAATCAGAGAAAGACAATTATCATATGATCTCCCTGATATGAGGAATTTGAGAGGCAGAGGGAGGGTTTGGGGGGTAGGGAAAGAAAAAATGAAATAAGATGGGATCAGGAGGGAGACAAACCATAAGAGACTCTTAATCTCATGAAACAAACTGAGAGTTGCTGGGAAGAGGGTGGTTGGGTTATGGACATTGGGGAGGGTATGTGAAATGGTGAGTGCTGTGAAATGTGTAAGTCTGACCATTCACAGACCTGTACTCCTGGGGCAAATAATACATTATATATTAATAAAAATAATTAATAAATGATTAAAAAAAGATGTGGCATATATATGATGGAAAACTACTCAGCCATCAAAAAAACAGAATGTTGTCATTTGCAATGATGTGGATGGAACTAGAAGGTATTATGTGAAGCAAAATAAGTCAATCAAAGAAAGACAATTATATGATTTCACTCAGACATGGAACTTAAAAAATAAACAGAGGAGTGTAGGGGAAGGGAGGAAAAAATAAAACAAGATGAAATCAGAGAAACAAACCATAAGAGACTCTTTTTTTTTTTTTTTAAAGATCTTATTTATTTGACAGACAGATCACAAGTAGGCAGAGAGAGAGAGGGGAGGAAGCAGGCTTCCTGCTGAGCAGAGAGCCTGATGCAGGGCTCGATCCCAGGACCCTGAGATCATGACCTGAGCCGAAGGCCCCCATAAGAGACTCTTAATCACAGGAAACAAACTGAGGGCTACTGGAGGGGAGGGGGATGGGGTAACTGGGTGATGGATATTAAAGAGGCACATGACATAATGAGGATTGAATGTTACATAAGACTGACAAATCGGGGTGCCTGGGTGGCTCAGTGGGTTAAGCTTCTGCCTTTGGCTCAGGTCATGTTCTCAGGGTCCTGGGATCGAGTCCCCGCATCAGGATCTCTGCTCAGCAGTGAGCCTGCTTCCCCCACTCTCTCTGCCTGCCTCTCTGCCTGCTCATGATATTTCTCTCTCTGTCAAATAAATAAATAAAATATTTTTTTAAAAAAGACTGATGAATCACTGAACTCTACTCTGAAACTAGTAATACTCAATATGTTAATTAATTGAATTTAAATTTTAAAATAAGAATAAAAAGAATTTCCATCTCTCTGCTTACATTACCATGCATATTTTTTTTTCTTGCCTATACTTTACTTTTTCCATGAAAGCTCTTAGTATATTTACCATAGTTATTTTAAATTCCTGGACAGAGAACTCCAACTCCCTTGCCATATTTGACTCTTCAAACTCTCCTTTTTGCCTACTGATATGTCTTCTAATTTTTTTTGAAAGCTGGACATGATATACTGGGTAAAGGAAACCCAGTACTGGTTTACACGGATGTTTCTATTCTAGTAAATTGTGATTCTCCGTATCCAACTAACTGCCTTTCCAATTTGGGGGACAGCAGTTTGTTCTGTGACCTTGAGTCTCTAGTGGATCTAAGAAAAGTTGCTGATTTTAGTTTGTTAAGCTTTTTACTTGCTGTTAGAATGAAGTGATGACTTCCAATTCCTTATGTGCTGTACTAGAAACCAGAGGTCCCTCAAATATTCTTCAACTAGTGAATGGATGGACACTATGGTAGATCTATACAATGGAATATTATTCAGCAGTAAAAAAGAAAAAACCATGGATGAGTCAACAACACGGATGAATCTCAAGTACACGCTGCAAACAAAGATACTTGACTCAAAAAGCTGGATACTGTGTAATTCTGTTTACACGACATACTCAAATAGGGCAAAACTATAGAGATAGAGAACAGGTAGGTGGTTGCCAGTGGTTAAGGATGGAGGTGGATTTGCCTAAAGGGGAAGTACAAAAGAATTGGGTGGGGGGATGGTGGAGTTCTTCTGTATCTTCACTGTGGTAGTGGTTATGGGAGTCTATGTATTTCTCAAAATCCACAAGCTATTCAATAAAAAGCATATACATTTTAAAGAACTTTTTAAAATTGCCATCACAACACTCCATCTGAGTTGTTTCCTAAATCTACTTGAAGATTTCCTGTGATGGGGAATTTACTCTTTTCAGAGACCACTGATGCTATTATCACAAAGCCTCCCAATCACTGTGCTGTGAAAGGCTAAGATATTAAATATCTCAGTCCTCAGGCATGCCAGAGTCATTGGACTACTCTTATCCACAGTGGGCTGTAGAATTCTTCCATTTTCTATTATTGCCATGCAGTGAAAAAGGAAACACTATGTTGTTAGACAACTCAGATTTTCTTATATGTTGAAACAGTATCAGTCTATCTGCAAGGTGTATCCTCATTAGTCCCAGTTTTTCCCTTTCTTGGAACAAATTTATTCCTTCCTTATATATAGGACAGGTTTTCAGGTATTTGAAGATTTGCTATCCATTGTCACATTCCCACCATCATCAACTCTTCTCTGAGTTAAATGTGTCTGGTTCTTTGAGCTGTTCCTCACATGGCATGTTTTTAAGATTCTCTATTGTCCCTGAAACATGATCTTTATGCTCAGTATTTCTTCTCAGTCTCCAGAATGGAAAATGATATTTAATTTTCAACTATCATAGGATCTACAAAGAAAACATTTTTATTGAAAACGGTCCCAAGATTTCTGCCTTCACACATCCAACAGAGAATGTGTAATGCAATCTTTCTTTGAAGACTGAAAATATCACAAATATCTATTGATAGCTTGATAGATATCAAGTTCTATGGTCCCACTGAATGGCCTCTATACCCTCTGAGAGTTCTTGGAGCACTTTCAAATTCTAGTGTTTGGGGACAACCCGGTAGAAGGAATTTGTAGACTTAAAATATCACCAAATGAGTCAACAATAACTACAACACAACCACGAGTACCATATCTCAGCATCTATAAAAGGATCCACATCTATAAAAAGATCCACAGTTGTCACCCTCTTGGCCCCCTCCAGCAATATGTCATTCTGTGACTAGAGATCCTTATTGCCCTGACCACATTCTCTCAAATACTCATGAGGCCAAGTCCACCCATCCTCCAGGAAATAGGAGGCGTTTCTTAGGTTCCAGCAAATCTGAGGAAGTTGTTCCTCATTTACAAGGCATTTCACCCTCTCCTTTCAGGTGACAGACATTGCTACAACAGTATGTATAGTCAGTGAGAAATACATTCTATTTCCTGTGGGTTTATCACACATTAGTTGAAATCTTTTGGTCGATGACCTCAGATGTGACAAAAACTGGTTTAGGAAATTGGGTTGAAGTCAGCCAATCCTAAGACTTCCCCTCAATGGATATTTGAAACACATATGGCAAGTTATATCTCAAATTTGACCACAGATGATTTTTCTAAATTCTGTTTCTATTCATTCCTAAGTCAAGGAAATAGAAGTAAAACAAAGCCTACTTCTATAGGCTAGAAAGAAATTTCTGGTTGAGTGGTATTTCTCCTAAAACAGTTTAAAAGTAGAATTTTGTTTAAGTGTGTCTGTGAAGAATGAGAATAACAGCTCTGTGAAAGATACTGACGAGAGAATGAGAAGACAAACCAGAGACGGGGAGAAAATATTTGAAAAAGACATCTGATAAAGGACTGTTTATTATCCAAAATATACAAAGAAATCATCAAATAATAGGAAAATGAGTCTTTCAATTAATATTGTTAGATGTTCAAAAGAAATGAGCTATCAAGCTATGAAAAGAAATGGAGGAAACCTGACTGCATCTTACTAAGTGAAAGAAGCTAATCATGAAAGGCTACAAACTGTAAGATTCTAATGATATGACTTTCCAGAAAAAGCAAAACTATGAAGACAATAAGGTGGTGCCTGTGTGGTTCAGTCAGTTAAGCATCCAACTTTGACTCAGTGCATCTTGGGGTTCTGGGATCAAGGCAAGCGTTGGGCTCACCCCGCTCCATGGGAAGTCTGCTTGTCCCTCTGTTCCTATCCCTACTCATGTTCTCTCTCTCTCTCTCTCTCTCAAATAAATGAATAAAATCTTAAAAAAAAAAAATAACACAACTACGAAGACAATAAAAAGATCAGTGGTTTCCAGAGGTTAGGGGACAAGGGGGGATGAACAGACAGAGCACAGAAAATTTTTAGTACATTGACCCTATTTTGTATGACCCTTCGATGGTGGATACAGGTCATTATACATTTGTCAAAGTTCAGAGAATGTAAAACACCAACAGTGAACCCTAATGTAAACTATGGAATCCGGATGATAACGATGTGTCAGTGTAGGTTTGATTGCAACAAAGATACCCCTCTGGTGCAGGATACTGATACTAGGTGGGGGGGGGTTGTGCACCTGTAGGGGCAGGGAACTCTCTCCACCTTCTGCTCATTTCGCTGTAAACCTAAAATTGATTTTGAAAAAATAAAGCTTATTTTAAAAAATGGGTAGAACAGCATTTCAGAAAATAGGGGGCCTTTCAGGTGATGCCAAAGGAAATTGTCACATCCTCTAGCAGGAGTCAGTGACATAGCCAGACTGACCATACTGAAGACTTCCACTCCTCTCTGTACCTGTGACATATTAAGAAATGCCTTCCCTAAAAACCTGAGTTTAAAACTCAACATCCAAGTACCTTCTCCTCCCTTTGCAAACCATCTTCATGTATGACTTGACCACTTTATTCCCTCCCTCATCTTTATGAACCCAAGATTAGACCAACTCATCTTTCTGAGGTCTTTTAGCCTGATGTATGGTCTTTCAAATTTAAAGAGGCAGAACACTGATGCTTTAGCAGTAAGGAGTTTTTTATTTGTTGTTTTTGCTTTGATTTTTAAAAAAAATTTTTAAACATTTATTTATTTATTTGAGAGAGAGTGTGTCAGTGGGGGGAGGGAGAGAGGGAGAGGATCTTTAAGCCAGCACCCTGATGAGTGTGGAGACTGAGATCATGACCTGACTTGAAATCAAGAGTTGGATGCTCGACCGAATGAGGCACCCAGGTGCCCCAAGTTTGAATTATTTCTAATATCCAATTTTCATGTAATGGGGCCATAGTCAAGTAAGAATGTTTTTATGACAATATAGAATACCTCCTCTTATTGCTAAGGGACCATCACACTCAATAAAGTCTTGGTTTTCCTAGCTAGAAAATAAGCATAATCAAATTTTAGAATTAGAAGACATCTTGAAAGTCATCTTGTTCAGCATGAACATTTTACAGATAAAGAAATCATAAAAGGGTACTGACCTGTCAAAGGGCACACAGCAGTTAATAGCAGAGCTGAGACTAGAAAGACACCCATATCTATCCTTTCCACCCCGTTGCTATTTCCACTTTAGGCATGGCATGAACATTTTGGGGCAGTCAATAAAAACCTTCCAACTATTCTAAAAATGCCTCCAATCCTTATTTTTAAATTTTAGATGGAGTGGACATAAGGGGAAATAAGTAATTTCTTCTTGCTGAATTTGTGCTTTCTCTTTTGCTGCTTGTTCAGATCTGATAGAAATTTAGCCCTCGTGAGATCTCTCAAAACCGCTCAGTTATATAAATAAATTCAACCCAAAATTTTCAAATGCCTACTGGGTGCCAAGACCAAGGACACAAAAATAAATAAGACACTCTCTGTCGCCTTAAGGAGTACACCAGCTAATGAGCCAAAAGGACACGTGAACAACCAGCCAAAGTTTCTTGTAATGAGAAGCGTGAAGTGTTTGGGGGGCCCGGCACAGAAAGGGGCACGTCCCTCCTGGAAAAGGGTGGGTGTGGAGGCCTGCACTCAAGAGACAGCATCTGACCTGCTTACAAAAGGATAAGGAAGATCCCCCCAGAGGGGGCAGGTTAAGGAGGCGGAGGACATTCCAGGCAGAGGACAGAACATGAGCAAAGCAGAGAGGCATGAAAGTGCTGGCTATTTTTAAAGAACAGTGATTAGATTGGAGAGGCTGGAAGATAGGATAAAAGAAAGTGGGGTGGTGGGAGAAAAAGGTGGAAAGTTAATTGGGGCAAGATGAAGAAACTTGAATGCCATGTCAAAATTGTTCAACCTGATCTCATAGTGACGGGATGCTAAGGGCAGTCTTCAGGCTCAAGGTGCCATCATCAGACGCAGTAGCAGTGTGAGAGATGGAAAAGAGGAGGAGAAGTCTACGTGGTTGGAGGCTCCTGAAAAAGTCTAGGCAGGACCTCTGAACTTGGGCAATAAGAGGGGCAGGGATAAAAAGAAGGCCTGGATTCAAAGGCATCGTCTCAATATCTGTTGTTGACGCAGGTGAACGGTCATCGACTCTGCTCAACCCGTGGAAGTCATCTCCTGACAAGACCATCCCACCACTTCTGAGCCTCTGTGAGATGGTCCTCAAATTTGTCAATTTGCAGGAGCTTGTACTGCTTCCGGCTTTGTACTGGCAGAATAACAAATGTAGGAACAGCAGCTACCAACCCCGAGGGACCACTGAGACAAAGCCCGACTGATCTCTCAGAGCAGGGGGAAGCGGAGGAGCTGGGACTTGGGCTCTGGAAGTCCTCAGACCTGTGGCAGTTCTCAGACCTACAGGGTCGTCTCTTCCAACGACACACAGCCAACCAGATTAGCTAAAATTTCCCTCAGAGCACGGGCTCTAGATTAGAGAACATGGTTTAGGTCCTGACTTTGCCATATACCATCCATGTGACCTAACCTCTCAAGCTGGGTTCTTCATCTGGAAAGCAGGATGATAATACCTATGTTCTCCCACTGCTCACGAGAGAGACAGAAACAGAGAGAGAGAGAGAGAGAGGAAAGAGATCACTCTCAAGAGAATCAAACATATGGTAGCGCTTTTAAGCTGAAAAGCATCATGTGGGGAACAGTTACTACTATAATCAGCAAGTGATAAATGACTATAAAAACAAGAAGACCAATAAAAAAAAATCTGGGTGATACAAGTAAATCAAATATTTGTTTCACTACATCTCACTTCATTTCAGTGAAGATGATAATATTTTTTTTCCTCTCTTGGGAAAAAAAAGACACCATTTTGACACGCTCAAGTGTTGCTTTGTGCATTTCTTTGCCTTTCACGGATGGGACACATGGCCAGGAGCAGCTTTTGAATGGTAGTTTAAAATTAATTCTCTTTGAAATAAGAACCAATGACAAATGTCAGACCACTGGTGCATAGAAATAGTGAAAAGCCCTAGTTACTCCAAGAATGTGGATGACATTGAATACATTATGGTCCAATTATGTTTCTTTTCAGAGTAGTTTGGATGAAGCAGATGAAAGCGGAGACTCCCAGGCCTATAATTTCTTCCACAGTATATTCTCTCTTTGTGTGGCATGGTTCAGAGCAGGGGCTCCCGAAGTGGAAGGCAGGCCTGGGAACATGCAAAATAATACTGGAATATGAGAAAAAGAATCAGGGCTTTTATTACATTAATTATTATCTTTTTTTAGTGTGTATTCTGTGATATGTTTCATAAGTACACATTATTACAGTAATGTAGTTAATAATTTATAAATACACACATGTGCACACATATGCGTATTTATTTATGAGTGTGTGTATATGCACGTGTGTGTTGCTCAAACTTGTTTACTGAGGGGCCGAGAGCAAACAGATTTGGGAATCACTATTGTAGAAGGGTTTTTGAGTTAGATCTGGGTTTAAATTTCCCTGTTACCTTAGTGATCTGTATTTCCCCATGACTTACCAGCTTTTAGTTATTCTAGAGCAAAGAAGAGCAGGAAGCAGTAGATTCTAGTCCTGACATTGCCATTGACTCGTTGTTGACCCAACTGTGCAGCTTTGGAGGAGTCACTGAGCTTTCATGAGCTGCATTTACTTCATTCCTCACTCAGACAATGGGTATAATAATACCTTCTTTACAAAGCTTTTTTAATTTGATTTTATTTATTTATTTGACAGAGAGAGAGATCACAAGTAGGCAGAGAGGCAGGCAGAGAGAGAGAGGAAGGGAAGCAGCCTCCCTGCTGAGCAGAGAGCCCGATACGGGGACTCGATTCCAGGACCCTGAGATCATGACCTGAGCTAAAGGCAGAGGTTTTAACCCACTGAGCCACCCAGGCGCCCCTCTTTACAAAGTTGTTGAGAGGATTAAATAGAATAACGTTTATTCCGATTTGGGGTATAAAGGTAGTGGTTTAAGGCATGTGTTTAATATTGTCCCCATTGTCCCACCTCACTCTTGCCCGGTTGTCTTCATGTCCTAGGTTTCACAGAGGGTTACTCATCTATGGCTATTCTGGGGGAACAAGGGGGTGGGGACAGCAGGTCTTAGTCCTAATATTACTACTGAGTTAACATTCAGGTAGTATTGACCGAGCGCCCTGGTACCTGTCCAACACAGGCTTCACATTATCTATTCTTCGCAGAATGCAAGAGAAATGTGCTTCATTTTTCAGATGAAGAAACTGCAGAGCACTGCTATCCAGTCGAACTTCTACAATGAGGGAAACATGTTATATCTATGCCACATATGGGTATTGAGCATTAGAAACATGGATACTGTGACTGAGGAACTCAACTGCTAATTTCATCTTAATTAATTTCAATTTAGGGGTACCTGCGTGGCTCAGTCAGTTAAGTAACTACCTTTGGCTTAGGTCATGATCCCAGGGTCCTGGGATCGAGCCTCATGTCCAGCTCCCTGCTCGGCAGGAGTCTGCTTCTCCCTCTCACTTTCCCCTCCCCACCCACTCCACTCAAGCTCTCTTTCTCTCAAATGAATAAATTTTTTTAAATCTTTTTAAAAAATAAAAATAATTTCAATTTAAATAGCCCCATGTGACTATGGGCTACTATATTGTACAGTACAACTCTAGAGGTTGCTGAATTAGCATTGAAGCATAAGGATGAATTATGTCTCCAAATTCCTATGTTGAAGTCCTAACCTCCAGTACTTCAGTCTATGACTATATTTGAAGGTAGAGCATTTAAAAATAAAATGAGATTGTATGAGTGTGCCCTTGTCAAATATGATTGGTGTCCTTATACGAAGAGGAGATTGGGACACAGACACACACGGGGGGAGACCATGGGTACATGTGGAGAAGATGACCATCTACAACCCAAAAGGAGAGATCTCAGAAGAAAGCAACCCCGCTGACACCTTGATCTTGGACTTCAAGCCTCCAGAACTGTGAAAAAATAAATTATCTGTTGTTGAAGCCACCCAGTGTAGAGTATTTCTTAAAGCAGTTCTAGCAATCCAATACAAAGGGCTTTTAAATTAGGTGAGAATTTACTTAATTTACAACAGATTTCCTCAATGAATTAATCAAGAATGCATTCTATCACACATATACTCATAGAATTAAAAATGGAGGATACAAAAAAATATGCAAGAAACAGTAGTTGAATGAAGAAAGCAGCAATATTTATAACTAGATTTAAACAACTACTGATGCATAATGATCAAAACTAATTACAACCTGGAAGTAAAATCCCAAATGATTTACACACGGGATGTGGTAGGCAGATATGTAAACACAAGACCCATGTGAAGGGAGAGGGCAAGGTGGTGATAGTGAAAGTGTGATGAGGTTCTTATAAGTTTCTCATCTCATTGGAAAAAAGCAGAATAGAGCAGAAATAAAAGTAACATTATAGAAATAAAACATAAAAGAAGATTAAGGGGATAAGTCTATATTCTCCAAAAATCACAATAAATGTGAATGGGCTAAAATCTCCTTTTAAAAGATGACTCAAATTAGGTAAAATGAAAAATACTGTCAGTCATTAACTCTGGGGGATAAAAAGGAGGATTGTGGGAGGACACTTTTACATTTTACCTTAAGTACATCCTTTTTGTTTAGTCTTTCACAATAAACATGCATTCCTGTGTTATTTATGTAACTAAAAATATTTTATTTAAGGGTCAGAAGCATTAGCCTCGATCCCAGATTTTCTGGCTCTGGAAATAATTTGACTATATATATTACATTTCACTTTGAACAGACAGATCCCTCCTTTGGCCCTTAATATCTGTATCTATAAAATGAAAGTGGTGGGCCACACTTGTGACTTTTAAATTTTGCCCAAACAAGTATTTTATGTGTATGTATGTATGTATGTATGTATGTATTACATATTTTAGATTTTATTTTTAAATAATCTCTGCACCCAACATGGGGTTCAATCTCACAACCCCAATATCAAGAGTCTCATGCTCTACTGATTGAGCCAACCAGGCATCCACAAAGAAGTATTTTATTTATTTTTTTAAAGACTTATTTATTCACTTGAGAGAGAAAGACAGAGTGAGCAGGGGAAGGGGCAGAGGGAGAGGGAAACAAGCAAACTCTCCACAAAACAGGGAGCCCATCATGGGGCTCAATCCCAGGACCCCAACATTATGACCTGAGCTGAAATCAAGAGTCAGTTGCCCAACCAACTGAACCACCCAGGCGCCCCACCAAAGAAGTATTTTAGAAGCCACCTTAGGGGATTCAGGGAAAAGTTATGTGAGTGAGACTTTAAGACCACCTACTTATTTCAAGCAAAGAAGTTCTTTTATCTGCTTTATATATTGATGTTCCATTTAAGATTATCTCTAGAAAAAGTATTATTATTCTTAAAAACCTACAAATGTTTGTAAGCTGCTATCTTCGAAGACTTCTAAAATTCCTTCTAACTTTAACATTTTGGAATGCTTGCCCTTTCCCCATTTCTATGATGAATACTTCTACACATAAATGTAGTCAAGGACATCTCATATGGGGTTGTGCTGTGTCCATATTTACAAAATTACCCCAACCTTCCTTACGGGGAAATATTCAATCACACAACCAACTGCTTTGTGAGCATGTAACTGAAGGGCTAATACGGCTGATTTGGAGGGCTGGATTTCACACACCTCTTGGTTGGATACCACCTACACCTAACCTCAACGTCCAGGTTAATGCTAGAGTATCAAGTGCCTTTGCCTGAGAGGTGGATGGCCTGGATTTCAATCTGGACCCCACCAACCTGCCTAGAACCTGGCCTGGGCAAGTTAGGTGCCTCAGTTTCCTCAGGGACAACATGAAGAATAAGTTTCTTAAATCCCGAACTTCTTGTCACCTATCAAATTCTATAATTCATATGTGTCCTTGATGCTTGATCAAAGCCAAAAATATGAAAAAACCAAAATTATGTACACATCAGGCAAAGAGAAATTGGGCCTCCAAAGAAAACCTGGTTTCATAGAGGCTTATTTAAGTAGAAAAAGATGATGAATGCAGCAATTCAAAACCTTTGAGAGAAGACTTTTCTTCATAGGATGGCCGGCCATGGAGGGCCAGGACCCTGATGATTAGCTGACGTTTTTCCTCCAAGCTTCTTTGGAGAGATTATCTAAGTATCATTTCAGACACCCATCACTCTTATTTTTAGCCCTGAGTTCTCTTCATGAGTGTCGTGACCTGTGTCTCAGAGTTCCAGAGGCCTCCCAGATATGGTTCATGATTCATCTGCAGGTACCCTGCATTGATTTCCAGGAAGGTCAGGGGAGTAGGAGCCTGGAAAAATGATTTTCAATAGAAAATCCTTCTTCGCTGTTCCAACCACTTGATCAGAAATTTACATTCCACAAATTGATCCTTTAGTGCCATGGGCAGCTGGCAATTAAAACAGAACCCAAGCAATATTGTCCTCTAAGGGCTCACAGCTGGTGTGAGGGGGACAAAACTCAGGGCTTTGGTCACAGGCTATTTTAAGCCTCTGATAGCAGTTGTGTTACTCATGTCTCATTCACCCTCTCCCCTCGGCCTCCCTCCCACCCTTCCCTCCACAGACCAATGCTGGGGACGGCCTCCATGTATTTAAAGAGGACGAGAGCCCCCATACTCAGTTGAGCCGACAGAGACCGCACAGGCAGGTACGTGGAGCAACACAGACACTTGGGCTGGAGGTAGGCTGGCTGGGTGGCTGGGTGGGATTCAGAAGAGTCCTGTAGAGTTAAGGGTGTGTTTTGCGTCCCAGGTGCCAGTGTCCACGCTGGTTCTGTGTGAGGAGGGCTCAAGCTGTTCTGCTGTGGACCCACAGTTGTTTAACAGAACTTCTAAAAGGGGGAATGAGTATTTGGGGGTTCAAGGGAACCTCACAGAGAAATGAGTAAGGGATAATGTTTGGCCTAAGACTATTTCCATGTTGGAATGTTTCCCAGTGTCTTAATCAAAACACCATACCAGTCCTAGAACTACCACATAACGACTGGACGTGGATCTCTGGAAAACTTCCTGCCTTCAGGTCTCCTCTGTGAGGGTGATATTGTCCTAAACAGTTACAAAGTGTACAGTACCGCCGAAGCCAGCTTTCCAATGCTCAGACTACAAGAGATCGTGCTATTCAGAAGGTGTCGGTGAAGGACAGGTCTCTATCATTCACCATACCTGCCTTGCGCATGGGCAATGCTCAGTGAAATTTGCTGGTTTAAAATAGATTTTATATCCCAAGAATGTACAGCAACAGGCTTGCTTCTAATAACTTAAAATTAAATCAACCCCCCCCCAAAAAAGTTCCCCCAAAAGACATTGCTACACTGAAAAATCCATTAAAACTCTATTTCATGGGATGAGAATTCCCTGTGGAGGGGGAGGGGTGATTCCCAGCGTTTCCTCCCGGTTTCAGTCAAGCATTTGAATGACAGGCATGAGTGTGACGGAGAATGAATGAGAAGTGGTTTTAAGCAATGGTCTGAGTGGAGATGCTGACCAAAGATCAGAGCCGCCACCTCTAATTTCTGTTCCCATCCCTGAGCTGGGCCAGTGACAACCCCAAGAAGGAGTTGGGTGACAGGTCTGAGGAACTCTGCCTTTCTGCAGTGATTCAACCCAACTGAATGAGCTTGTGGTGACCACCTTGTATGTTGGGGCTGGGGTTGGGGGGCGGGCAGGCAGCACCAAGGCAGGGGAGGGTGGGGAAACAGGGAGAGCCTTTGTCCTTGGTTCACTATTGGGACCAAATCTCAGTGCTGGGTACCTCCAAGTCATCACAAAGTATAGAAAACTGCTGTATGACCCAGAAAATGTAAGGAATTCTTCTGACCTGGTTTTGGTTCCATTCTGATCAAGCTGGTCATTAAAATGAGCCCTACTATTGTCAGAGAGGGCAGTTTACCCCCAGAGCCTGGTGCTCCCTCTGCTCGGGCAGACAGGTGCTCGGCAGCCCAAGCACACAAGCCATCCATTAGAGACAGAGGAAAGAACCCAGGGGCCAGGGGAAGGAGACAGACAGAGATACAGAGACAGAGACGGGGAGAAAGAGAGGAAAGTGAACGTGATCACTCAGCGGGCAAATCACCATAATCCTCCTGAAAGAGGTAGAGACAGAATCTTGGAAGAACACAGACTCAGGAATCTTGGGAATCTGAAGAAGGAAATAGAAGAAAATAGCATCTGTTACTGAGATGGTTCAGAACCCAGTTCTGGACATCATTTAACTTCTCTTGAGTTTCTATGTTCTGCTCAGTCAGATTAAGCTAAGGCCATCTATCTGCGAGGGATTTGTTAGCATCCAAGGAGACGGACTACAGGAAGTACTTTGTAAAGTCACGTAAGACCGTGCAAATACGCGGGCCTTTTGAGAAAAGGCCCCGGGCCAAGGCCGGTGGGCTGTAGGAGGATTTCCTACTAAGTGCAAGTGTAATGAAGAAAGCCCAGAGGTCAGGGTGGATAACAAAGTGCCCGGGAGTTAGGAAATGATTAATTTGCTTTATAAGAGGAAGGACACAGACAGGGAATATACTACACAGGAAACACAACTCCCGTGGCAGGCAGACTTCCCGGTAGAAGCAAGCTGCTCAGATGTCTGGGTGTACCGTAGCCAGGGCCGGGCTTCGCGGCCAGAGAGAAGTGTGACAGCCTCGAACGTGAAAAGCTACAGTTATTTGCCGCAGTGGAGAAAAGCAGGAGGGGAGGCAGGGAGGGTCACAAGGGCCATGCGCAGGAGCCTTTTCTGAGCCTCAGCGTGGACCTCGTGGTGGGAAAGGATTGAGCTGATATGATTTGTGGGCTGTTTACTGCCCTGTGCAGGCATGGAACGCTATTTCACTGTCGCAGAAAGTCCCATGAGAAGTCATTTTTCAGAGGAAGAAACGAAAGCTCAAGGTAGCAAAGTAATTAACTCGGGGTCATGTGGCCAGGAAGCGGCAGAGCCAGGATCTAAACCAGGGCACACTGTGCTCTTTAAAAACACGTGTAAGGGCCAACATAGAGCAAAGTGAGTTTCTGAAAGTCAAATTCGGCCACACGTCAGAGGTGATTTCAGAAAAGGTGCAATGTAACCCGCGTGTCGCAGCTATGGTTTGTCTCGGGCAGGTGTGTCTTCCCAGAGTTCTAAGGGACAAGAGCCAACACTCAGGCTTACTTCTGTGCTGGGAATAAGCAACATCGGCTTCCCAGGCTTGGCGAAAGGGCCGCTAGAGAGGGGACTTCATTCATCTGCTCAAACCATAGGACGAAGCCAGTGGGTGACCTTGAGTATCCCACACGGGGAAGCTGAAGGGCATGGTCTCCCAGGGCCATGAGGACTCTGCCCGGGCTGGCTGCATCCCTTCCATGTCCCCATCGCCAGCGAGGTCAGCTGGTGTTAGGCACCAGGGCTGCTAAATCGAGGAAGCAGCTGTCCTGGGGCACAGGCTTAGGACTTTGCCTGGCATGCCGTGTCTGGCACCGGGCACCCGGATCCCCACCCCCGAGGGAGCTCTCCCCGCCGCCGGGCTGCATGTGCGCCTCGGGGCAGCACGCTCTAAAGGCTAAGAAACAGAGTGGGTTCACAGTCTGAGCCACAGGGGCCACGGAGAAGAAGCAAGGAAAGATTTGCGTGTTTTAAGAAAATGGATTTAAAAGCTGGATATAAAATAATAATAGTAAGAATAACAATAGTAATAAGGAAAGCAACAAAATGATTAGACACCTGGCATGTATTATGCATTTGTATATGTAGTACCTTAGCTATTAGAATGATCCTCTCTAACCTGGAAACCTCTGAAGACAAGCCTTCTCGTCTGTCCTTACACGCATGAGAACAGGACAGTGGGCTCACAGATTTGGAGCATTTTGTCCAAGGTCCGGCAGACAGCTTTTTTTGAGCCCTGGTCGGGTTCTTTGCAAAGCCTGTGCTGTTCCACTATGCCATCTCATCTACCTGGATTAAGACAGTAGAGAAGAGGCAGTGATTGAGAGGGGACTGTCACTGGGCAGCATTTCTGCAAGGTGAGGCTCTAGTTGCTGTTCAGATCCCTACACCTGTCTCAGGGCCTGAAGGAGCCTTGAAGGGGCTTCACAACACTGTAGTCACGTGGGCAGCTATGCCCAGCTGGGCTAAAGTCAACGGTGAAAGGGAACTCTCCAGCCTCAAAGGAGTTCTCTCCGTGTCTGAATGGCAATGACTCTTAGAGAGGCTTTTATTTTACTGAATTAAATTCAGGTTCCCTGATACTCCCACCTAGGAGTACTCTCTGGCCCATGCAGTGACAATGGGGTCAATCAGATTCCAGTTCCCATCAGCTGGGAGGTTTGGTTCATGGAGGTGCTGACCCTATGCCCTCTCCAGTGTGTTGGAAGCAGAGACATGGGATATAGAACGAGCTTCATTCGGGTCTGAATTGCAGCCCTGCCGCTTGCTGGCTGTGTGATCTCAGATAAGTCACTCAAGTTCTCTGAGTCTCAGTTTTCTCCTCTGCAAAATGGAGATGACAAAATTTGCTCTGTGGGGCTGTTGTATTAAAGATAGTACATACAAAGCAACCAACAAGGAGGAAACAATAAAGAGTAGCTAATTTTTGTTTGTTTCCTTTTTTTAAGATTTTATTTATTCACTTGAGTGAGAGAGACAGAGGTAGAGAGAGCACAAGCAGGGGGAGAGGTAGAAGTAGGGGAGAAGCAGGCTCCCCACTGACCTGGGAGCCCAATGTGGGGCTCGATCCCAGGACCTGAAGATCATGACCCGAGCTGAAAGCAGACACTTAACCATCTGAGACACCAAGACGCCCCACTAATGTTAATATAAGAACACAGCTTTGGAGTCAGAGACCTAAATTCCTATCTCGCCATGTGACCATGGGCAACATAACCTCCCTAAGACTCCATCTCCCCAAAAGTTACAAAAGGCAACTTTTGTAATAGTGTCTACCTCGAAGACAGAGTGAGCTAACCCACAGTGCCTGGCCGAAGGGACACCACACACTTCAGCTTCACTAGTAATATTATTAGATTGATAATTATTGCTTACATTCCAGATATACGCTCCCATGATACAAAATCTTGGCTTGAGCCAGTGTAGACAATTTAACTCCCTATGCAGAATCAAGCTTCTAAAAGGGTGACCACATGAACCCACGCTGAGCCGGAAATGGTATTGTCACTAATAGTTTCCGCTCGTAGTCATGGCCTAAGGTTCCCTTCCCTCCAACATTCTTTAGCAGACCCCTACAAGAAGAAACCGAGTCACTCGGTGCCCATTTTGTCTCCCCCACCCACTTCTACTCTAAGGATCACTTTTCAGATCCACAGCTGATAACAGACGAACGGTGAGTGCTGGAGTAGGAAGACGGTGCCAAGACGCATAGCGCGGTTACTCGTTTAAAGGTTCAAATTGAGATGTGACGGTTCAGAGTTACTGTAAATCTAATTAGCTCACACATTTTATTTTTGATGATTTTATTTATTTATTTGAGAGAGAGAGCATGCATGAGAGGGGAGAGGGTCAGAGGGAGAAGCAGACTCCCTGCTGAGCAGGAAGCCCGATGCCAGACTCGATCCCTGGACTCTGGGAGCATGACCTGAGCTGAAGGCAGTCGCTTAACCAACTGAACCACCCAGGTGCCCTAGCTCACACATTTTAGAATACTAGGTGGTTTACAGAGGGATTTGAGGTACTTGAACTCTTTCAATCCTCCCAGCAATAGTGGAACAGATGAGACTCTCATGCCCATTTTAGAGAAAGGTTCCTGAAGTTCAGAGAGCTTTGCTGGTTTCCCCAGATCACACAGCTTTGAGGAGGTGGGATGGAGCTAGAACTCCAGCCTCCTGCATCTGATCCAGTGCTTTTCCCAGGGCACACTGTGGCATATCCCTGGTATAACAGTTCCCACAGTATTATTCATGAAGAAACTGACACAGGTCTCACCGGGATCTGGGTAGCTAAAAGTCTGGAGCTCACCCTCTTCCTACCCAATGTAGCAAAACTTGCAATCTATCTTATCTTCAGGAACCCCAGACTGTTCCCCATTTCAATCCTGACCCTCGACTTCTTCTGTGACAGCACAGCCATCTCCGGGACTGGCCCTGGGGAGTAATGCCAGGTGATATGATGGAGATTGTGACCCAGGTGGCAGATGGGGCTGAGTGACAGGCAAGCCTATATTTAGCATCCTACCTTCAATGACCCTCGCCTGTGCCAGGCAATGCTGATAAACAAATGACCCATCCCTTGGTATCTTGCCAGTATAAACTCACATTCTGGGCCTGGTTAGCAGAGTGTTGAGACACAGGAATTCCAAAGCAATGTGGGAGGCTGAAAAGGTTACATTTATGAGCCAGGACTTAAATGTGCTTTCAAATCACAGTGATTTAATTAGCAGATTGGTGCTATTTGAATAACCTGAAGTAAAGGGGGTAACGATACCTTTCCTGTGACTAGCTCAATACTGCTTTCAGTTCCATCATATGTCATCCAAGTTCAAGGTCACAAGGTCAAGACTAGGACCCATGTCTTCCGAGGTGCTTTACAACACCCTCTGCCTTTTGGCCTTTGAGCACTGGAAGAAGAAATCAGAGATGTCTTCTGTGTTTAATCTTCGTAGCTACATTTCCAACTTTAAAAATGGAACTCAGCACCTGTTTAGTAAAATGCTTACAGATTTCTATTCTGGGTTTCAAGTCCTAATACATGTATGTCAGATATTTTATGATCACTTAAAAAAATAACCTGTGCTAGGATCCATTACCTTCTTAAGAAGGTATTACCTGTAATCTTATCCTCACTTTGAAAAGTATTATGTGTGGGCAATTAGTGAATGCGCCAGCCCACATCCTCCCAAGGGCTGTCTCTGGCTACCATGAACTTGCAGGACATGCCAATGAGATTTCCACCAAAGATTTGAGATAAGAAATGTGACCTAGGCTTGTTTTCATTGAAATTTTCCATCTCATTAATTTCACAAGTATCACTGTCTCATTCCCGGATATGTATTCCATTTCTCTTCTATTTTATATTATGTTACAATCCAGGATCAAAATGAACATGAACAAAAAGCTATGTGATTCTACTCTTTTCCAAAGAATGTATCATTTTTAATCAGAGAAGGGTGAATCTTAGTAAAAGAAATTAGCTAAGAAAGTACTCCCAAATGTTTATTTCTTTTGCCTTACCTGGTTTGTAAATAAGGGGGTTGGTCAACCCTTGAAGATCTATACCAACCGTAGAGATCTAAATTTTTTTTTTAAGATTTTATTTATTTATTTATTTATTTATTTGACAGATCAGAAGTAGGCAGAGAGGCAGGCCAAGAGAGAGAGTGGGGGAAGCAGGCTCCCAGCTGAGCAGAGAGTCCGATGCGGGGCTCGATCCCAGGACCCTGAGATCATGACCTGAGCTGAAGGCAGAAGCTTTAACCCACTGAGCCACCCAAGCGCCCGAGACCTAAAATTTTTAATGGAGTCAAAAATAAGCAATTTGGGCTCTTTTAGAAGATATTAAGATATGCCTTTCTGTGTGCTCTTTTCTCTACCTGAAATGTCCTTCCTCCTTTTCTCTATCTGGTAAACTTGTTCACCATACAAAAGGTCACATGGACTCCTCCAACAACTCATGTCCTTCATCCCCAGTCTAAACGTGGTTAGCCATATTCTCCTTTGAGTTTGCATGGTGCTCTCATAAGGTTCTTCTTTGGTATGAGGTATTCTGGTTCCTGCTTCTTCCTCTAGAATGTGGTCTTCTCATTCTAGGTGACACAAATTATTTATTTTTATACGTTTTCTTCCCCTTGATCCATCACCAAGTTCCTAGTATAGTGCCTGACACATGATAGGTAGGTAGTAAATATGTAGTAAACGAAGGCATGTAGACTTGATCCCCAGCCTTTCATTTCAAAATCCATTGTTCTTTTCTCCAAAAACCTGAACTACAGAAATAGATGCACTAAATGTTTCCTTTAAAAAAAAGGTATAAAGTGTATTTTCTAAAATTTTACTGAATAAAAAGAAGGGCCTGCTCCTATGAGAGGAAGGGTAGGATGTTCCGGGCTAACCTCATGCTGTTCTTTGTAGATGGGAGAGCTCTTTACAGGGACATTTAGGTAGAGATGTTCCCTTTGGTTCTGATATCAGGTTTCGTGGCCTGTTTGCTATTTACCTTCTGTTTCTTAGCAAAATCTGTCTTTGTTGTGAGGCTGGAAGGCACAATCTGGACTGTTGACCCAGGAGGGCTTAGCGTTAATCGCCAACTATTATAAGAAGGCGACTGGCCTCCCAGAAGGGAAAGAGAAGGTCAGAAGCAGCCACTTGGAAGGGCCTGATAGTGCCTGGTGTCAGTGACAAGATGACATACCAGCCTTCTTAGAAACCAAAGGATCTCAGAGAAAATTCAGCCCCCCGGAGCTGGCAGGATTTCAGAAATTTCACTGACTCTGGATGGCTGATTTTAGTTCTGCTCTGGGAAAACTAACAACTGGATGCATACTTATGCATAGATGCAGAAAGAAAGGGAAAGTTGTTTTTTGATGCCCTTGTCTGGTATCTCTCACTCAAATGCTATGGGGAGGAGACAATGAAGACCTGGGACTGTGACTAGCAGCCGCTCCTTGCAGCAGAATGTCCTGGAAGGGTGTGGGAGGACACGTGGCATTATCACTCAGCTCCTGGGATCACACCTGGCACCGTGAGCTCTGCCAAGTCCCTTCATTTGGTGCTATATACACACAAGGGAAAGAACGACTCTCTTCATAACACAGGTGGGGAGACAGACATAAGAGAAGCCATGCAGTTCATCTCACTGCCCACGGCCACCGGCGGGAGCTCTGAGAGCGGAAGGCAGGTGTTCAGACTACTCAGCTAGCGTAGTGCTTACTGCTTGGGTCTAAGGGATAGGAGGAATAAATCTGAATGGGAGAGCTTATCTGTCATAGATTTTTATCAGCAAGATTAGCTAAGGCTTTGCTGCCCAAACGGTGGTCCCCTACGAGTAGCATTAGCACTGCCTGGAGACGGTTAGGAATGCAGAATTCCCTGCCTCACCCACATCTACCAAACCAGCATCTGCAGAGTAGCAAGATCTGATGCAATCTGAGAAGCACTGAGCTAGGTAAGAAGATATGCCACTTTCATAGATTATCCCCACTTCCGCTGGAATGTTTAAAATTTCAGATACAAAAATTATATTCAGTATTTGTTTATAATTTTATATATGCAAAATTAGCTCATCTATTCCTTCCAAGAACCTTGAGAGGTATCTAGGGGCAAGTGCTACTGAAATTTAACAGAAGAGGAAACTGAGTCCTAAAGTAGTAAAGTGACTGGCTCAGAAGCATCTGAGTGTCCGAGCTCATTCAGAGACGCACACACAGTAAGTATTTGCTCAACGCATGAATGCATGCGTGCACGAACCACCAAACACACTGGGGCTGGATCTGGTCTTTAGACCACAGTACTACCAGGCACTGGTGCACTCCTGAGGTTATACATTCAGGGTATATTTCCTTTATATCCTGATAGACTTGACCTTGGTCAGAAGGTCTTCAAGATGCCGAACTGGGGCGGAGGAGCAAAATGCGGCGCCTGCGAAAAGACAGTCTACCACGCAGAAGAAATCCAGTGCAATGGAAGGAGTTTCCACAAGACCTGCTTCCACTGCAGTGAGTCGGGTGAACAGCATGAGGGCCCCATAGCATCCAGAGGGCATTTCAAAGTTCACATTTAGCCACGGATACTGTATATCAGTGGTCCTCAGGCTCTGGTCCGAGGACCAACAGCAGCAGCATCACCTGGGAACTTAATAGAAATATCACTTTGGGAGCATCTGGGTGGCTCAGTCAGTTAAGTGTCTGACTCTTGATCTCAGGGTCATGAGTTCGAGCCCGACATCGGGCATGGGTTTGGAATTTACTTTTAAAAAACAGAAATATCACTTTGGGGCCCCACCTAAATGGATGGTATTCTCCTGAGCACCCTCTTGCCAACTGCTTGCCCAGCTCGGAGGCCATTTCCCTGCTGTGCAAAGTCAGAACAAGCTAGCCTGCTGCTGCCACCGCGCTGAGAACCTTGACCCAGGAGCAACATTTACAAAGTGTGACTTGGCAGAGAGAGGAAGCCATTGCTTATCTGGAGCCAGGATGGATCTGGCTCTCGGTTGTTCCCACTGGCCAGTGTTCCCACTGGCCCACAAGCCGGCTGTGACTGGTCTTTCCAAAAGAGAGAACCTGCGTCAGGCGAGGGGCAATGCAGCCGATTCTATAACAGTCCAGAAGGGAAGAGTTTGGGGCCTGGGCACCAGTAGGCTGACAAAGGGAATCTTTACCATCATCTGAGAAGGGAATCTTTACCATCATCAGCTGGACACAGATGCACAAATGCCAAAACTGGGGGGGAATACAAATCCCAGGGTCCATCTGGAAGTCTGGCCCAGACTGACCCATGACTTTGGACAAATCACTTCTCATCTCTAAACACCCGCAGCAGAGCCTGGAGTAGAACCTATACCTTCAGACCCTCAGTCCGTTCAACATGACTTCATTCTAGAGTTTTCAATGGCTGGTCCAGTTCTAGGAGAACAGTCTCTTTGGCCACCTACCTTCCTTGCTTTGCTCCTGTATGTCTGGCTTAAGGGTTAGGTTTGCTGGACATTTGGCAGACCCCCCACACACATGTGGCTCCCCACACGACCTCCACGATCTAGCCCAGTGGCCATAAAGCATCGCATTGTCCCAAACTGTTTCACACAGAACTTTAAGGACTGGAGGCACTTTGTCCTTAAGCTGCCAGAAATAATAATGTTTAACCTGCTGCGGGAGTTCCCATGATCTGTTATCTTCCGTGGCAAACCAAGTTCTCACTGAAGAACGGGGGATACACAGCTCTGAGTGTCTGGGTTGGTGGATTCACTAAGGCCTTGGGTTCTAGCAATGGGTAATTTTTTTGAGGTGGGGAGGGGCAGAGGGAGAGGGAAAGCATAAATATTAAGCAGGCTCCATGCCCAGCATGGCAGACCCTGACACAGGGCTCAATCCCACAACCCCGAGATCATGACCTGAGCAGAAATCAAGAGTCCAAAGCTTAACTGACTGAACCACCCCGCCCAGTGAGTAATTATTTTTAAGTCATCATACACACCCATCAGATTCAACATTATTATTCCAGCTACCCAGAAGTCATTGCTCAAGAGTGCCTTCTATGACCTTCTGGCTTTTGTCCAAAAACACCTAGTGCTCTTTAAGAAGAAGCGGCTTGAGGAGTAATGGAAAGACCCCTGGAATTAGAATACAAATGACTAGGGCTTGAGTCTGGGCTGTGCCATGTAAGAAGTGCGTGACCTTGAGCAAGTGATTTCACCATCGTGAGCCTCACTTTCCCCGTCTATAAAACGGAGACCACAGCACCCACCATATATATGTTGTCACAAGATGAAAACTGGTTCCCGATCAGGCTTCTGTTCTCCTCTGATCCACTTTACTAAATAAGAACAGGACATGGTAGGGAAGCTTTCCATGGTCAGGGGTGTCTTGTCTTCCTCAAGTGGTAGGAAGATGCCCTGTTCAACAGAGCGGTGATGGAAGGGATGTGAGCATTTGCTGGTACAGCCCTTCTAACGCTTTGATATTGTCCTTAGAACTCACGGATGGGATGAGGATCCGAGCAGCACACATTTCTGTGGGAGTGGACAGAAGGATCCTGGAGAGAAGCATGCTTTTCTCTTTTACCATCCCACGACGTGCCTGTCTACAGGCCAACCTGTAGTTGTCATGAGTAGGATTCCGAAAAGCAGAGCCTACCTTAGCTTGTCCTCTGGCCGGTGTTCTCCAAACTTCTAGACAACCTTAATCCTTCTTACCAGTGTTGTCCGAAGGAAATATCATGCAAACTACACATATACATTTAATGTTTCTAGTAGGTATATTTTTAGAAAGGTATAAAGAAGTGACATTAATTTTAAAACATTTTATTTAACTCAGTATATCCAAAAATTATAATTTCTACATGGAATCAACAGATACATCATTCATGGGGTATTTTATATTCTTCTTTGTTTGTAATTAGTGATAGAAATAGATGTGTATCTTGCACTGACCGCCCGTCACATACACAGCAGCGAGCAGCTGCGGAGGCACCTGGGTGCAGAAGCTAGTCAGGCCCCAGGGGGTGTGGCTATAGGAAGGACGCAGGCATGATGGGGTATACACAGTCCTGGAGGGATGGACTGGAGCAGGAGTCAGAGGCCCTGAGGCCAGTCACGGCTTTGCTACTTACATGCTGAGAATCGTGGACGAGTCACTGACCATGATTCCCATGGGCCTGCGTGCATTCATCCACTCACTCACTCATTCATTCAACAAACGTTCACAGCAGACTAACTCTGGGCCGGCCCCATGCTATGTTCTGAGGATATTAAAGTAAAAGTGCTTTCCTCAAGAAACTCAGAGTCTAGAACATCAATGAATACTGGAGATGCTTTTCTGGAGACTTGCAACTGACAGTAACAAGAAGGGTAGAGATAGGCAATATATATGTTTAAATGTAAGGCATTTTTCTCCAAAAATTATTCCTCATAAGAAGGGTTTGCCTTGTCTTCAAAGCCTTATGAAGTACCTCATGCTGTAGGATAGTCTCTCGATTTTTTGTTTTACAGGGAATTTTTAACACATACAACGTTGACATAATTGTTCAATGAATTTCCATAGACTCGTTTCTCCATCCATACAACCACCAGCCCCTCATCCACAACTTTGTGCTTCCCCACTCTCATATTCAGTTACTATGTTTTTAAATAAAATACAGTTTGGGGAAGGCATAGTACCCTGCAACAACTTCATTCAAAGCTGGACAGCCTTTGAAGGTCACTTGAATGGCTTAAAAACAAAAAAGGAAGTAAGTAAATGAATGCACATGTTAATTCATTCTTGGGGCTACGTCCTCACTATTACAAGCAGTGAGTATGACCATAAACAACCTTTAAGGATCACTGTTATAAAGCAATGCAGCAACTTACTAAGTTACAAAAATCCTACGTTCTTTAGAAGATTTTATTTATTTATTGAGAGGGAAAGAGTGCGCCAGTGGGGCTAGCGGCAGAGGGAGAGAGGGAATCACAAGCAGACTCCACGGCAAGCACCAAGCCTGATGCAGGTCTCGATCCCACAACCCTGAGATCATGACCTGAGCCAAAATCAAGAGTCAGACGCTTAACTGACTGAGCCACCCAGGTGCCCTCTACATGTTCTTTAAAGCTGTTCAAATGTGATGCTGATAGAGCTGATAGGAAGTTCTGGTTGAGATACAAATTCCAGGTGACAGCCTCCCACTCAAGTACAAACAGGGTTGGCCCTGAAAGACGCAGACAGAAGCAGGGAGCTGGAGAGCTGAGTCTGCTGCCTCAAAAAGACACCAGTGATAGGGAGACCCTGATGGTGAAGGTGCAGAGAAAGAATTTGGATACACTCATTTCCTGAATTTGTGGGAGGTTTGAAAAAGGAAACTCTCCAAATCAACCTATTATTGATCAATATTATTAAATATTAGGAGGTTTTAACACTTTCATTGATATCCTTGAAAGTTTATTTTATTTTTAAAGATTTTATTTATTTATTTGACAGACAGAGATCATAAGTAGGCAGAGAGGCAGGTGGGGGTGGGGGAGGGAAGCAGACTCCCTGCTGAGCAGAGAGCCCTATGAGGGGCTCGATCCCAGGACCCTGAGATCATGACCTGAGCCGAAGGCAGAGGCTTAACCCACTGAGCCACCCAAGTGCCCCTCTTTTTTTTTAATTTTAATTCAATTAGCCAACATATAGTATATCATTAGTTTTAGATGGAAAGAGTTTATTTTTTCAAATTGGCAAAAGAAAAAAGCAAACCAAAAAACTTCTCTATATATTTTCTTTTTGGAAAATGGAGGCTTGTCTTATATCCTTTCTATTATGGGGGATACTTTATATTGGGTAATATATAGTGACCCAGGGCTAAGCCAATATAAGCTGAAGGTCTACCCCTTCACCACCTCCTGCTTCCAGAACTGGATGAAAAATAGCCTCAGTGGTAGCTGTCTCCTTGCATAACAAAGGCCATGGTAAGTAGAGAAACTGCTCAACCCTGATTCTGATATAATTAAGGGAAAATAAACTCATTCCCAGTCTCAGCGCCTTATCCCCTACCCACCCCCGCACACATGCAGACACACACTTTCCTGGTGTCATCTGGGCTGAGACACTCAGGGATTCAACTTGTTGGGATTCAGGGACAATATTCTCAGCTGGTCCAAGACCACACAGCCCGTTCCAATCCTGGCCTCCCCCTCTGTCTAGCTGGTCTCCACTGAGCACATTCTGTCCCTTCTCTGCTTCCCAGTTTCCTCACCTGGGAAATCAGGGGTGCCATGGGGTCCACAGCTCAGAATGCTCTGGGTCAGGAATCAGAGCTGTGCTCTTGGCCAGAGGGCCCCTCTCGCTGGGCCTCTTGGCCCTGAGCATGGCATCAGGGCTTCAGGAAAGGCAGGGAGGAACCATGGCCCCAGCCCCCTGACTCTCCCTTTCCCGGCAGTGGCCTGCAGGAAGGCTCTCGACAGCACCACGGTTGCAGCTCACGAGTCCGAGATCTACTGTAAGGTCTGCTATGGGCGCAGGTACGGCCCCAAGGGGATCGGGTATGGACAAGGCGCTGGCTGCCTCAGCACGGACACAGGCGAACATCTGGGCCTCCAGTTCCAACAGTGAGTTATTGCCCTGCTTCTCCCAGCCCAGTAGAGCCCCAGCTACCGGGACAGTTCATTCTGTTCCCATAGCAACATTTTCTGGAAGTGGGAGAATGGACTCGATTGTTGACTTGCCAACAATAGGAATACTCAGTCTGACCAAGTTTTAACAATGTGTCATCTCTCCTAAGACTCTCTTCAAATTATCTGCCTTTCTAAAGAGCAATTACTTTTACACCATGGCTCTTGGTTTGCATGTCAAGAGAAACCCAGAAAGTACAGCTTTTCCATTGTTTGACCTTTGCCAAAACTGCATGGAGTCTCGCTTCTTCCTCTTTGAGTGTTTCGGTGTAAATCACATACATATGGCCGGGAAGCAGTGGCCATTCGCTGTGTGCTTGTTACTGAAAGATTTCTTCCCTCGGGCTGTAAGATGATTAACGTCCACATCACAGGGAGGGTGGGTCTGCAGGGAGGGCAGTGGGCCCCCCTAGCTGCCCACTGACCACACAGTGCTGATGTTCCCCCGGTGTGATCAAGGGAAGCTGGGCTATCACCCTGTACAAGCTCCATCTACCAGGCTGGCCTACGATCTTGATGATGACGCTGCCTTCCAGCCTGGAACCGAGTACAGACCGACAGACACTCGCCCACAGTGCTGTCTGGCCAGCTGGTGTCCAGGCTCAGCTCCACAGTGGGACTAGACAGAAAGGGCCACCCAAGACAGTGGCCCATGGAGGGCCTCCCCCAGAGAGCAGAGTTAGATCATCTAAACTGTCATCTGGCCCCTTCCAAAGAGGTTAGGCCATGATAGAGCCTGGGAAAGTAGTGCAGGGATGTATGACCAGTCATTTGGATTTTTCTCATCACTCAGTCCCAACTGAACACTGTTTAGTGAAGACAGGTACCTACTGCGTTCTTGGCCACACGTTGCTTGAAGCCTACTCTTCTCTGTTAGGGCTTCCTTATGATGCTACACCAAGAGGGACAAGAGTCCACAGACGTGGGTTTCATCCCAGCTCCACCAGTCATGAGCTGCCTGACCTTGGGCTGGTACCCCTGGAACCCTTGCTCTCCCCCAACCAGCCCTGCCTGTCTTAGAGGTTATGATGAGATGCAAGTGGTAAATATACAAGGAAACACCAACAGAGATGGAAATGAGGTGGGGGTTTTCTGTGCTTCTTAGATGTTGCTCACACTGGGAAAGGTCACCTTTTGAGGCAGGATGACAACCTGAACCGTGACAAGGACACATCAGTATATTGGGCTGCGGTTTGCTTACGATCAACCGTCAAGATCCCATCTTGCTCTGTAGTATCTTCACAGCTCACTCCATAAAGCAGACCAGCAGGCTTTGAGATGGTACAGAAAAATCTAAACACTGGCAGCAATGCTAACATGACAACAACAACACAAGCTAATGCACGTGGAACCCTTGCTAAAGGCTTTACGAGAGGAAGGAAAGATTTAAGCCAATGAGATCGAGGTTTGTTAGCCCTTACTACCTCCCAGGAGACACTCAGACTTCTAGGTGCTCTCGTCATGTCCCTTCATTAACCCCTCCCAACAACCCTATGAGGAAGCACCATGATTAGTCCCCTTTTCCAGAGAAGGAGTCTGAAGCACAGAGAAGTTAAGTAACTCACACAAGGTCACACAGCTAAGTCCCCTTTGCCAACAAGGTCTATAGGTTTCATTCATTTTTCTGTTCCCACCAGGTCCCCAAAGCCTGCACGCTCGGCCACCACCAGCAACCCTTCCAAGTTCACCGCAAAGTTTGGAGAGTCAGAGAAGTGTCCCCGATGCGGAAAGTCAGTCTATGCTGCTGAGAAGGTGATGGGAGGTGGCAAGGTAAGGACTGCCATGTGAGCCAAATGGGACTTACTCATCTGCACAGGAGGAATGAGAGAGGAGAGTAGGAACTGTGCGCAGGTGGGAGCCAGGCCCTTTATCCTCCTTTGCTCCCGGGAGCCATGTTAGGAGCCACCCATCCGCACTCACTTTCCTGGGCTGTGGCTGCCACTCGGCAGAGCCCTTGGAAACTAGAACTGGTGCAATCTGATGCAACAAGTTTCAGTCCACTAGGCGGAAGGCACCCAGCTAGAAGGTTGGAGATACAAAGGTGCATGAGCCCCTTATCCTTCTGTGTCCAAAATCCTTCCAGAAAGGTGTCAGCCCTGTGAGCCCGTCATCACTGTGTAACTCAGTCACCACAGATGGATAGAACAGACCCCTCATGGCAGTGAGAGGCATCTTTGTTCACAAGGGTCTTAACAATTAGGGGAGTCACCCCATGTCTGAGATATTACCGCACACTTGCCCTACAAGCTCTGGTTTCAGGGTATTCACTGAAGGGTTTGGGCCTGATGGAGGAAAACAAAAACCCATTTATACTGAAATGGAGAGGGGTGGGTGGAAACAAGGGCCCTGGAGAGTGTCTGATCTCAAATATGAGGGCAGTCTCTACCCTAAGAGTGGCTCCTTGAAGATGTATGAGAACCCAAGGCTGTGCCTGGGGGACAGGCAGGCGTGCGGAAGGAAGCCATCTTGTGAAGATCCAAGCCCTGCGACTCTCTTCCATGAGAAACACACAGAGTTCAAGCAAAGCTGAATTCCTGGTTAATTGCCTTCTTTCTTCACTTCTTTTCTTCTTTAACTTTATATTCAGTGTAAATGAACATATTCAGTGCCTCCAAGTTCCTTTCTCTGTACTTTATACCTTGATCTTCTAAAAGGAGGAAGCCCTTTTCTATTTAGTGTGTTCTGAAGGAATACACACGGTGATCACTTTGATAAATTTATTTGTAGGGGTTCTGAGAATTGCTGGCCGAATCCATTTTCTCTGAACCCCTGGAAAAACTATTCTGGGGTCAATGAGATGTGTGAGAGGTTAAGATAGTGGCACTCCTTTATATGCTGCTGGTGAGCTCTCACACGGAAACAGAATGTGCTGCCCCCCACACTAACGTAGCTCTCCCACTCTTCTGCGCCCCTCAGCCTTGGCACAAGACCTGTTTTCGCTGCGCCATCTGTGGGAAGAGTCTAGAGTCCACGAACGTCACTGACAAAGATGGGGAACTTTACTGCAAAGGTGAGTGGTTCCAGGGACTCTCATGAGATGTTTTCCCAAGGAGGATTCTCAGAGGATAAGTTGTGTCCAGCCCAGAGGCCTGTGTTTGCCAGGAGGCACGGTTGCTCAGCCTGGGCAGTTTGGACTCTCAGGATGGGGAGCAAAATCACCAGAGGGAAAGAATTCCACACCCTCCGACACAGCTCTGGCCCTCTCCATTGGAGCATGTGGTGGGGAGAACAGATGCTTACAGATGCTCAGTGGTTCAAAACAGCCTGCGGGGAGAGGGGACATGGAGAAACAAGGTCCTGACTCTGGTCCTGGAAGAGGCCACAGGCCTCAATAAACAGCATCACATTCCCTTCTGAAAACCCAAACACCCTCTACCTACCTGAGAGGTTGTTACGGGTGACTGAGGGAGAATGAACTCTCTTTAGTTCATTAGACTAAATAACAGTTCATTAGTTTAGAGAGTCTGACCTCTCTTTAGTTCATCAAGACATACTATATCCTTCCCGCCCTCCCACTCTTGCTCTCTATCTCCTTCCTTCCTGGCGTTTCTCTGTTTCTCTTTCTAATGTTGCGTATCACTTAGTGATCGCAGGGACAGAACTGAGGAACAGGTTTCTCTTCCTGTCCTCCCTGCTCTACCCCCAGATGCCTCCAAAGGTCCCTTTGTCTTGCGGAGAGTTGGAGAGGTTAGCTCTCTTCTGATGCTAAGAAAAGGGAGGGACGCATTAGGGGCAAGGCACTGTCCCCTCAGCCCCAGAGCCACAGTTTCTCAGTGGGGCTCCCCCACCCTTGCACAGAATAATGGTGTCCCTCGGTCTCCAAGTGCGTGTGGTGGAATGGAGTGAGAGGAGTGATGGGAAGGGGCAGAGGGAGGCCATTCCTAATCAAGAGAGCAGGATGCCAAAGCTTTGCTCGTGGGGAGATGGAACTCGAAGGAACGCACTATCCCACAGGAGGTGCCTTCTCCCGACAGTGGAGGGCACAGAGGGTCCTTAGCATTCGCAGGCCAAAACCCCTAAAGTGGTGCTGCTGACCGAGTGACACGTAGACAACCGTGATGCCAAGGGAACAAAGCCCCAGTGCCACACGGTGCGGCAGCACACGGAGGCGAGTGAGCAGCTTGGGCGTTAGGGGAAGCTTCTTGGAAGACAAGCCTCCTCTGGTCTTGGAGGGTGAATGTGCGCTTTGGTGGGGGACATTCCAGGAACGGGGAGCAGTGCGTGCACCGGCACCCAAGCCAGGGCACTGCGGTTCATTCCAGGGACCCTGGGTCGTTCCGTGTGCCTGGGTGTCGGGAAGGAGGCAGAGGCAGGAGGGGACCAGGTTGGCAGGCAAGCAGGGGCCATTTTACGTTCACTCAAATGAGAAAATGCCTGAGAACGCTGAGTCCTAAGTGCCCAGAAGTATCAGCAATCTTTATCAGCAGATTGAAAGTCCGTGTAGTTCAACGTACTCCCAAGTTAAGTTGGGAATCCGTGTGTCACAAGGATGCCTCTCAGAGCTGGAAGGGCTGTGTCAGACCCCAGGAAGCGTGATGATGGTCTAACCAAATCTCTCTCTCTCCCTTTTACCCACCCCGCCCCTTCTCGTTCACAGTTTGCTATGCCAAAAATTTTGGCCCTACAGGTATTGGGTTTGGAGGCCTCACACAACAAGTGGAGAAGAAAGAGTGAAAAGTGTGTGTATTTCCACCAGTCTTTCGCACTTGCCGAGTCCTCCTGCCAGACGGGAAGCCTTGACCCCATCATCCCCTTGTTGGGGGCCAGGCAGTATTTCTCTTCAGAAGTGACATAGTCTTGACCCAAAATTAGAAAACACTTTTGGAAGAAGAGTATTAACAGTTTAACCCATAACAAATGCGTTACTATTTCTGACACCTGGGGTGGGAGAGGCAATAAATGCTTTGGCGGTACCTTGTGTCTCTCTCGATCTTTTCTCTAGAATAGAGGGAGATTTTCAGGAAAAAAGAGAGGGGTTTCCAAAAACTCACTGCAAGGATGTCATGAATCTTGGTGTCACCTGGGGACGGTGTGAGCAGGAGGAACAAGAGGCAAAGGAGAGCGGGCTTTCCAGAATCTGCCCGCGGAGCTGCTTCCTCGCTGCTGGCAGAGAAAGAAACGGGGTTCCAGAGGAAGCAGACAACATGAGACCAAATTCCGGAAGGAACATCAAAACCAAAAAACTGCTGAAGCGTCAGTCCTTTTGTCCTACGATGGGCTTCGCAATCTTCACACATTTCATGAAAACCCGGAAATGGCAACAAAATGTGGAGTTTGCTTCTGTGTTATAAACAACGGGAGGATGATTTTCTTTTATTCTGGGACAATTCCCTAGGGTTTAGCAATTTTCTCTAAACCTCTCCTACGTCAAATTGCCGGCCTCACCCATGAAATGCAGCCAATTAATGTCTCTGCCTCCTCAGCAAGTTCTCAGCAGCCCAGGCGTGCATATTTTCTTGGGGCTCTGCTTTTAACAACGACTGCATCTCGCCCACCCCTGGGAGAATTCTGATTTCTGGGAGGAAATGAAAGCGAGTGAGTGTCTAGACGAAACCATGGGTTCATCTCTGCTCCAAGGCTCAAGAAGGCTTTCTTTTAAAAGGAGCACTTACTTCGGGGCTAATGACACACGTTATCATATAGACAAAGCCCCTCACTGACTTTGTTACCTACTAGTTTTTTGATGCTTAAAATGCAATTACATTTTATCATGTTCTCTATTGGATTGGTATGGATAGAATGGCAGGGGTTGTGTCCCATTCTACCTTCAAAGAGATAAGGTAGAAGTACGCTTTATTTGTCCAGAGACCCCATGCTGGGGTAATTCGGCCATGGAGTTCTAGTAAAATGAGCCGAGGGTGGAAATACCGTACATTTTACATTCTCTGGAGAAGGCAGGGTACGGCGATTATTTTTAACTTGTAAGCTTTTGGCCAGAGTTGTCTGGGATCCCATCAATGTCAATCAAACAATTAATAACATCAGTGATAAATAAGTCAATCAAGTCCCCTTTAACCTGCATGGATTTTAAATGCAATATAGTCCCTTGGCCTTCACTAGGAAGTTCCCTACCCTAGAGACTTCCAGGCTTGCAGAGGGCTAGGATACACACACGAAATGATCACCAGATTGTGCAGTGTTCTCCTCCGCCACATCATCTCACATTTCCCAGCCCCACCATCCATCCACCTGCGAGACTGAGCCCAAAACTCAAGTCATCCTTAGCTTTGCCCTCTCCCTCACCCTCCCTTGCCTCACTCCCCAAGCCTCCTTGATTCTGAGTCCAAATGTCTCTAGAATGCATCCCTTCCATTCCTACCGTTTGGAATACGTAGCAGTCAGCTAGGGCTTCCATTACGAAGGACCAGGGACTGGGCGACTCAAAGAGCAGAAATCACATTTATGCACTTGCAGTGGCTACACGTCGGAGATTAAGGAGTCAGCAGAGTTGGTTTCTTCTGAGGACCTCTCCCCTCATCTATGGCCACTCTTCCTGTGTCGTCACATGGCCTTCCCTCCATGCATGTCTGTGTCCTAATTTCCTCTTCTTACAAGGACACCAGTCTTACTGCATCAGGGACCTTGAAAGGCCTCATCTTAACTTAATTACCTCTGTTGAGACCCTATCTTCAAATACAATCACATTCTGAGGTTCTGGGAGTTTGGACTCCAACATATAGATGTGGAGCCAAGCAGAGGGACAGAATTTGGCCCATATGCCATACGTCATATAAGGACTTTTACAAAGTCCATAAAGGACTTTGGACCTACCCTTCAACTTTAGGTTTAGACCTTCCAGACGAGCTCCAGCTCCAGCCAAAGACTTGACGCTTTCCAAATAGGCCAAGTATCTTCACGCCATCATGCTTCTGCTAATGCTGCTCTTTTTGCCTGAAACGTCTAGAAGATGGAGACCCCTCCATCTTTACCACCTCACCCAACTTCTCAGCCTGGCGAGCTCCTATAATCAAGTCAAGGGCCAAATGCCATCTCCTCTGCAAAAGCTTTCCTGAACTTCCCGAGCAGAATTAATCTACCTCTGTGTTTCCACAGCCAGCATGTAAGTGACACAGCACTGCTCTCTGCACATTGCAATTTTGAACTCCCATCTGCTCCTTTGTTAGAATGTGATGTGTATGTATTCATAGTGCTCTAGAACAGTCGGCACTTTGTAAACATTTGTTGAGGGAGGGGAGCAGGAGAGCCTGTAGGCTGGACTGCAAGCAAATTCTGCTAGAATGTGAAAGAAGAGATTATTATATGTGGAGTGAAGGAGTTTGGAAACGGAAAAACAACAACAACAACAAAAAAAGCAAAACAAAGAAAGCAGCTTATTGTGTGTTAGCCATCTTTGTGTTTCTGCTCAACTTCCTGGGCAATGTCCTACTTTTTCCAGGCTTGCCTGTCATTGGCTGGGATGTGGGACTGAGACTGGCCAATGGAGGCCGGGCCCCCAAGACCTCTAGGACAGTCTCCGTTCTCTTTCCACATCTGTGGATGCAGAAGGGCCATGGGGCACTGAGGCTCTAGGAAATGGTGGAAGCACTAGCCGGGCGGGAGCGTGGGTTCCCACAGACAAGAGTGTCTGCAAACAGCTAACCAGGCCGTAACAAGAGGGGGAAATTAGCCTCACATTGTGTTAAGCCAGTGAGATGTGAGGGGCGGTTACGACAGCGTGAACTCCCCACAGCTGCACTACCAAACGGGCCACGTCCAAGATGCCCCACTTCTCACTGCCCAGTGTCCAGCCCATCTGCTAAGTCACAGGAAGCATTCTCAGGAGTGTGCCTAACAGTTGTGCAAGGGATTAAATGCAGTCTCTGATGTGACTACACAGACATTTAGGGAAAGGAATGAGGTTCTGGCCTCACACTGTTAAGAGTCTCACTCCCCTGGCCCCGACAAACCAAACAAGCCCAAACCTGGCCACTTCACCCCCAAGCTACTGCCTTCTCCCGGCTCGGCTCATCTCAAGGCCATCACCGTTAAGACTCCATTCCATCTTACTGCCTGAGCATCAGGCATCCAAGTGCCCTCCCTGCTGCCCACCCCACTCCCAGCCACCACGGCTCTCCCGAGCCGGCCGATAACCTCCTAGCCACAGATCCCGTATCTCTTCAGCTGTCCTCTCCTCAGCTCCTGACAAGGGACTCCTTCCTCTTTGAACTCATCCTGAATTCTACACTGTCCTCCCCTCCAACCCCCTCCCTGGTCCCTCCTCCTCATCTCCAGCTCCCTAAATCCACGTTCAACAAGACTGTGTTCCTGCTCCCTCCTCCCTCACATTTTCTTTGCGTGGGTTGTCATCTTTGGTCTCTTTCTAGGATTGATTTTCCCATTTCAGGTGGACAACTCCCTGTTTCATTTGCATCTCGTTTTTCTACTTTTTTCCTGTGACAACCTCATCTGTCTATGTTCATGACTCCCATGCATGCCATGATCTCTTTACAGCTGCCTTCCAGACTTTTCTACCGCACAGCCTGTGATACCTCAAACTTAGTAACCCCCAACCACCAAACTCATCACCTGGTCTCTCCACAGTTTTCTTTACTCCTCAGAAGAGCACTGCCACCCTCTCATTCACTGGGTCCAAAGTCATCGTTGACTCTCCCTTCTCTCCCTCCACACTCAATCAACAATTCAGGCCTTCATTACTTCTTGCCTAGGACATTGTTAAAAGCTTATCTCTAGGGGTGCCTGGGTGGCTCGGTGGGATAAAGCCTCTGCCTTCAGCTCAGGTCATGATCTCAGGGTCCTGGGATCGAGCCCTGCATCGGGCTCTCTGCTTGGCAGGGAGCCTGCTTCCTCCTCTCTCTCTGCCTGCCTCTCTGCCTACTTGTGATCTCTCTGTCAAATAAATATAATCTTTAAAAAAAAAAAAAAAAAGCTTATCTCTAACATTCTCTGTCAGGTTCCAGTCAGAAAAACAGAAACTACACTAGGCTTTCTGGTTTTGTTTTGTTACTGTTTTTTAACAAAGAGAAAATAACAGAGGGAATTGACTAAGTAGGTGCTAATACTTTTCAAAAAGTAAAGAGGAGCACACTGATTTAGCACAGAGATGGGACCTGCAGGAAGCAGCCACGATGCCTGGGGCTGAGAAGAGATGGGAGCACCCTAATTCAGATGCCTCCGGGGGTGGGGAGTCAGACCTCCCAGCAGAGAGCCCTGTCTGTTCTTGCTGGGGCTTCTAAGAGAGGAAGAGGGAGGTGGCTTGAATGTGGGAGAAAAGCTAGACCCTGACTCCAACTGTCACCATCAGGGTGAAAGGCCACTTCACAACCACAACACTGAGAGGACGCACTGGCAAGAAGAATGGAGTTAAGTCTCTTCTCCCCTCCTCCTTCTCTACTGGCAGAACTTAATGGAAACTCAGCTGACAAGGAAAACTATAGTTTTGAGAATCCTAGTCCCCAGACACAGGGTATGGAAGAGTGAATATGGCACATTTCCTTACCTCTAGTCAATTTTCCAAAGATTTCTGAATGAATAGCATTTCTTGAGCATTTTTATGGGCCAAAGCACTTTCTATGTTATTACATATTTAATCCTCATCACAACGTTTAGAGGTATCTACTATACCACATCATACAAATGAGGAAACTGGAGCATTATAGAGGTAAGTCATTTGTTTAGAGGTAAAATGCACATATAACTGGCAATTCCAGGACTCAAACCCAGGGTGTCTAGTTATTAAACATCAACTCTCAAACTTTTTTTTTTTTTTTCCCCAAACTTTCCCACCAACATGAACCTGAGGAAAACACCACAATGGAATGGTGGGGACAAGAGTCCCTACATAAATGATTCTCAAACTGTATCATATATAAGAATCACTTGGGGAGATAAACCATAAGAGACTCTCAATCTCAGGAAACAAACTGAGGGCTGCTGGAGGGGAAGGGGGTGGGAGGGATGGGGTGGCTGGGGGATGGACATTGAGGAGGGTATGTGCTATGGTGAGTGCTGTGAATTGCTGTGAATAAAAATATAAATGAATCACGGACCTATACCCCTGAAACAAATAATACATTGTATGTTTAAAAAAAAATCACTTGGGAACCTGATAAAAACTGAGATTCCAAGACTCACTCGAGGAATCTGAATTTTATTTTATATTTTTAAGGATTTTATTTATTTGCCAGAGAGAGCGAGCGAGAGCGCGAGAGCAAGCGCACAAGCAGGGAGGATGGCAGGCAAAGGGATGGCTGAGCAAGGAGCTGGTTGTGGGACTCTATCCCAGGGTCCTGGAATCATGACCTGAGCCGAAGGCAGACGCTTAACCCACTGAGCCACCCAGGCGGTCCAGGAATTTGAATTTTAAACAAGTGATCCCCAGACACCACCCCCATCACTATCGCAGGCCTGTTATTCTGATGTAAATCGTCTATGGACCCCAATTTGAGAGTAATTACTTGGCAGGGGTTGGTGAGACCAGACAAGATGATATAAAAAGACTTTTTATTGACAAGTGAGTAAAGAAATAGCTCCTTATTGCTCACTTAAATACAGCTCATTAGCTTAACATTCAGGGCCCCTGGAGATCTAGTCCAAATCAACGAGTCCAATTTACTGACCAAGCTCCCCACTTTAAACATCCTGGAGACCCAGCCTGTCATGGTTCTAACCATACTTTAAACTCTCCCATTGTCTTCACTATGTGAGAAGGCCTTTCCCTTCCAACTCTGTATTTCCCAAATAAATATCACTGAAAGACCCTTTCTAATGCCATATCGTCCATAAACACTCGACCACATCTACTGAGACTCTCTCCAACCTCTAAACTCTAACAATATTTTATTTGTACCCCTCTTATGGCTTTTCATATTTTCTACATTATAATATAGGCTCATTTATCTTAGCTTTCCTCGAGACTGCAAGCTCTGTGATTAGTATGCCCAATTACATGTTTTATGGTCAGAAAGACCTATCATGGTACGCAATGTATAAATCTATGGAATAATTTAAATTAATGAAATGTGTTTTCCTTATTATATATCAATTATAAAGGCTGGAATATAGTAGTTTGGAAGGTGTGAGGCAGGGTATTTGAATTTTAAACAAGTGAGCCCCTGCCCCATCCCTCTAATTCTGATTAAATGGTGTATGGACCACAATTTGAGAATACTTTTGTTTCTCAAATTGTTTTGAGAGTTTGAAGAGAGAGAGAAAGGGAAAGGGTATAGCTTGAGAAAGTCCTTCTGTCCCCCCAGCTAAGAATCAGCCTTCAAACAATTATGATCACACCATATCCTGCTTAAAAACCATTCATTCATTCAATGAATTTAAATGTTTATTGAACACATACAGTGTGTCAGACAGTATTTGAGGTGACTGGTGCTCTAGAGTGGTGACCCCATTTAGTATCTAAGTGACCCTGGAGAACACATGAACTTCTTTAGGCTTTAGTTTCCTTATTTGCAAAGGCTCTATAGAGGAAAGAACAGATCCTTGAAAAACTGAAAGGTCAGTGTGGTTAGAGTATAAAGCGTGGTCCAGAGTTAAGACTGGAGGTCATGATAAGAACCTTTATCCCAAGAGCAACAGAACCTTAAGGAATGGTTTTCAGCAGGAAGGGGCCATGCCAGGGCATTTATATACAAACCAAGAGTTAAAGTTGAATTCATTTCTCCTCCAGAATAAGGGAAATCAGCAATTACAATCACATCAGTCCAATATTTTGAGGATACTAAGTAAAAGAAGTAATTAATCTTTAAGACTTCCTCTGTTCAATTTTCTAAGTTTTTTAAGATGGAAAACTAAATTAGATCTTGCTTACTGGTGTTAACAGTGAGTTCAACTCATTCCTGGAACTGTGAATCAGTTTCTTTATGTCCTATATACACCTTTTCTCATTTTAAGATTCTAAAAGTGTTAAGTGTCAGAAATGAAATCTCAACTACAAAAAAAAAAATTTATTAAGTGTGAAAGCATAACAGGTACATCTATTTAAATATTTTTTACATATTTATAGATAAAACAAACAAATAATTTATCAAAAATTACAAGTTTAAAGAATAGTACTAGTTTGAAACAACCAATAAAGTATTTGAAAATACCACATTTTATCCATAATTACTGAATATTATCTCCAAAAAAATGTAACTTGTGTTTTCTTGTGAAAAATATAAGTTTTTTTAGATGTCTGCCAAGATTGCTCAGGAACAGTCCATCTTGCTAAATCTAAAAGTGTAATGCCTTTATTGAGAACTTCTGTTTTTACCAAATAGCTTTAAAAAAAACACCTGCATTTTCCTTTGGACTTAGGTGAACTCTGAATCTCCACTTCACTTGCAGACCACAGGGCATCAACATAAACACAAGTAGGTCAGAGTGAGAGTCTGGGGTCGCTTTTCTTAAACGGAGCGAAGGACCTTCTCCTTCGCTGGGTGGAAGACCATGGTGTATTGTGACGTCCAGTCCACGGCACAGGGCTTCACCAAGCCAAAGCAGCCACACTGAAAGAAATCTGCGAGGTTCTGCGTGAACCCAAGGCTGCCAAGGAAGGAAGAGAACACATCTTACTACATTTCCTGTTTGGACATTCATTCAGACCAGAAACATTCACTGAGAATTTATAACAGATAAGGTGCTTTGAAGATCCTGAAGCAGGAATCCAGCGGTGATCAGACAGTTCCCTGGCTTAGAGGACGTTAAAACTAAAGCCCACGTCCATTTCCGGACCTCAGTCCTGATTCTGAGATTCCCTGGCTTCTGCCCAGCAACTTGATCTCCTTCTGAGTCCCCCACTCACTGGAATGGTGGGGCCATCAATAAGTGTCTTGCTTTCCATTCCCATTGCCCTGATTCGCATTTTGATGATCTCAAAGGCCAGATAGGCCAAAAGAATATAGTCAACAAACTGGTTTTTTTCCTAAACTTTTTAAGTAAAATAGGGCCCTGTCTCGATTCCTCGCAATTATTCCTTTTTTTTTAATAGTCCAGAGGTCTTTCGTCTTTTTTTAGACCTATCATACCAACAATTCAGAGGGAATGGGTTCCAGCAGCTCAGGCTCCTTTCCATCGGTTCTTAGAAAGTGCAGCACTGGCTGAAGCAGGCTAGCCCTTCAGCTGAACCCAAGTACCTTTCTCCTTGACTTCCTTCTTCTGATCAGTTTCCTCCACATGCTTCAGGAAGCCATCTCAGCTCTTTGAGTGCCTCATGAGCTCAGTACATACATTAGTTCTCTTGCCAAGAATCTGGCCCTTGTGTGTGTACACTAACAGCTGGGGGACGCCGTAGACTCCTGCAGTTCCGCCGCGGTCACATTTGTTGGGCATAGCTTTCTGAACGGTGCTCACTGCCTTGATGTCTACAGTAACACTTTTTTTGTAGATTTGCATGTATGTGGCCAAAGGAACACCTCTCTTTTTTCTAAAAGGTCTAGAGAACATACAGTGGGTGTTTCTCCTCTTTCCCTTGGTGCTGGTCATTTTGGCAAACTGCTAGAAGGTGGTGGTTCCAGCTAAAGGGAAGGAGCTCCTTCCCAATTAATCTTACCTATTGGACACTGTCTGGTCCTCCAAAAACCTTATCAAAACCGAACCCCTGGGCACCTGGGTGGCTCAGTTGGTTGAGCAACTGCCTTCAGCTCAGGTCATGATCCCGGAGTACTGGGATCGAGTCCCGCATCGGGATGCCTGTTCCACGGGGAGTCTGCTTCTCCCTCTGACCTTCCCCCCCTTCTCAGGCTCTCTCTCAAGTGGATAAATAAAATGTTTTTTAAAAAAAAAACCTAACCCCCAATACACATTAGAACTTATTTGTGCATGAGGATGACTGGGCCATTGCTGCTGCTGGGAGAGCTGTCAGGAACGTATCGTCACCACTCCTCAAGAGAGCGGCTCCAAAGCTAGTTAGTGAGTAAAAGTAACTTGGGCAGGTTTTTGGAAGCAAGACGCAAAGTAGCTCTAAGGCTTTCCCATTAGTTCTTCCAGCGTATGTTGCCATTACTCAGTAATTCCCACACATGCCCCGGTTCTCTCAACTCAGGCCCTTCATTTGGGCTCTTTAGGGCTTGAAATCCCTGTCTGTCCTCCTCCATCAGGCCCCACCCCACGTCTTTCAAGGCTCAGCTGAAAATTTTACCTCAGTCACAAAAGGCTTTCATCCTCTAGTGGAGTCAATATTTATTCCTCGGGTCAACTACTGGGAAAGGGACTTTACTATCATTGCCAGTCTGAACCGATCACCACAAGCTTGGCACCACCGGCCACCCTCCATCACCTTAGCCATCTCTTCCCAATTAAGTCAATTCCTCTCCCTCTAAACACAGATCATAGTCCCTCCCAGACTCTGATCTCCTTGTCTAACAGCCTAACAGTTTCATCTTGTACCACGAGTGTGCTTTAAAATAGACTGCTCATGAGATACGCAAGTGAGCGTTAAATCCCCCGAGGGCTCAGGGTGACCTCCGCAGCACTCCCAGCCTCCAAGACCCCGATATATATGACAGGAAGATAAGCTTCAAAGCCTGATCGTTCATATCGTAGGATGACAGCCTTCCTACAAACACTCTCATTTTCAACTGAGGACAGGTTTTATACAACCAATGCTCTGGAGGAAACACGCCCCAAACCTGAAGCAGCAGCTTCCGCCTGACACAGATGGGTTCATTAAACACAAGGCTAAAAGAATTACGGGTGAGAGAAAGGCAGGTGGAAAATCTTGGCAAACCTCACAACCTAATGCTTTCTGCAGAGAGCCCTGTGGCTGGAATTCTCGGCCACATGCTTGGTTATCTCACATTGACTTCAGGCCAGCAACACGAAATCTTATGACCATGTGGCTTGACTGGAGAGATTCCCCACCTTGGCAAAACTTCAAAGTCACTTTAACTATTTGTGCTGAGTCCAACAGACCAAGTCCCAAATTCTTAGCACCTGGGTGCTCATGACCTTACCACAAACCTCTTGTCACTAAGACTTCCAAGAAAGAAGAGGGTCAACTCCGCCAGACAGCAAGTTAGGGGAGAGCAGCTTGCCCGAGTGGTGGCAGGAGGCTGGCAAACCAATGACTAGACTAGCATCTTCCACAGGATGCAGTGGCCAAAATAGATCTGACTTACTTGTATGGGGTCCTCCTGAGGGATAATGTCTGTTTCATATGCCTGCTTTGCTTCAGCAGGCTGGTTCTCTCGTGGGAGGTCAGGCCCAGGAAAGCAATCTGCAAAAGAAGGTTGGAAGGTACATGAAAAATACCATTATGTTGAGGTTCTGTTGCTCTTAGTGCATCTCAGGACAGCAGTAAACATTCAGTGCGCCCCCGAATACAGTATAACCTAGACTTCTAACCAAGGATCACGGTGACGACAACAACTCAACAGCTCTAAATGAGACTAAGTAAATCTAGTAGCCGAGTTTGTTTGTTTTTTTTAAGTTTGTTTATTTTTCAGTAATCTCTACACCCAATGTGGGGCTTGGACTCACCACCCCGAGGTTAAGAGACCCTCACTCTTCCGACTGAGCCAGCCAGGCACCCCTGAGCACTTATTTTTTTGAGTGTCTGTTTTTATTAACATTCAACAAAGCACAGTAATGAAGTAACTGCTTTGGTAATTCAAGCCATGGCCTACAAGCCTGTTTAGATTCTCAGCACATGCAGCATGTAGGTTTTAGTTGAATAAAACTAAGTAAGGTCAAGATTACTGCAATGATCTCACCTTGTGTATGCTTCTTAGCAGCTCTTTGGAAAGGGCCAACTGAAAAAGTCAATCTGAAGTGAAGGACATTCAAATCCATAATTTGGGGAAGGGTAAGAGTTGAGGTAACTTAAAAACCCCCCAAATCATTAAAACCCTACTAGTCACTGAGGTACTCCATTTAATCCTCAAAATAACACAAATATCAAAGTTCTTATCTGTGAAACAGAGATTATCACACCATCCTCCCTCATCGGGTTGTTGAAGGATTTGACATAATATATTTAAAATACCCTGTTCAAGAAGCCACCAGAGGTGGATAACTGGTCCAAGGTCACACCGCTTAGAAAGTAGCAGAACTGAGACAGACACCTCAGTCAGTGTGAGAATAAAGTTCACGGTCCTTACCAGAGTCTGTGCTCTGTCTTACTACAGTCAAACCCGTGACTCACTAGAGCAGTCAGCAAATGAAAGGCTTCTAACAACTAAATGGTTTTATTAAGAAAACAACTTTACCATGAATTCCTCAATTTGAAAACTATCCAAAACTTTGAGTCCATTTTCTTGCCTTAGAAACTGTAAGAAACATTAACCTTTAAGAAGAAAAAAAAAAAAAAAAAAAAAAAAAAGGGGAAACCTGGGGGGCCCAGTGGGTTAAGCCTCCTCCTTTGGCTCAGGTTATGATCTCAGGGTCCTGGGATTGAGCCTCGCATTAGGCTCTCTGCTCAGCGGAGAACCTGCTTCCCCCTTTCTCTCTCTCTGCCTGCCTCTCTGCCTACTTGGGATCTCTCTCTCTCTGTAAATAAATAAATAAAATCTTTTAAAAAAAACAACTAATATTATAGTCTCACATATATCTGTACTTGTCCTCAGAGTCCAGAAAAGAAGAAAGAAAATTAGAATTGAGGTCTCAAATCTTCGGTTCTACTTCTCGTTCCCCTCTCACCAGCCACGTGGCCAAAACAAGACACTTAACCTCTCAGGGGCTTAGTTTTCTCATCTAAAAAATGGAGACACTGCTATGGCACAGTCTAGGACTCAACTCTTTTTTTTTGGAGATTTTATTTATTTGTCAGAGAGAGAGAGAGCACAAGCAGGAGGAACAACGGGCAGAGGGACAAGCAGGCTTCCTGCTGAGCAAGGAACACGATCCCAGGACCCTGGAATCATGATCTGAGCTAAAGGGAGACACTTAACTGACTGAGCCACCCAGGCATCCCTAGGACTCAACTCTTTGTCAGGAAAGAGACAGGAAGTGCTTTGGAATATGGAAAGCATATATAAATATTAGGTATTATAAGGTGTTAACAATCAGTGATGCTAACATTCATTCCTCCTGCCTGAGTGTGTAGATACCAGAGAGGCAGGAGATGAAGATGAATATTCAGAAGCCTCAGTTCAGTGTTACCAGCTTCATTCCCTTCCTTAGCATTTCTCCCCTTTGTCTGTCTTTCCTTCTTTCTCCTTATTACTGTAGAATTGGTTCCTTCCCTGTAAAAGTGGAATGCATTGTGCTTTTGATGAGTAATGCTCGAATTATCTGAGGTCTGACGGTAACTGGCTCAGACTGATCACGGCTGTCTGTTCCACGAGGGCAGGCCATAGCAACAACAAGAATTAGGTTATGCTCAGAGGGAAGGCAGACAGCAGGAAAAGGACAGTAGCTTCACAGGAAGCTGAATGTGGCTACTGCCCTGGAGCATGAACTTTCTAATGGCTGTGACCTTCCCTAGAAGTGTAATTACCGCGTCCACTGGTTGGTGATGGATCTTGCATTTCTCCCCCCTTCTATCCACTTAAGCACTGAGTAATGAACAGGATAACAAACAGAGTTGGAAAAAATGAGGGCAGAGAATCATCTCGCAAATGTTTCAAAGTATCTCACAATGCTGTTTATATTTTATGTTTTCACACACCTTATGATTTAACTATATGATGAAAAAAGCCTTTGAAGAGGCTGTCAGAAGACCTAGGTCTCCAGTTCTGATTTCGCTACTCACTGAGTGACCCTGAGCAAGTCAATTCACCTCTCTGTAACTCTATCCATAAAATAAAAAGGTCGGATTAGATCATTCCTAGGGACAAGCTAACAACTTACTATTCTAACCTTTACGCGATCCTATGAGAATAGCACTATCAACTCCATTTTACACACAAGGAAATTGAAATTCAAGAGTTAAATGACATGGAAAATTGACATTCCAGAGTCAAATGACATGCCTACAACCAGAGAGTAAGCAATAGGGGTGGAACTACGACCCAAAAACCTTCTGATTTAAAATTCAAGTCTTTCGACCTTATTACAGGCTACTGGAAATTTTACTCAAATGCATTATAAAAAGAGAAATAAATACCTGAAAGAGTTGATTTAATAATAAAAATGTAGACCATGAGAAATGGAAAGCTGCTAGCATGAAGATATATAAAACCCAAGGGGAACAGGCCACAATCTGATTGAGGTAGGTCCATAGTCCATCTTCTCTGAATGTTGTGGCACAATGATTTGACCAATCTGTGAATTCACAAGAAATGGAACTCATTATTTAAAAAGGCAACAAACTAGTGATCGTTCTTCAAGAAGATAAAATCACTGCACTTTTATTCAGGGAGAAGAGAAAGTAAGACATGGTAACACAGACTAGAACCCAACTTTATAAATTTATCTTCCAAATGCCAGCTTAACTAACAAAGATGATAAAATAGTACCTCACTGCTCATGAAGACTACGACAGCATTGCATTGGTGGTTGGCAGGAAAGGAATAAAAGTAAAAAAGGTCTGTAACACCACCACTAAAATCATCGTATATTCAGCATAAAATAAACTGGCTTGAAGTTAACTGTTCAAGGACTTGATAATGCAGAACAGCTGTGTTTAATAAATATCTGCTTAGAAAACTCATTGTTCAGGATACACAGCAAGAGATGAGTCTGTAAGGGTTCAGATCCACAGGCCATTGCTGTAGGCACAAGAAATCCCGTAAGCACCCAGATACCACTGGAACACGACCTAACAGCTTGCGGTTATTGGGGGTACAGAAGTACCATGGTGCACTGGCACCATGATTCATCCTGTAGGGGGAGAAAGTTCAGGTAAGGGAATCGTGAGAGACGCCCTAGGAAAAGGCAGAACTTCACCATGGCCCTTGTGACTCCATAAGCCATGCAGCTAAGGGCAGCAATAAGGAGAATGTGGGTAGGCAGCGGCAGGAACAAGGGAACAAGTCTGCAAGATTTTGTAAAGCCAATGACTTGTGTAGGCACCAGGACTGTGTATAAAGGGCGAATCATTTTTGAAATAAGAACTCTGCAAATTTGGGGTGCCTGAGTGGCTCAGTTGGTTAAGCAACTGCCTTCAGCTCAGGTCATGATCCTGGAGTCTCAGGATCAAGTCCTGCATCAGGCTCCCAGCTCCATGGGGAGTCTGCTTCTCCTTCTGATCTTCTCCCCTTTCACGCTCTCTCTCATTGTCTCTCTCTCAAATTAAAAAAAAAAAAAAATCTTAAAAAAATAAATAAATAAAGGAACTCTGCAAATTTGCACCTTGAGGTTTCATAAATGCCTCCAACAATTTGATAAGTAGTTTCAGACATTTTCCCAAAGCAGCACTTAAGAGCTCCTATGATGGAAAGAAAATGAATCCCTAACTTTACTATTACCCGTCTTAAAAATTTTAGTCTTAAAAATTTTTATAATTTTATACACACACACACACACACACACACACACATAAATATAAATATATAAAAATATTTTAATCTTCAAATCTATTTTTCCCCCTTTTGAGTCTCATTTGGTTCCTAACCATCTTTCATGACTATATGTCACAAGCATTCTAAGGGCAATCATCACAGAGTAACGATCAAGGCAACAAATTAAGGCAAATTACGCTCTCTTTTCGAGCTGCTCAAAGATGCGATCCATGCACCTGATATGACAAAAAAAAAAAAAAGAAAAAGAATGTAATTCCCAACAGCAGGTAGAGGGAACAGCTGCTGCATGGAAAAGAATACCTATTTTCTTTGAGTTTATGGATTTCTACTGCTCTCTTCTGGGAATTTTTTGAATAATACAGCATGACCTCAAACTGAAATTTTCATAGGATTGACTTTAGAATTAATGTCAAAGATATGGCTACAAATGGGACATACATTATCTTATGCACTATAAAACTTTCATATGTAATACTAATACATTCTTATCAGGTGGTCATTGGCTAATGACAGGGGACTCCTACTGTTCCAGTCTGATCATTTTCATCTTTAGATAGCTCTGACATTTATGTTCTTTCTAACAATGATCTAAAATCTTTCAGGGTGCCTGGTGGCTCAGTTGGTTGGGCGTCTGCCTTTGGCTCAGGTCATGATCCCAGGTGCTGGAAATGAGCCCCGCGTCGGGTTCCCTGCTTAGTGGGGAGTCTGCTTCTCCCTTCGCCTCCTTCTCTCTCTCTCTCTCTCTCTCTCTGTCTCTCATGAATAAATAAATAAAATCTTTAACATAAAATAAAATAAATTAAAAAAAAAATCTTTCTCCCTGTAACATGGAGGAGGCTGACACTTCTGAGTATCCACCCTGCGAGCAGACCTCACGGAAGATGAAACAGATGCAGCTACTTCTGCAGGGAACCCAAAGCAGCTGCCGCTGGCTTACACGAGGAGGGTGCACGTCAAGGCCCTAGCAACAGGAATTTTCATGGAAAACCACGAGGGTGGGATGATAGTGAGACCTCGCTAGAAAAGTGAAGCACGAGTTCATTTTTTCCATCTGGTGAAATAATGATAAATACTACAATGTCCTCATTCGGTGTAAAGAAATACTGTCTGAATACCAATGGGGTAAAAGTAACCAAATACGTTCAGCTAGCCTACATGGTTGCAAGCGAATATAAAATGTGACCATTCCTAAGAAAATACAGAAATTGGATCAGAGCCAGGGAATAAAGACAAAGTAGAGGGAAGAACCAATGCATGTAATAAGAAAGCAACTTGGAAAGAACGAAAGTGATGGAAAATTACTTCTGTCCTTATCAATACAGTCTTCTGCTTGACACAGACACCAAACAAAGGTGACTATTTTTAGTGAAGAGAGAAGCAGGAGAGACAAGAGTGGTGTAAAATCTGGCTCGTGTCCCTTAGGATCAAGGCCAAGGGACAAATCGGTCCATGGGCCAGCTTAAAAAGGTTTTCCAGGAATATGTTTTATTGTTAGGCCTTAAAAGGGCAGTTCTTTCAATAGAACTGTCAAGACATCTTTCATTTCTTATACCACAGGACATAATTTAAGAGGTTTTTGGATTCCAATCTCAGGATTACTGATGGCCTTTGACAAGAAATGAGACCAGAGATCACAACCCTCTGACTATTTGCTCCATTTGAGATGGTGACGGTCACATTGAGCTACAAAAGCATTTCCTACTGATCACAGACATCCAAGGTGTCAGAGGGGAAAGGAGCCAACAAGGTAACTTGAAGCCCTCTCCATGCCTATGCTGTTGCAAAAAAGACACCATTTCACATAGATATTAAGAATCTCGAAAAATGAAACCCCAAACAAACCAAAACTTGTAATACTGGATGTTTCGGGGGAAGGGGACTGGGAGGCTTAGGGACAGAGTAGGAAGATTTCTTTTTCAAGAACTAAACAAAATTTAAAGAAAACTGGAGTAGGGGAAAGGGGAAGGTAGGGAGGGCTGGTACTTGGGATGTTAAGGAAAAAAGAAAATAAAGTAGAAAAAACATTCCTAACATCTTCCTGCATCATTCCACATTTTAGCTCAGGAAATAAACTTGTGTTCTATTGGCAACTAAGACCTGAGCATGAATATAACAGGAGGGTGGGTGGAAACAAAGTCGTAGTGAGGCCAGATTCTACCAAAGCCTTCAAAATAAATAAATAATAAACAATTAAGACCAAAATAAACTACGAGAGCTATGGGTTTTCCCAGTTAGGTAACCTACTCTAAGGTTTGCGAAGCATAGCCATACAATTGGTGAGAGTTAACCCAAATCCTTGCTTCAACTTAAACCCTGTTCTTCTTGGTTAATCACCTTGGAATAGCCGGATGTCACTCCCTACATGAGCTCCCTCCATGCGTGTTCACACTGCTACTGAGAAGTTATTTTCCCTTCTCAGGGATGCAGAATAAATGGTCTAAGGTTTTCTTCCAAGTCATGATTTCCAAACTTGCAACGACTATTAGCTGTCCCATTAGCTCTGTGACTTGACATTTACCAAATGGCACGGGCAGTCAGACTTTTGTTCCTTCTCTACTGTGGTCACTTCTGCCCACCCTTAACCTCTCCGCTGCCAACCTGTTCTTTTTCCTCTTGTATTTACTTCTCACTTCCCTAGCTTTGTTCCTGAGCAGCTAATTTTTCTTCACTTCACTAGGTGATCAATCTACACTTTGCCTTAAATGAATTTGTATTGTTGACCACTTCTCAAATCCATCAAGGTCCCTTTAGGAGAGGTCCAATCTCTTGCCAAGTGCTAACAACTAATCGCTCTGAGCATTTCTTGCAGCTTCCCAAAGCTGAGTCCTGGAGGCAGCCGTTTCATTTTTATTAGGGGTATGGTTTATCGTCACCCAGTCAGAATGGGATATACAAGAATTTACCAAGAAAAATGCATGTGGGGCGCCTGGGTGACTCAGTTGGTTAAGCGACTGCCTTCAGCTCAGGTCATGATCCTGGAGTCCCGGGATCAAGTCCCGCATCAGGCTCCCAGCTCCACGGGGAGTCTGCTTCTCCCTCTGACCTTCTCCTCGATCATGCTCTCTCTCACTGTCTATCTCTTCTCTCAAATAAATAAATAAAATGTTTTTTAAAAAAATAATAAAAAGAAAAAAAGAAAAATGCATGTGGGTATGAGTTCATGAGCTTGTTTTAAGAAAAACTTATACTTACAGATGAAAGATTCATATATAATCCAGTCACAAACAATGGAAAGAAAAAGTAAGAAGAATATGAAATAGCGATGGTTGCCAAAACCTACATCAAAAAGAAAAAACATAGTTAATACTTTCTTACAATGATTTTCCATATCAAAACTTTATTAGCCACTTTCTTGTCAAAAGCCTTCACCAAAGTAAAAAATAAATAAGCTTATGCTTTGCTTTTAAATACCATTAAACCAAAACCAAACAGCTCTGATATGTCATGGGCAACTGTCCATGTTAACTGAATTAATATTTATTCGTTGCTTACCTAAAAGACATCGTTTTCTGGACATAACAAGATCTACTAAACACATGTAGCACTAGGAGGGCCAAAGACTGTGCCGGAGGAAGGGGAGACAGCAGGACTTTGGGCAGACATACCCTATGCCTTCCTTCCTTCCATGTGATGAGTTTAAGAAGTGCAATTTCGGAACATCAGAGATCCACTTGATCGGAGGAATAGAGAGAATGAATCTGAAGAGCAGTAGATAGATATGTTGCAGGAGACTAAACACAGGAGAAGAGGGGCAACCTGCAGCCTGAGAAAGGTCTACAGAAGTGAAGTAGGGGCAACGGGGCCAAGCAACCAAGCTCCACTCTCGTGTATGTTGCTCTCTTGATGCTGCAGTTGGGAGCACGTTGATGCTAATGACACTAAATGACTACCACGTCCCCATTTCTCCAAAGGAAGCACAGTCCAGGAGGAGGAATGCCCACTGCAATGGGCAGACCTAGGTTCACAGATCAGCAGCTGTGTGAATGTAGGCAAGTCATTTAACTGCTCTGATCTAATGTCCTTGCTTTTAATATGGGGATAAGATCTCTTCTGTCTGCTTCATAGGCCTATAGCAACCAAACAAGAGGATGCCCGTGAGATCACTATGTCAAATGCGTGTAATCAAAATATATGGGCTCATGACTGTGTTTTACCACTTCCATTCAAAGCTGCTGGCTATAATGCTAGCCATCCCATCTTTACAGTGGGATGGCGTCTATGAAGCTTGGGGCCCTAAGAATTACCTCTTCACCTATTCTCTAGGAATACAAGAGAACGTCAAAATGCACCAAAGAAACCTGGCTGTGAAGCAGCCTTTTGTTCAGGATTTTAAAAGGATTTTCTCTGCTGGAGACAAATGACCATAGTTCCTCTGCAGCTCCTCATAATAAACCCCTGGTTTTTACAGGGGCCAGGACAAGGAACAGTCCCCATCCTCTCTGGGTCTGGGTCCTACCTGAGCTTTGAAGGAAGCAAGTGGAGGAGTAAAGGAGAGACTCAAGTCACAAAACATGCTAAGAACCTGGTAATTTGGTATAGAAGACTGGTATTCCTAAAACAATCTCAAGCAAATAATTTACCTTTAGTATTTTTTCACCTCTAAAATGGATATAGTAATACCAACCTTGGGATGTGCCCTGATGATTGAATAGGATACTATATTCAAAAGTGCTTTATAAACTCTAAAATACTATACAAACCACATTAATTATTATCAACACTGACAGTTTTCCAAGAGTGTTACACCATGAAAGGATTCTCCATAAGAGCCCCAAAATGGACCCTTTAGATGCCCTTCCACTTTTTTCTATGAATCACACACACATAGCTAAATATATGCTTAACTTCATAGTGTTAACTAAAAAAATTCCATCTCTCACCTATGCACCGTCCAGTCCACAGACAATGTTGATCATATCGAGCGACACAGGAGTTGCACACGTGGCAATGAAGTGACCTTAAAGGCTTCCTTACCTAAGTGGGCAATTAAGACAGGTCTAAGCAAAAATATCAGTGTCTTAAAGTGGTAACAAATCACAAGCAAAATCTTACTCCTAAATCCTAAAGACACAAGCACAGATAATCCTAAGTAGACCATCAGTTCATGTTGAGCCTCTGGAATGCCTTATTAATATTTACTTCCAGATATCTATTTTGATTAGGCCATCACTAAAAGGGATTTGACTTCCAGAGCCTTTTCACACTGATGAAAGGGAAGTGAGGCAGCACCAGGAAGCAGAATGAGCACTGGATTAAGAAAAAGGAAAAAGGAAATGCAAGTTACATTTCTAGCTCTGCCAAAAATTTGGGGGAAGTTACTTCCTCCCTCTAGGCCTTGATTCCTCAACTGCAAAATGAGAGGTTTCACTAAGTGGTTTCTAGGGTCATCGTGAGCCTGTGAGTTGAAGTTAGTTCTACTATATGCTTCGTGGTAGAAAAAGCAATCCAAATATACTACAGATCATTCAGAGAGATTTAACCACAGGCAACTTGAAGAAACTATAAACATTCCCTCATACACTCAAGGCAGAAAACTATTCTAATAGTAATACAAAATTGGAAGCTGGTAAAAATGCAGATGTACAAATATACCATGAAGATTTAATGAAGGCTTACATGAGAAATGTTACCAAGAATCTGCTTTCTTACTACAGGGGGGAAAGAAAAAAAGACTCACAAGACATGATGTACAAAACGTTCTGAAGTCCAGACAGCCAGTCTCTGCAAGGGTGATGATATTCTGAAAGGCATGAAATTTGACCTTATGATTACGTGTTACTAGGGAATGTATAATGCATGTTATAGACCATTCTCCCAGCTCTCTCTCCAAACTGAGGCAGCCAGAAAAGCAATCTGGAATACCTGCCACCAAATCATCGTATACCTGAAAATAATGTGACTTTTCAAGGCTGCATTTTCAAGCACAGCCAATAAATTAGAAAGCACAAAATTAACCTCCCCGTCTCTCCATGAATGGCAAGCATCCCCTACTTATAATCTGTTAGAGAAAAAGACATACACATATATACACTTATAAAAAAGAAACAAAACTCATCAGTAGACATCAGAACTGATGGTTATAAGCACCATGGCTTATCTTTCAGGAACACTGGATAGAGGTAACACAAACAACAATACTCTCCCCGACTCCTGAACATTCACAAGCAAAGGAAGCCATGCAGGTCAACTGACAGCTTCACATCTGAGGAAGAGAAAGGCATCTCTTGTCAGTGAGGACTCCCCCCTTGCCCCTGCCTGCTTACGCTCCATGTATTAAATTGGGAGAACTTAAGCTAAATGATCATTATCTATATGTTACTGGAAGAAACCAAGATCAGGTTTGCTGACAGAAATTACATTTGAAAAAGTCTTGGTGGGTATGACTTTAAGAGAAAATAAAAATATTTTTTAAGATTTTTACATAAATAAACAAAAGCACGACCTGGAGAAATCTCAACTTCGTTGATTTATCTCGCAGCTATTACTTGCCCGGCACTAGAGATGCAGCCATGACGAACAACAACATTGCTATGAACTTCTTATTTAAAAAAAAAATTAAAAAGGGAACATTGTAAAGAAAGCTCACCGTTTTCCTTTCTTCTTCAGAAGCTTTAGTGAAGCCTGGATCAGTTGCCCAAGTCTTGTAGAAAAAGTAGAGGAAGCCTATTATGCTGAGAAGGAAAGCAAAATAGAAAGGGGTGCCTGCTCGATGTGAAAGCCACGTTAAGGAATGTATCAACTTCCACTAAGAACGGTATGATTATGACATAAGCAAATTCCATCACTGGTGCCTGAAAATCTCTCTGCATTCTATCCTCACTTTCCGTTACATATACATATCCCTGCCCCCAGACCTGGCCCCATCCTCTGTTCTACAGGAATTTGCTCATAGTTCCTAGTAATTAATCCCTCCCGATTAGTTGACACTCATGAAATATTGATAGGAATAATTGTAATGTATGAGGAATATCCTGAGGACTGAAAAACATTTCAGATCCAAATAAGTTAATCTCTCATGGTGTAACTATAGCTCTCTTGTAAGTATCAAAAAGAATATTTATTGATCATTTAAACAAAATCAAAGAAACAAACCCCTTGATTCAGAGATTCCAACTTAAAATATTTCTTTATATATTAGATAAATGCTTGCAAAAATTTCCTAATTGAAAGTTTAATAATGAATCCCTGTGATGTATTAGGTTGTATTAATTTAGAAATACACAAAAAAATTTGCTCTCTGTGCAAGGTAATTACAAATCAAATGCTATTTTGGGAAAGGAACATATTACAGGCACATTAAGATAAAAAGTATTTCAAGGATAAACATTACCCATTTTGAAATGATACAAATTCCTTGTATAAAAAGCAAAATTTTGCTCTAGGGAAAGATGAATGAAGGTGCACCAAGTAATTAGCCAATACACCAGTAGTAAACCATTTCTCCTTGCCCAATTTAAATCATCATCGACACGGTAACTGTATCTGCCTTCGAAGGTATTATCAAGCTTTTTAAAAAGATTTTATTTATTTATTTCAAGGGAGAGAGAGAGAGAGAGAGTGAGTAAGCACTAGTTGGGGGTGGAGGGAGGAGGGCAGAGGGAGTGGGAGAAGCAGACTCCTGGGTGAGCAGGAAGCCTGACACAGGGCTCGATCCCAGAACCCTGAGATCATGACCTGAGCTGAAGGCAGACACTTAGCCAAATGAGCCACCCAGGCACCCCTCAAGCTGTCCTGTGCCAAACTTTGGAGTGGAAAAGATGGCCATAAAATAGACTCTAACCCTTGCTATTTAAAGTGTGGTCCATAGACCCATAGCAATGGCTTTCCCTGGGAGCTTGTTAGAAAGGCACTCGAGCTTCAGACCTCAGCCCAGATTTGCAGGATCAGACTCTGGATTTTAACTAGATCCTTAAGGGGTCCACATGCACACAACAGTTCAAGAAGCACTGCTCCAACCCACAAAAACCAGCAGCAACCACATCTGGTTGAGGTAGGCAGGAACAAACCTTGGTGGTTAAATGTATCCATTTGTCTACAGAAGTGCCTGGCTTTAAGAAAGAGATAGGATCTGGAAGAGTTGTGCGAAATGGAATTCCGACAAATAAAGTTTACTTAGAATGAATTAACAGCATTGTTTCAGAGTACGTAAGTCAAGACCTTTAGTTACAGAAACACATCCTGCTTTCTTCCCACTGAACTTTGATCGGCACACATGACACATCCTCAAAAACACATTCAGCTGAAGCGTATGATTCCACATACGGACCTGACGGAACGCTGGGCTCCTGTTCTGAATAACTTTCAGAACAAATTGCAGGAGAATCACTGGAGCCTCTCTCTCCAAGTAAAATGAATGCATTCTATCCCCTCACATAAAAGCCAAATGTTCCTTGCTTCCATGCCCTTGCTTTGTGTGGTTCATTAACCTCAAATGCTCCCCACTGTCCCCAGCTACTTCCAGAAGCACACTTTGAGGATGTCCAAGCCCTAACTGCCTTCGAGACCTAACACACTCTCCTTCCCCTTGAAGGTCTTTCTTGATCGCCTACAGAGAAGAATTCTTGCCCTTCCCTGAATCTAAAGATGCCTGTTCTGTGGTACTCAGACCTTATACACACGTCAGCCTCGTCAGTTAGCTGGTGACTCTGCAGTTAAGAAGTCTCTCCATATGGAAATGAAATTTGCCCTTCTGTAACTTGGACTGTTTTTCATTCCTTAGATCCTTTAGCTCTACACTACAGATCTACACTATAGCTGTCCTTCGATCTATACCCTACAGAAGCTTACTCCTCCTTTGTTCAATACAGTTTTATTCAATGTCCATCCCATACAATGCATTGGCTTCCGAGTGACAGACTTCCGAACACGTGACACCGGACGGCAGCACTCACACCTCCAGGATAAGCAGCAACCTTGTTCCTTGTACAGCAACAGTCTCCTGGTCATGTTCTGCTTTACGTTCCTGTTTGTCCATTTCTCTCTCAAAAGAACAGAATTCAAAACAGAGCAGACACACTTCAGGGTTGTCCTGACCAGTGCTAGGGACAGTGTGACTGCTGTTGTCCTTTGCGGGGACACCCACGTCCTTGTACTATTTATTACTGGAGAACACAGCGGCTTCCTTGGCAGCTAGATCACTCCCTACATGGGGCTTTTAGTCAAAGCTCTTACTCTTTCACCTGATCTGAAGCTGCATCACTCCTTCCGCAACAAGCCAGAGGTATAGACATAACATTCTGTACGTCACCATTTCTGGTTCTTAATCTCACCTCCAAATGCATCAGTAAGGTCCTACTTTTTCCATTTGATCCTGTTTCATAAAAGCCATATACATTAATGCTGAACATATAAAAGGCACCAAAAGGAAGTGATCTTCTGAGGAACAAACCTAGAGCTTCCCTTAAAATTAATTTCAACATGCAGCCTTCCACACAGATTTTATTCATAAGAGTAATTAATAATGAAGTAAGTATTATTTAGAAAATGCCAATTACGCAATGGGGTCAGCATTTTACAGACATCACAGTACAGTAATCCTTGCAGCCATCCCATGAACTTGGTACTCTTATCCTTCAGGAATTTTTTTAATGGCAAAACTGAGACTCAGAGAAATTAAATAATGTGCCCAATGGTACATGACGAGTCAGAAAAAGAACCAAACTCAAACTCATTCTGTCTGATTCAGAAGACAGTACTCCTTCCACAGCGCCCCAGACACTTTCCCATAATGGACTGTGAGAGGGGACACTCCCTCACGATCCAGACTTGGCAATCTGAGACAAGATCAGTCTAACTAGTCAGGATGGGTCTTTACAGGGTAGCACAGTCAAGTCATACCCAGAGCAGTTTCAAACAGCATTTAACATTCAGCTCTCAAAACACTGATCTGACGGCGAAGTCTGCCACCTACTGACTGACACTCACCAGCAGCAGGTTCACAGGGGCATGTGGATCAAAGGCTTTTCGGCGGCACAGGCAAGGAAAATATCCCATCCTGTCCACTCTGACATCCTAAGAATCTGTCTAGCTTTGGAAATCAATTCTTCGGATTAATGGCATCGTCACAGATGGTGACTGCTTGTAATGAAACTCACCTGAATACTAAGTTCTGTAGTTGAGACTCTCAAACTACAGTGGAGCCACATTCTTATTGATATTACTTCGGCAAAGTTGAAATAATTCAATATAAACAGTATCTCACTTTTTCTGCCAAAAGCGAAATACTGTGAATTGCTCAAATTTTAAAAATTCATCAAGAAACACAAGTTTAAAACTGTGTTTACTCTACCACTACTTGGGCTGTTAAGCAAAAATGCCAGCCACCCCTTAGAATGATGTCAATTATCCTTGAATATACCAGCCTTGGGATTTCTCCAAGTGATTCTGGGTGTATACTGTGCTATTGTTTAATACGCTCATTACTTATAATGTATTTTTATATTACATAATATCATCCAAGCCTCCATTAAGCAGTGATCATGAGGCTAGTGCTTACAAAGCTGCCCCCACATTAGTAATCATGAGACAAAGGCTATATGTAATAACCTCTTTGATAAAAGCCAAATGAACTCCACGGTATGCTGTACCACTCATTTACATTAAAGGAATCTGAAGAATATTAGAGATAAGGCTCAGAAACAAAAAGCATCATTGAAGTATAAACATACTATGATGAAAGGAAACGTATGCACACTGAGAACTCATCTGCCTCTCTCGTTTCACATTGATTCCCGTGGAAAAAATATTCCTCAATTGAGTATATGCATCTCTCTCATGAACACCATTCTTTCTTTCCAAAGATGCCATTACCAGAAAGAGACAACACAGAAGCTGAGGGAGTATGTTTATAGGTACATTTCTATCTACCACATTCCTTCTTCCCCTACCCTATAAAGAAAGCAAGGTTATAATGGCTTCCTAGTCTCTGCAGGGGAAATAGGAACCTGGAAAGAAGTGGGAAGATAAAAATCAGACAAAAATACCTCCCTCCTACTGGGAGCTATAAATAGCCGTAAACCAGGAAGTATGCCCTATCCCCACTTCTACGTGACTAGGCTCAGTCAACCCCAAGAGCACAACACACCTCCCAAGCTGGCCTTGGCCTGAGCCCAGTTCCTCAACAGATAAACCTATTCCTTAGAGGAGTTCTTTTGGTTTGAAAACAGCTGCCATCCATTAGCAGGCCATGAAAGAATTAAGTGCACTGTGACCAGCATTTTTAAAAAGGAAATGGAACATCATAAAGTAACAAAATTTCAGAGTAAAGCACATATCGGGAGTATCAATTTTCTGTTTCACGTACATTTTGGGTGGCAATGTAAATGTATTTTTAGTGTGGATTGAGAATCACAGCTATAGACAGCAACACTGTGCTGACCACAGCTGAGGAGGACACGTTTCCCCAAATACCCCTCCCGTACAGGCCATCTTGGTACCCAGAAGATTTATTAATCAACTGTCACTGCCAACCAAGTTAAAAGAACGATCTGACCTTGAAGAGAGTATCTCAAGGCAATACAACAAATGTTTACGGGTCCAAGTAAAATAATAATTCATTCTACTGTTTCTTTTCTGTGAGTAATGAATTCTAGACCCCTACCAGTTCCATGGTGTGCTCTAAGATTATTTCCAGAACTGAGAAGATTTTCAACACTAAACCTCGTCAACCAGAATAATTAAAATGACTACAAATAGGAGTTGAATTTCCTGGATCTCTACTATTATCTAAATTTCTAACTAGCATTACTACTGTTGAAAGGCAAAATGAGATAAATATTTAAATTTCAGCTTTAAGGATATGAGGAAAGAATAAGATGAACCAAGTCACAAATATCCAAAAAATGGAACTTAGCAGGAAGACCGTTGGTAAGTATATGAAGCTCTTATACCCGACCAAGAACCTAAAAGAGAAAGGGATATACACAGGGTATTAGTGAAAACAAGTATGGTCCATATTAATTTTAGTTCTACGTCCCCTTAAATAACAGTAATAGTAACAATCCCCTCAAGTAACGGTAGCAGCAACGGCTTTCAGCACCCAGCGCTTCCAGTGTGAAGCTTCCCACCCAGTAACTGAGCATTTGCCGCCACCTCACCCCATTTTCCATGAGAAAAGTAAAGCAGAGATGCACGTTCCAGTTCTTGTAACTAACTTCTACAGGATTTCATTCCCCATAACTTTCTATTTGCAATGATTCTTCCGTTCTGTTGTGACATATCACACGTGTATTTCTTTTTGGCATCAAATGTTCCAAAATGCAAAAACTGTAAATACTTGGGCAATTCACCTTCATGTTTAACATGCTTCCTTCTGGAGGACAGGAGCATATTTTTAAAAACAAAACAGATGCACACAACCCTAAGCGGTTTCATCCCACAACCAGCCTGAGAGGCAGACAGGCCACGTAAAAAGCTCTATAAAGGCTAAAAGTGGCACCAGTGGTCAGAATGCAAACCCTCCTGCTTGGGTAACAGGCAACATGGAAGGCTACATATCACTTACTCAACTGTCGCTACTGGAGTTTCAAAAGAAAAAAAAAAATCTGTCTTTTGTGTTAAATACTCAATATACTAAATCCGTGCATGAACAGAGTTTACCTGGATCTGTTTTACAATGTTATACCAGGAAAAAACAATGGTTGATGACAGGTAGGAAAAGGACTTTTTAAAAAGCAATCAAGATCATGAGCACCATCATGATAAAATATTTCAGAAAAACTGAAGATCCCAAACTTCAGGCACATAAAATGCTGCCAGAGTAGACCAAACGGAGCCCACGGATCCTCCGCAGCCTGACCTGAGGTTCCGCAGCGCAAATGTGTTTGATGTTTGACTGAATTAAGCAGTGCAGTGAACTACCTGATTTGTAAGTCTGCGACCATGACCTGCCTTCTTCTAACAGGCACCACAGAGCAGCCTGGATTGATAAGCAACTGGCCCTGGAGCCGGAATCGTAGTAGAAGTTTGCAGCTGCCTAAGCTCCATGAAACTGGGTCTCTACAGAAGGGTAAGTCAGAAATAAAAGCAGGATGGATAAAGGTGCCATATGCATTTGTCTCCCATTTGACCTGTGTCCATATGCCAAGCCTAGCTTATGAAGCCCTCGACACACTGTCAGCAGAAACAAAAGTTTCATATGATTTTTGCACACTGTTAGTTTCTACCAGAACAGACGAAATCTCAAATGCTCCTATCCTAGGTGAGTAGATACTGCCAGGTCTGGCTTTCTCTCTGAAAAAGCCAAAGCGAAAACAAAAACCCCAAAGCGATGACTGAGATGCCTGGTGATTTGGCTTAAAATGTCTTTGGCAATGGAGTCAATCTAATTAGTGGAAAATGAATAAATATCTCTAAGTTACAAGTTTTCTGAATAGCAGGCAATTTTAGGCATTCTGTTATTTTTCAGAAATGTAAGTTTTTACTTTGCATTTATATTCTAATTAATTCCCCACCAACTGTCCTGCTCTTGCATGACCAAGAGTAAGCTTCCTCTAATACTTTGTTTTTTCTTATGACTCAAGTGGCTCATGCTTATTCCGGAAAACGCTGGCAAGCAAAAAAGGGCATAGGAATACTGAACACCACACTCTGAAGAGAGCAACACTGTATTTCCTTTTAGATCCTTTTCTATGGATCAGCATCATTACATTTTTCTTTCATTCACTAAGTGAAAATATTGAGCAGGAGAAACAAGTTTCCTGCTTATAGGGGCCTTAACACTCCAGGAAACGGTGATGATGAAGTGCTATGAAGGAAATCAAACAGTGATGCAGAGAGTTAGTCAGGGACAGCCTAAGGAAGTGACCCTGCTCTACAACAATATGGTACTGGAACACTTCAGACAAAGACAGAAGCAAGAGCCAAGGCCCAGGGCTTGGGGGGAGGCTGGGCATGAGCTCAACAATGTGTTCTAGAAATAGAAAGAAGATAGAAGAGCAAAGAAGGGAAGAGAGGAAAGAGATGAAATCAGAGGGGAGACTGAATCACATAATACCTCACAGGCAAGGAGTCTGGATTTTATTTTGAAGACACAGAAAAGGAACCAGAGGGCTTTAAGCAAGGAGAAAAGGCAGAAAATGATTTATTTGCCTTTTTAAAAGACCGCACTGATTGCTAAATGGGGATGAACTATAAAGGGATAAGAGCTGAAGTAAGACCAGATAGGGACATCGGTCTGGGGTGCCGGTCGTGGAGATGGAGAGAACAAACTGGACAAAGGGCAGGAAGGACTTGGTGATGAGCTGGTGGGAAGGGAAGAATCGAAGATGAAAGTAATCCAAGGATGACACTCATTATTCACACAGGGAACCAGATGCCATTTTACTGAAAAATGGAAGTGAGAAAAGACTGGGGTGTGGTATGGTTATTGAGTGATGTGTGTCAGCCATGGTTCTAACCACTGTATATACGTTAACCGTGAAGCAGGGATTGTCACAATTATTATCCACATTTTGTAGATGAACAAAGTGAGGCGCGGAGAGGTAAAGCAACTTAATCAATGTCAGAATGTTGTGTGGTAAAGCCTGACTTGAACCCAGGCAACCTGACTCTTAACCATGACTATATATAATCATGCATAATATTTTCCTAAAAACAGAACCATACCATAGCTACTATTTTAACTACACTTTAGCTACTAATTTCCTACTATTTAATTAGGTTGTTTCAACTATAAAGCATTAAGAGCAAAAACAATGAGCTTAAAATGAGTTTAGATTAAGGAAAAAACATTTCTGGAAAAATGGGCAAAAATGTTTCAGGATATAAAAACAGTTACAAAAATCTTCTCATTATTTACCCAAATCAACAATTCAAAAAGTGAGCTAGGACCTTTATTTTCCACCAACTGCCAATTCAATCAGATTATTGGGTTGACCAATTTGCTTTTAGCTAAATAATATACTATCGAAGCCCTTCCCTCCCACCACCCCTGAAGAATTTTCTGTGTGGTAAGTAACATTCATAGCTCAATAAAAACCTATGATTCTAGCTGATCAACAAGAGAAATAAGCAATCAAATGGAAATGCAATAACCAGCCTTGCAAAGACTAATATACACACCTTGGAAGCAAAGATGTCAGAAAAAACAATGTTAATAGAAGACATCCTTTTAAAAGCCAAGAATCTGAATTGAAGTCCAGTATGTATCCAACAGCCCACATGGTAATCACAGAAAGCATCAGCAGCAGGAAGAGCTATTAAGAGATTGAGAATTTTAGAACCTTATGGATTTTACATCCTAAGTTTCTAACAATGATTAGAAAAACAAAAGAACTACTTCCTAAATGTATAACAATTAATACAATAGCAGAATACAGAGTTTTTTCTTTGAAATTGCTGATTGATAAATATGAAGTCTGAGAAACCACAAATCTTGGAAACAATCTTTTAAAAGACTTAAATGTTATAAAATATTGCTTAAACATGTTTTCTTTCGCTTTCTTCCCCTCTAAGAAATGGTGGTCTTTTAGAAAAGTGTTAATGAGAGCTGACATTTTTAAAAATAATTTCTTTCTAACAGTAACTACAGGTCAGAAAGCATAAAGCAAAACAAAGGAACCACACAAAAATCAATACACCCAAGACTCAATGAGGAGAGTACAGGAGTTCCAGCCTGGACACCAGATGGTGCCATCCCCTAATAAAGAAGGTCAGAGGGAACAAGCCTGCAGAAAAGATGATAGTTTAGGGCATGTGGAATTTCAGATGCCTGTGGGCATCTAGGAGATACCCAAGAGGCAGACTGGAAAAGCAGGTCTATCACCCAGGAGAATATTTTGTACTCATCAGTATATAGGCTGGAAAGCCAGGAATGAACAACATCCCAAGGATGTACAGGTAGAAAGGGGCAGAATCTTGACCAACACAAACATTTAAGGGGGAAAAAGCTAAGTTTACAGAGGTAACCAAGAAAGAGTAACTGGTGTGACCAGAAAGGCAGGATGAAAACCAAGAGAAAGGTCCCATGAAGCCAGAGAAGAGAGTTTTAAGAAAGGAGTAGTTCTCAGTTGTCAAGTGACATACGGAGGCCAAAGACTAAAATAAATCCTCAGGATGCTAATCCTTCAGGTCTATTGGTTGAGTCTATGAACCAACAGTGCAGGTGACTGTCTGTGGCACCGAAGCCGGGCATCACACTGCTGCAATGCGGTCCCCTAACTGCAATACATGTGACCTTTGTAACAGCAAAGGGAGAAACTATACTCTGCCCTATTTTCTTCAATTTTTACTTCTCTAAGTATTGTGGGGATGAACAGTTTCCAATGCTATCAAATCTTTAAAATCCTAAATCTAGGAGTTCCTGGGTGGCTCAGTCATTAAGTGTCTGCCTTCAGCTCACGTCATGATCCCAGGGTCCTGGGATTGAGCCCCGCTTCAGGCTCCCTGCTAAGCAGGAAGCCTGCTTCTCCCTCTCCCACTTCCCCTGCTTATGTTCCCTCTCTCACTGTCTGTCTCTCTGTCAAATAAATAAATAAAATCTTTCTTAATAAATAAATAAATAAATAAAAATAAAATCTTAAATCTAATTTGCATGGCAACATAAAATTAGCAAGTTTAGATTTTTTAAAACGTAGTAAACTTAGAATCTACAGGCAACATAATCTCAGAATAAAAATATGAATTAAATACGGATCTCAAATTTTAACCCCAGACATTAACACTCATAGATGAGCCACAGTATTTATTCACTCAATAACTATTCCAGTGCATACTGTATGCTGGGCACTGTTCTAGGTACTTGGGACATATCACGACTTAAGGCCTTTCTCCCATGGAGCTTAAATTCTAGCAGAAGATGACAAGAAAAATGTACTAAGTGATTTAATAGTACATAAAAGCTGGATCACATAGAGCCTTATAAGTCACGGTAAGGACTTTGGCTTTTATTCTGGGACACAGAGGGAGGTATCACAGGATTCCGAGCAGAGGAATGACAGGACCTGCCCTACATTTCAAAAGATTCATCTGCCTGCTCCGTTGACAATGGACTACAGGTGAGTGGGGCAAGGAGATGTGAGACAACTGTGATAATCCGCATGGAAGATAATGGTGGCTGGACCAAAATGCCACCGGTGGAACAGTGAGAAGGGTCAGACTCTGGAAATACACTGAGGACAGAATTAGCCAATATGTTTTGCTACTGGACTAGATACATGGTGTGACAGAGAAAAGGCAGAAATGGCTGGGAGGCCGGAGTTGCCACCTACTAAGAAGGGAAAGGCTGTGGATGGAATACTTAGGGAGGAGTGGGGCAAAGATCAGGAGTTCAGTTTTGGATATGTTATGCTGGAGCTGCCTATCAGACACTTAACTGGGTAATTCAAGTAGGTAATTTGATAGAGGAGTCTGGAAAGATCTGAACTAGACATAACTTTGGAAGCGGTCAACATATACATGGCATTTAAAGCCATGGAAGTGCACTGGGGGTGCCTGGGTGGCTCAGCTGGGGAGTCTGTTTCTCCCTCTTTTTCTGCCCCTTCTTCTCATTCATGCTCTTTTTCTCCCTCTCTCAAATAAATAAATAAAACCTTAAAAAAAAAAAAAAGAATAAAGCCATGGAAGTGTATGAAATCACCAAGGGAATGAATGGATTAAAAAAGGGGTCCAAGAACAAAATCCTGGGGCACCCTACCAATACGGGGTAGGAGAGAAGCAGAGGGGCTGGCAAAGGATATTGAGGAGTGACAGTTACTCTCTCCCTCCATACATCTGAATGCAAAATTGGTGCGGTATTTGTGATGACCCTCTGCATAGAAATCTGGTGCCCATGAATTTAGAATCGATATGAGGGTATAATTACTAATCATTATTAGATAAGATGATGCCATCTGTCTTATTTGAAAACATTAAAAAAGTAGAATCAACTCAATATCTCATTTTAACAATTTGAATTATATTCACTAATATGACTTAGATTTTGGGGGCCATTCACAAGAACAAGCTGACCTTCCTAACTTTCTCTATCAATTAAGTTTAGAAGAACATCACTCAGAACTGCCAACTTACACCAAGAGTAAACTCGGGGTACATCTGTAGAAATTCCAGATGTTTTCATTTTGTGAGGAGCCATCACATGCTTGAAGTCTGCAACACTTATTTTTAAAGTCTAACTCCTCTGTGTTGAATGTTACTACTTCCTCTTGAAAAAAACTTCAATAAAAACAAGTTCTATAAGAAAATCTTCTACAGGAGCGCCTGGGTGGATCAGTGGGTTAAAGCCTCTGCTTTCAGCTCAGATCATGATCTCAGGGTCCTGGGATCAAGCCCTGCATCGGGCTCTCTGCTCAGCAGGGAGCCTGCTTCCCCCTCGGTCTCTGCCTGCCTCTCTGCCTACTTGTGACCTCTATCAAATAAATAAATAAAATCTTTAAAAAAAAAAAAAAGAAAAAGAAAAAAAACTTCTATAAATTTTCTCTCAACAAGGTATTTCTCCTTTTGTTTCTTTAAAAATCAGTCTGTTTTCAATTCATTCATTAAATGTGGAAGTATGCTATGACATTCACAAGATAACACACAGCTTTAGAGCCATCTAGCTGAGGATCACCAGTAAACTGCTAACAAAATGCCAAATTTCCAACTCTGGGCCATGTGATGTGTGGGAAAGATGCGATTAGCAGATGTAATGTAGCACTAAGCTAATTTCCTGGTTTCGCCCTGGTTTCCTCCCTGATTTACCTTCAAAAACAAACACAAATGAACAAAAGAGTCCTTTTTATGGCCCATAGAACAGAACCCATATGAAAATACCTCACATTTCTGCAGCCACCTCCAAAGTCTGAACTTCTTGTTGGCTCTCATTTTTGCCTCTGTTTTTAGCATGTGAATAATGAGGCGATTTTTATTCTGTAAAGCCATGTCAAGAGGTGTTTCACCCTTAATAAGAGAGAGAGAGAATATTCAGTTATATTTTCTACAGAGTATGGTTGCTAAACATTTGATAAGAAATCAGCAGAATCAAAGACTCAAATGTATTCATTCTGAAAGTAGCCAACTACAGTTCGTGGTTATTTATCCTGTGGTTAATTGAAAATATATGCATAGCTTATATTTATGATGATGTACTAATTTTCTAACTGAAGACATAATAAACTAAGGGAGATAAATACCTGGTCATACCTTAACATTTCGGACATCCAGGCTAGAACCAGCTTCCAAAAGTTTATCGACCGCATTAACATTTCCTGCTGCAACTGCCCAGTGGAGGGGAGTGTTCTGGTGTATTTTATCAACCACAGTGAGAGAAGGATTAAACTTTAAAAGAAATCCAGTTGGTTCTGGTCTGTCTCAAAACAACAAAATACCCAGGAGTTTTAGAGAGATGAATGATTTCAAGGGTAAATGCAAAATTATGAATCTTTTAAGCTAACGTATAAATTGACCAATCAGTTAAGTATTCTGAAAACCAAGAAACTTCTTTCTGCAGAGTTCTATTCCAGGGGCTAATAGGAGAGATGCACCTTTCAAAAAGACATCCAGAAAGTGACAGTCTGCTACACAGATAATATAATTTCAACGTCAATACAATGAAATAACTTCTTTTGTTTTTAACCTTTTATTTTCATGTTGTTGTTCTCTTGGTTAACATTTTTTCTTAAATTGTGAATTTAACTTCGGCCAATGTTATGTTATTTACCTAATTAAAACTAAATGTACAACATTATATCTGAGGCAATAAACCAAAAGCTAACTTTCCATGTTCCCTTTAACCAATTATTAAATAAAACAGGTATAAATAATGTCCTAAAGTATTTATTTATCTTAGAAACCTATGGACTAGCAGGCAGCATTTAATATTTTTACTTTACCATCAATATCTTCCCTTCTTTCATGACTACTCAAGAGATTCTTTTAATAAAGCAGTATTCTACTTACTTATTCTATCAATATCTTTAAACACTATTATCTGACTTTAGTGTTATCACCAGAAAAGAAGAAATGCTTTTTAATAAAACTCAGCATCTAGCCCCCAGCACTCCATGAATAAAATGTAATGGCATCACAACTAACTCAGTTCCTAGGAGAGAGGTCCTAAGTAAAAGTAGAATCAGAAATTAAGTACAACACTGGAAACAAATTCATAAAGGTAAAACTGTAGCAAGTATTTGGACAGAAAGAATACCAGACGTTGACTATCTGGTGGTCATTAATCACATGTGTTTATATAATAGAAAAACTTAAATATGTAAATACTTGATCTAAACACATCAATAGACTATATTCGTAGATCAGTTACAATTATATTTTCAGAGCAGTCAACAATGTCAGAGAGCCTCAAAATGTATTGTTTTCTGAAAAGATTTTATCATCCAGATTTCAAATTATGAGAACATTTAAACTTGAAGCCATTTTTTTAAAAATGCAAACTCAGAAATATAAGTCTTATTAGTAAGTTATGCTATGGAATCTCTACCTGTTCTATAAGGAAATTTTTTTTCTTATTAGTAGCTTTCAAACTATCGGGAAAAAGCTATCAGGAAAAAGAAAATTTATTTCAGTGGTGCCTAACCACAACTACATTAAAAGTTCCTAGCAGTCACAGGGTAGAAAATCTTTCTTTCCTCTTCAGAAAGTATTATCATCTCAACATAGATTAAGATATTTAAAATTACATACAGAGAAATTAGAAGCAAGAATCAAAATGAGGCAATTCAATTAAATATACTTACCCAAGTACTTTGTGAGCTGATAACATCAGAGGTGTCTGCCCATTTAAATCTGTCATATTCACACTCTGTCCAAAAGGAAGAGTCAATCAGACTTACTGTAAACGCAGTCAAAATTCTCTCTTCTCTTAATGGAAGTAGCTCTCTAATACATTCAACATTACAAGAAGGGTTTACAAGAAGGGTTGTGTTTAAAGAAGGGTTCAAATATCATTTGAACAAAAGAATGTTCTGCTTCAAATCCACAGGATAAAAATTCACCGTTTTCTACAAAATATTCTTAAGGGGAAAATGTGAATATATAGTTTAAAGTATATGATGTGAATGGAAGAGAGCTAAGGGGAGGGGGAGAACGCTAATAATCACCATCAAATATAAGAGACTCAAGAGACCTTAGGAATCATCTAGGTTACAACTTAACTGACACAGTATTTCAAACCATCGTGTCTTATGTAACAGCACGCAGTCTTTATGTAAACATACTTCAGGGGATGGTGAAATGTCCATCTTTTCTAAGGCAACTCACCATATTTTTGGACTTACGTTTCAAAGAGTAAAGCATGAAAAATTATTTTCTATTTTCCAGGATATAGGGGGGAAAAAGGAAACCCTATCTCCACGAGGATAAGCTCCTTTTAATAAAATGGCCCAGGTTTGAGGCACACAATAATGATTCCATCCAAGTCAAAGAAAGAGTTTTAGTTACCAAAGAGTCTCTTGGGCCTTGGAGGAATACAACTCAGGAAAGAGCCAAAAGAGAGGCAGACAGGGCTCCTCCTCATATGTCTTCCCAAAATGAGAGCCAAGAGGTTATAATTATTCTACTTCAGTTGGCTAAGTCTGAGAGAAAGTGCTTATTTAAAAAGAACACAATCATTCCAAGAGCATTTGTGCAAACATGTTTCCACACCTGTTATAGGCAAGTCTGCTGATACATAAACTACTTCGCTACCAGAAAGCACATCCCAGACAAGAACAGTGAAACTCCCACCGCCAATACCCTATAATTTAACCTGTGCCATAAATGGATACCTCTTAAGGCAAGTCATTTTTCATGGAATTACTTTAGAGAACAATAAGAAGCACACATTCAAATTGGTCTCCCATTTGGACTCAAATAATGAAAGCAAATGATGGGTTAATTTAGTGATCTGACTACCATTCCTACATTCAACCAGAATAAAAATACAGGCTTTTGAAGTCATGTTTTTGAAAAACTCTGCAAATTACTGGGATCATAAGGAAAACTATTATAGGCTTACACGTTTCAAAAATATCTCTTATATGTTACTGTGCTAAATGATCTGTCCTTTTTGCTCCAATGAAGCTAGAAAACCAGCACAGCTACACTTACTGAGGCTAATATTTGACTATCCGGATATCTTTAACTTCTACTTTAAAAATGAGGACAGAGTATTACTAATCATCCTTCCAATCGCTTCAGCTTCACAACAGCTGGAGTATAAGATAGGTTTCAAAACATACCTGTCCTTTGGAGATGAGATATGCTATAATGGGCATGTGTTGAAATAATACTGCCAGGTGGATGCTGCTGAAGCCTTCCCCATCAATGAGAGTGGGGTCTGCTCCATACTGTAGTAGTAATATGACCATAGGCAAATGCCCTTGTCTGTAAAGAGAGGATAAAAATTATACCGTTTTCTGTAGCTTGCAGAAAAACTTCAGGGAAAAACTGATATCACTAAGACATGAGAGATTTTGGTTCAATATAAACAGTATTTCCTAATAGACTTTTAAAACACTGGAGATTCTCTAGACATATTTCACTTTAAGGCTCCAAACTTAGAGCTATCTATAAAGTCCTTCTTGAGTGCTGGTAATACACTTAATAACCTCCCAATCTACTATAAATCTTATGTTGCTACCACATATAAGTAATAACTTTACATGACTAATGCCCAAAATGAAAACTTTAAAACCACTTAAACTGCATTGTTGCTATTTTAAAAAACAAGAAATAATGATGAGTCAGATACAATGAAGTACAACATTCACAGACTACAGGAATACTGTGATAATATTATTTATTCTTAGAAACTACATACTTTTACACTTGATTGTGGCTCATTTTCCATGTAAAGCACTGTATCTTGCTAGCTTAAAAGGGATGAGTTAACCTAGATTCTTCAAAATTCTTGGATATGGAAAAAAGATTTCACTCCTTTTCTTAAATGCACAATTACTCATTTTAGTTTTGGGTTCATGCCAACCCCACCAACCAGAGACTGGGATTAAAGTGACAGATGAAGAAATTATTAAGTATCAAGACATAGCGTCTGGGTGGCTCAGTAGTTAAGCATCTGACTTTGACTCAGGTCATGATCCATGGGTCCTGGGATCGAGCCCTGCATTGGGCTCCCTCCTCAGCAGGAAGCCTGCTTCTTCCTCTCCCACTCCCTCTGCTTGTGTTCTCTCTCTCACTGTCTCTCCGTCTCTCTCAAATAAATAAATAAAATCTTAAAAAAAAAAAAAAAAGAAAGAAAAAAAGAAACCCCCCTTAAAAAAAAAAAAAGGTATCAAGATAGGCACATATCAACTACAGCTTCAAAAGCCAATATATAGCAGAGAAAAGAACTGACTGAAATGGGTATTAAGGAGGGTACTTGTTATGATGAGCCCGGGGTGTTGTATGTAAGTGATGAATCACTGAATTCTACTCCTGAAACCAATATTACACTGCATGTTAACTAACTGGAATTTAAATAAAAATTGGGGGTGGGGGGAGAACTGAGTTTACAGTTCTCTGAACTATAGCTTTATCCACGTGATCAGATATAAAGATACTTATTTTGATTATAAGGAAATATAACACACATACTTGAGTTTAAGCATCACAGTAGAAACCTAAATTAAACACAAAAACACACTATCTCTGGAAACTCTTTGAAACTATAATTTTTTTTTTTAATGAAGAAAGGGAAAAAAGGGAAAGAAAGCCTTTCAAATGGTCTATAACAGCAGTTTCCAATATGGTAGTTACTAGCCACATGTGGCTATTTAAATTAGTTAAAATTAAATAAAATTAAAAATTCATTTCCCTACTTGCATTAGCCACACTGGCCAGCACAAAACAAAACACTTCCATTATCACAGAAAAGTCACTTTGATTCTGAATAGCACTTTCAGTATTCAAAAAAATCTTTACCTGATGGCCCAGTGAAGAGGAGTCGAATTTAAATCTCCACCCAACTGATCTACTACAGCACCTTTTGAAATATAAAACCTATTAAGAGCAGACATAAATGAAAATAAGACTTAAAACTAAAAATTCATGATGAGAAAGAAAACATTAGTTTTTCCTTGTAATAAATACACGAAAACAGAAATTATAATAACCCTCTCTAGAAGCACTCAGACCTACATGAGATTCAAGGGATTCACATACAGCATCAAACAGATCCCTGGTGAAATATTCTCAGCATTTCAATAATGATTCCTGCTGTCAGGAACATTCCATTAGAACTGACACATCAAATGCACGATAACTACTCACTACATACTCTAATTACCCAGAACTCTTAAAATGGTTTATATTCAAAACATTTAGGATCACACATTCTACTTAACTTGCAAGAAGAAAGGTGAAATTATGTCACTTTTAACAGTTTAGAATTAGAATTACTAGGTGGGATTGAATTCTAAAAATAAGTAGTAAAAAATTAATTCAAAATCCTTTCAGAAAAGTTAGACATTTTGAGTACTTGGCTTTCTATTTTGGGGTCACAGGTGTGATACAGTGTATCAAGTAAACCTAGAAGGTAAAGAGACTTATTTTCTTTTGTGGTTTACAGGAATTATAATATTTATAATTATTATCATTATATTTTATAATATTTATATTTTATTTTATATCCATATTGTATATAAAATATACTATATAATATATAATTTTATATATTTTTCTATATATAATATTCTATAAATATATTTTTTTCTATATATAATTTTATATGTATTTTCTATATATTTGATTTTATATATTTTATATTTATTATATTTTATAATATAGCAGCAGATAAAAATATACAGCAGATAAAAATAATTTTATTATATTTTATATAAAATACATATTTTATATATTATATAACGTATAATATTTATTATGATATTTTTATGATATAATTATATTTATAATTATTATAATTATAATATTTTAAAGTTGTGCTTCATATATCATATTATCCAAATAGTATTCTAGTTTATTTCCACAGAAAAGGTATTTGCCTGTGAGTATAAAGTATGTTTATTTTAGTATATTTTAAATGTTAGTCCATTTTTATTTTCTTAAACACCAGGATTTTTAAATATTATATAATACAAAAATACACATTCACATGCACACATATATTTTACATGCTAAAGTATAAAATAAAGAAACAAACCAAAAAACCCTGGGTAGGCAGCACCACTCTATGAAGGGGAAATACTTTATACAACTTAATACATGTCTACTTAAAAATGTATTCCGTATGTAGTTTAAAAACGGTTAAATCATTCCCCTACCGATCGACTCCTACTGGGATTATGACAAAGTGCAATATGTTAATGTTTCTCCTAAACTAGATGAAACTTTCTGTTCTAGTCTGAGACAGTTTGTTATGCTTTTCCCTTTCAAAAAATGATGGGGGTGGGGCACCTGGATGGCTTGGTCAATTGAACACCCAACTCTTGGTTTGGGCGAAGGTCATGATCTCAGGATCATGAGACTGAGACCCGCATCAGGCTCTGAGCTCAGCGTGGGGTTCGCTTGAGACTCTCTCTCCCTCTGCCCCTCCCGCTCCCTCTAAAATAAATAAATCCTAACCAAAAAAAGAAAAAAAATTTTTTTGGGGGGTGCCTGGCTGGCTCAGTCAAGGGCACACAATCGCTGATCTTGGGGTTGTGAGTTCAAGCCCCACGCTGGGTCTAGAGCTGACTTAGAAAAGAAAAACAAACACAGAAAAATGTTAAATTTCACTGCCTGAAATTTATCTTTACAATGGGCCCCCTTGGCTTTATCTTCAATTTTTCTTTTAGGGTCCAATGAGAGTCCTGGAATGGATGATCACTAAGGTTCTTTTCAACACTATGATAACCGATGTGTGGGGCACAAAGTTTCAGGTGTTCATTCACAATAAAAGATGACAGATGGCACAACATTCATACTTGTACTTGAAGAAAAAGACAAATGAGGAGAGATCTAGAATAACAAATACACACTTAATTAACACACATATATCCCATCTTACCTTACAAGATCCAGCCTGTTGTTAATAGCAGCCCAATGAAGAAGTGACACATTTTCTTTGTCCGGTTGCCTGACATCATATCCTGCTTCTACCAATTCTTTACAACGTTCAAAAATCCCGTATCTCAAATTTTTTAAAAAAGCATAATTAATACCATTAAAATAATTTCAAATACCAAAACCTCTTCCTTTTACCATGTCTTTAACCTTTCAGTTGACACAGAAGTACAGTAATTAACAAAGACATACACAGAGGGCATACTGTTAAGCCAAACAACAAAAGTAAACCTTATTTACTAACTGACCAGATCAACCTACTTGGGAGTTGAACTTGATTTTCCTAATTAAACTTCAACATTCACATTTCCCCTCCCTTCAGTAAATTTCACATTATCCTCTACTATATGCTAGAAATGTATAGTGCTGATCCCTGACTACAATTCTCTCCCTTAATAAGGGAGAGAGACTAACAGCAAACTTGGAATGGGATAAATTTAACAATACAATGTAGATATGGTATAGTTACAGCAAAGAAAGGAAAGACTAGCCCTTCCTGGAGATGAAGCATGATATATGTGAACTGTTTCACAGGTTGAAGGAAGGCATCTGAGGCCAAGGAAACAGACTGGACAAAAATCAGAGATGAGAAATTCCATGATGTTCAGAGAAATATAAGCGAGTTAGCACAGCAGAAACATAAAGCATTAAAAAAAGGGAATGGCAAGAGACAAGGCTAGAAGAGGTATGCAGAGACTGCGTGGGCCTTCTAGGCCATGCTATGCAGTTTAGACTGCTTAGCTTAAAGGGAAGCCACTGAAGATTTTAAAGAGGAAAGCATACACACTTTGAGTTTTAAGAAGATCACATTAGTGGTAGAATGGAAGTTAATTAGAAGAGAGTGACTCAGGGCGCCTGGGTGGCTCAGTCGTTAAGCATATGCCTTTGGGTCAGGTCATGATCCCAGGGCCCTGGGATTGAGCCCCGCACTGGGCTCCCTGCTCATCGGAAAGCCTGCTTCTCCCTCTCCCACTTCCGTGCTTGTGTTCCCTCTCTCACTGCCTCTCTCTCTCTCTCTCTCTCTCTGTCAAATAAATAAATAAATAATCTTTTAAAAAAGAAGAAGAGGGTGACTCTTGTACAGAAATACAGGTGAGAGCCAAAGAGAACCTAAACTAAGAGATGGAAAAGGAGGGATGGACTTGAGGAATATTTAAGACTGTTACTAAATTACCAGAATGGGAAATGTCTCTTCTTAATGTTATAGTAATTTTTAAAATCATTCATTAGCTTTATTTCTTTCTAACGGTAACTATTAAGTCTCCAACAGACCATTTAGCCTTTCTTTCAGACTTCTTTCCATTTAGAAGGACCCGAATGTTTCAATAGGCCCTCAAGGGTCAAAATCACATTTTAGATTAAATAATTTCTGCCTTACCAAAATGTGTAGGCTTATCAGTCTGTCTTTATGGCACTTTCTAAAAGACAGAAATACCTGTTTGACAATGCTAAGTGAAAAGAGGAGTTAAGAGAGTGAACTGTTGACAATGATACATATATTCATATTCTCCAAGTTTTAAATGTCAACTTTAACATTTTACTGAAAAAGAAATACTTCCCTTATGTGAGAATATAAGAGTACACACTAATGAGGATTTAGACAATGTACATATCCTAGTTCTCTTTGGTCCTTTCCAAATACTACCTAATTATATTCCCACAACCATTTAAGAAGGCCCAAGACCTGGAGGAAATTTCAGGAAAGATATAAAATGCAAGTTTTTACTGAGATTACCTGTGAATGTTGCCTAATTTCTTACATTCATCATAACAGAGCTTAACTGACAGCAGATAAACATTTAAATGCTTCTATGCTAATTAAAGAAATATTTACCTTAAGAACCATTCTTACCTTCATATAAAAATAAGAATAGCAAATAATATTCACCTAAAGGAGCAGTTCCAAGGGCCTCTAGAGTTCATATAAATTAGTAATCAGAATACTAAAATAATCATCGATTGTTTTTAAACATAAATAACACATTAGTCTTTGTTAAGGCTTAACGGGCTAATTAATCACCAAACATCTTTGCTTTTAATAGAAATTATATCAAGTTAATGTGATAACATTAGTTCCTTAATGTTGATTGAAAGCTCTGATGGACAGATTTGTATTTGATTACAGTAGTCAATTAATGAAGCCTGACAGACAAAATATTTCAAAATATGTTCAATGGCAAGAGGCGGGTTGGCTGTTAATGAACAGTGAGATCCATGAGGGTAAAAATGTTAGAAATGAAAAAAAATGTTAGAAATGATTTAATGCAAATATCCACATATGGAAATCTTAAGGGGAAACTTTCAAAACATACTTTCCATTTTCAGTGCAAGCAAATAACCTGCTGTATGTTTCAGGTAGTCAGAAAACCTATTTTACTTTACTGACGTTCTTCCAGTGCCTCTAATACAATAGGTGCATAGAAAATACTCAATAAATAACTGTTTAAAATATCCATAAATGTGTTAGCTGATATTTCTCCCATCCCACTTACCTATTTAGGTTGTAGTACATTTTTAAACACTCAGATTTGTGTTTCAAACTTATACATTTAATATCATTTATAATCATTCATTCACTCAACAAAGATTTATCCAGCACCTGATACAAGACAAGAACTATGCAAAAGCACTGGGACGACAAGGATGAAAACGACATGCTTTTGCTAAGAAGCTACTCTTGACTTAATGGGAGAGACGGGTAATCAAGAGTGAATCAGGTGCACTGCATCAAATGCTCTGACGCTGGCAGGACAAATATGTTAATGTTGAAGTATGAAGTGAGGAAGGTATATACTGGGCTGCCATGAAATGCACAAACATTATTATGATTCAACAGAACACAGGACAAAAGGAAACACTGGGGAGACTTACTGGGTAGCTTTTACAATGTCACAGTTACTAGAGTCCTCTATAAGAGGAAGAGCTTCTCTCGCTTTAGCAAGTTCTTTGCTTTCAGATGCACAGATTCCATGTCGACCAAATCCTGGACGGTGGGGGCCATGGCTGTGATTCCTGCACTGAAGAATAAGAGTAATTTGACATAGCATAGTAGGAGAATTAATGTCACATTCAATTACATAATGAAGCATCTGCTACTGTCAATAGTATCTATTTATGTTCTTAAATGAGAATTTCTTCCAGTCTTACAGGTATATCCTAGGAAAGATTTTCATCTTAATTCTATTCACTAAGATGAGATGCTCATTATGAGAAAATTCCAAATTATATATTTTGTCATAAAACAAAGGTCATTTGCAAAGGCACAAATATACAAAGATAAGAATGAATTCAGACTTCTCACACTTAAGTGCAGACCAGAACACAATACACAGTTTTAAAGAGCTGAGAGAACCGCAAACCTGAAACACCAGCAAAACTATTCTTCAAAAATGGGAGTGAAATACATACTTTTTGAGACAAACAAAAGGTGAGAAAGTTGCCAGCAAACTTATACAAAAAGAAATGATAAAAGAAGTTCTTCAGGCTTAAATGAAAATAATACCATATGGCAATTAAAACAATACAAAGGATCAGAGTACCAGACCACACAAGTAACTATGTATAATTATGTGGGTAAGCATAACGGACATTTTCTCATTTTTTAATTTCTTGATAATTGTAGAAAAGTGGAAGTATACTTGCCAGTATACTTGTAAAAGATGTTGAAACAGTTACAAGAGATACTATAATAGTATTTACAGGTATGCAGTGATAAGGAGTATAATGGTAACCCAAGGGTAACCTCTAAATAAAAAGGTATAATAAGGGGCACCTGGGTGGCTCAGTGGGTTAAAGCCTCTGCCTTCGGCTCAGGTCATGATCATAGGGTCCTCGGATGGAGCCCTGCATTGGGCTCTCTGCTCAGGGGGAGCCTGCTTCCCCCTCTCTCTCGGCCTGCCTCTCTGCATACCTGTGATCTCTGTCAAGTGAATAAATGAAATCTTAAAAAAAAAAAAAAAAGGTATAATAAGCCAAGAGCAGAGACAAAATAAAATATATTAAAGACACCCAATTAATATTTTTTTAAAAGGCAAGAAAAGGGGTTCCTGGGGGGCTCAGTCAGTTAAGCATCTGACTTCCGCTCAGGTCATGATCCCAGGGTCCTGGGATGGAGCCCGACATTGGGCTCCCTGCTCAGCGGAGACTCTGCTTCTCCTCCCTCCTACCCCATTTGTGCTCTCTCAAATAAATAAATAAAATCTTTAAAATAAATAAATAAATAAAAAGGCAAGAAAGGTAGGAAAAAATGAACAAAGAACAGAGAAGAAAAAAGAAAAACATACAAGATGATATATTTTCACCTAACCACCATATTGAAACTCTACTGGGATACTGCTTTGTGGTCACACCCTCCCGCTACCTCAACTTCTGCCAATCACTGATACATTCTTCATCACTAGTTTCATCTTTTCCAGAATGTCATGTAATGGAATTCTAAAGCATATAATCTTCTAAGATTGGCTTCTTTCACTCAACATAATGCTTTCTGAGACTCAATCCAGTGGTTCTGTCTTATTAATAGTTCTTTCCCTGCTGTATAATATTCCATTACATGAATGTATCACAGTTTATCCATTCAAACAATCCAGGCAAGTTGTTTCCAGCTTTTGGCAATTTTAAGTAGAGCTGCCATAAACATTCATGTACAAAACTTTTGTATGAACATACGTTTTTGCTTCTGTAAGAGTGAGATTGCTTGGCCATCCGATGATCTATGTTGAATTTACAAGAAATCGCCAAACTATTCTCCAGAGTGGCCGTACCAGTTTGCATTGCCACCAGCAATGTATGAGAGTTCCAACTGCTCTACATGCTCACTGGCACCTGGTATGGTCAGTGTAACAGATAGGTAGCAGTACAGCATCATGGTCTTAATCTGCATATCCCTAATGGCTGAAGTTGAGTATCTTCTCATATGTTTATTTGCCATCTGTATATCTTCTTTGGAGAATTGTCTTTTACCCATTTTTTAATTGGGCTGTTTTCTCACTGTTAAGTTTTGAGAGCTCTTAACATTATACATTCCATACAAGTCCTTTGTGTCTCGATTTGCAAATATTTTCTCCCAGCCTGTAGCTTATTTTCCCATTTCTTAGAAGTCTCTTTCATATGGCAAACATTTTAATTTTGATGAAGTCCAATTTAGCAATTATTTTCTTTTATGAATCATGCTTTGGGTGTCACTTCTAAGAACAGCTATCTTGGCACCACAACTCCACTGTTCAAAGAGGAAGTTCTCCTCCCCCGGAGTTTCAGGCACCTGTGCTGCCAGGAGACCTCCTTCTTGTTCCTTGAACTTGAACTAGAGGGTTTCTCCTGGAGCGCTCTGTCTCACTAATCCTTACTTCGATGGTTCAAGTTTAGGCATGGCAGGGAACAGGGAAGGAGACCAAGTCGGGGGGAAAATGTAAATTAGCTCCTGGTTCAGTAGTTTTTTGAATTCTGGTCTTTCCTCCCCACCTACTGTTACGATTTACTTCTCAGAATCCTTAAATAGCTGCTACTTACATTCTGCCCAGTGCCTTCAGTGGGACAGGTAAATGCTTACTCCACCTTACTGAGAACCAGAACCACAAATGCTCTTTTGAATAGTGAGTTCTGCTTTATCTGGTGAATTCAACCTCCCTACTTCACACTCCTTATAACCAAGCATACTCACACACAGCTAAAAATAAACATATAGGTAGTTAGATTAAAACAGAAATAAGAACATTACTTTAGGATTCTTTTCATCATGTCACAGCAATTATAATTATATCCGATTGGAAGAAGACAAGCTGTTAAGGAAGAGTTGAACTACAGTCAGAATTACTACAGTTTAGTCATTCCTCCCACCTCTTGTGACAATTCAACTTTTCTTTTTATTAAATTCTTAAATTTCTACCTTGAGGATGAAGGACAACCTATTTTTTAATAAAGGTCTGGGTAGTCCTGAACTTAAATCAGGACACTGACATTAATGTGTCAGTAAACAGCAGATTAGTTAAAATTGACAGAGTGGTCAGTCGACCTTTCACATCAACATTATTATTTTTTTTTAATTATAAATTGAATCACATTCATTTTAAAGATCTGGCAATATAAAACTGAACAAAGGATAAGCAAACCTGGACTATTTTCTTTCCAATCTTGTAACAACAGAGATACTATTATTAGGAGTTTGGTGTATCCCTACCTCACTGTGTATATAGTTGACCCTTGAACAACAAGGTTTGAATTACACGGGCCCGCGTACATACAGATGTTTGTTGATAAATCCAGCATAGTACTGAAATGTATTTCCTCTTCCTTATGATTTTCTTAACATTTGCTTTTCTCTAGCTTACTTTTTGGTAAGAATACAGAACATAACACATATAACATACAAAATATGTGTTAATCAACTGTTCTCGTTATCAGTAAGGCTTCCAGTCAAAAGCAGGCTATTAGTAGTTGAGTTTTTAGGGAGCAAAAGTAACATGAATTTTTTAAGTGTGGGGGGGTCAGCGCCCCTAAACCTGGTGGTGTTGCAGAAATGTAGGCTGATTTCAGCCTTCACTTCTATAAAGAATGTTACAATGAAGAGCATTTGTTTTTCCAGCAATAAATTATTGTGTATATATGGCATACAAAGTGTTATGCTAGAGGCATGAAAACCATCAGTGTCTATCTTCTAGGAGTTTAAGTCTAATAGAATCTAATAGAGACAAACAGAGTAAAATGATAATGGAAGGCAACATGAGATTAAGTGGCAAAATTGGGTGGTAAAGACTAAGGGACAGGAGGTACCTCCTGTTCACATCATCACTTTTTGCCGAAATCTTAAGCAGAGTAAAACCTAAGAAATGATTATATAAACTCAAAGCCTTTTTGAAGTCAGTGGTCTCCAAAGCCAGGCAAGGCCACTCAAGGCCATATATGCAGTGATCCACTGGGCAATGGGAGAACATGGTAAAGCTTCTATTATAATGACTTCTATCTTTTTTTTAAAAAGAGCACATCACAAGTATTTACAAATCCAGTTCTTTAAGCTTTACTAATTTTAGCACTGCCAGCCTCTTTTGATTTGTACATCAAGCAAGTCATCCTTACGGTCTGTTTACAAGGTGACTTGGAAGTGGAGTAAAAGTTCCACCACCCACAGGGCTTGACAGGGTGAAGTGATGCGGGAAGAAATGGCACTGGACAGAAAGTGCTCGGCTTCTAACACTGTCCCAGATGACTGCAGCCTGTTCGGGGCGTTGTGAAAGCAAGGGAAAGTTCCGTGTAGTGCAGAGAGTACCCTGGTCAGCTGTGTGGGGGAGTCTAAGGTACCTGCCATATACCTGTCCCAAACAACAACACAGTGGAGGAACTGTCCTTCACACCCACCTGTGCTCCCCGTTCCTTAGAAGGGCAAAGGCGCAGAGGGTGTGGCAGGGATGGGAGGGCAGACCTTCAGCATACTGCAGTATACATCAGGTTAAGTTAATTTTCAAGTAAAATCATCTAATTTTAACTAAGTTACCCCTCCCAAAATAAGCATGTGGCTTACACTGAAGGCCAAGAAGTTGGACAACAATAATAGCGTAAGTCCAAGCAAACAAGAAAAGGCAAAGCTGACACTTCTATGCATATCTTCAGTATTGCCTGAAGTAACAACAAAGACAATCTAACGTGATTTAACAAAAAGCCAGCCTCCCTCCAAAAAAAAAAAATCAAAATTATCAAAGAGACTAATTTGAAACAGGTTTCATTTTTTTTTTAAAGATTTTATTTATTTATTTGACAGAAAGAGAGAGAGAGCGATCACAAGTAGGCAGAGAGCTCGGCAGAGAGAGAGAGGGGGAAACAGGCTCCCTGCTGAGAAGACAGCCCAATGTGGGGCTCGATGCCAGGACCTCGAGATCATGACCTCAGCCGAAGGCAGAGTCTTAACCCACTAAGCCACCCAGGTACCCCGAAACAGGTTTCTATTTATTATCTTTAATTCAAAACCTTACCACGAGTATATACTGAGCTATCAATCAATGAATAGAATTCAGAAACATATTGTCAAATCTTACAATAACATGCCCCGGGACGATACAAATTCAGCAAGGAGCTCCTGCCCCAGCCCCCATGTACCTCGAACAGACGGAAGCAGGACTTGTAAAGTCCCAGCCGACCACACAACACAAAGTCAGCCCATCAGTGGAGCGATCAGAGTGATCAAGTACCAACACGTGAGGACAAACTGCAGTCAGTACCTGGGTGATTTGGACTGTGCGTCCGGAGCCAAGCTCCCGGCCAGCTTGGAGCGCGGCTTCATTTATCATTCCACTAATCTCACCATACATGATGCTTTACAAAAATGACTATTTGGGATCCCACTTTTCACATTATGATAGGGTTTTACTTTAGGGTGCAAGCTCAAAACTGTCACTGATTGGAACGCATGATCAAAACAGCTTAGAGACCACAGCTCCTTTGCTCTAGACATCACACTTCCCAAAATTTTACAAGAGCTACAGGTGAGGAAAGGAATGTCCTGCTTTCAGGGAGGTCAACTTTGGAGATAGTCACATAAAGTTGTTTAAGGAAAACAACCATATATTCCTATTGCCAAGACTGAAGCAAAGTTTATGTCAAGATACTAAATCCTTTTTAGAAATTAAGTGTCCAGTTACCAAAAAAAAAATTTTATTTTTTTTTTCTTAGTATTCTCTAGTTGTTTCATTTTTACCACATTGAAATGAGAACCCCTTGAGAATAAGGCCAAAGTCTCAGATTTCATGCGGGCTGAATGATGGTGGCTGATCATCTACCCTATTTTTGGCTTCGGTTTTTACATTTGTAAAATGGAAGGAGCAGGTCAATATGGCTACGAAGTTCCTTCCACGTTAATGCTGTATGGGTCGAAGAGGAGCTGTTACAACAGTCATTATTAAAATGTGCACTGACAGAGCCTTCACATAAACAAACACCCTTTATGGTGGTGGAAGCTCAACTGCCACATGGCTGCCTGCAATGTTAAGGTAACAGAAAAGGGGGGCGCCTGGGTGGCTCAGTGGGTTAAGCCTCTGACTTCAGCGCAGGTCATGATCTCAGGGTCCTGCGATGGAGCTCCATGTCAGGCTCCCCATTCAGCAGGTAGGGGAAGCAAAGTCTGCTTCCTGTCTCCCTCTTTTTCTGCCACTCTCCCCACACATCTTCTCTGTCTCTCAAGCGAATGGATTTAAAAAAAAGGTAACAGAAGAGACTAAGCAAATTCTCAAATTCTCATGATACTAGCAAACTGATAAGAGTTTTCATTCAGGGAAATGTAAAGAACACCTGCTGTATACCAATCACAATACAATCCCCAACTTACAATAATTCAACTTGGGATTTTTCAATTTTATGATGGTGTGGAAAAAATATGCATTCAATAAAAACCGTACTTTGAATTTTGGTCTTTTCCAGGTCAAGTGATATGTTGTAGGACACTTGTGGTGCTAGGCAGCTGAACTGAGCTCCCACTCAGCCATGCACTCACAAGGGGTGAATAAGCAATACGCTTTCAAGCATTGTACACACAATACAACCATTCTATCGCTTTCAGTACTATATTCAATAAATTACATGAGATGCTCAACACTTTAGTAACAGGCTTTGTGTTGGATGGATTTGCCTAACTGTAGGCTCATGTAAGTGTTCTGAACACATTTAAATAGCTAGGCCAAGCTATGATGTTCAGTAGGTTGGGTGTATTAAATGTATTCTCAATTTATGATGGGTTTATTGGATGTAACCCCTTTATAACTCGATGAAGATCTGTACGAGGTAATTAGGGAATAAGACACAATTCCTGCTGCAATCCATCCATCCATCCATCCATCTGGTATTTACTGAATGCCCTCTATGTGCCAGGCACTGCTCTTGACACAGGGATATGACAGTGAACAGAACAGGCAAGATTCAAAAAAAAGCAAAAAGGATACCAAGAAAGAAACATGTAGCTAACTTAATACCCTCCTTCAAAGGGGAGTACAAGATACTATGAAAATTATGTAAGAGATAAGTGGATACATCTGGGGTGATTTTTACAACAGAGTCCCTAAATTCTTTGATACTTCTCCATTAAGAGGAGAGGTTCTGTGTCCCTTCCTCTCAAATCTGAGCTGTGTGACTGCCTCACTAATAAAATCCCACCAAAGTGACGTTCCACCAGTTTGCGGGCCCAAGCCTGAGAAACTGGCAGCCTGAGATGTTCTGTCTCTTGAGATGCTCACCCTTGGAACCCAGCCACCATGCTGTGCAGAGGCCCAGGCCACATGTAGGTGTCCCTGCTAAAAGTCAACATCAACTACCAGATATCTGAGTGAAGACATCACTAGATGATACCAAACCCAGATGTTAAGTATCCCCGTTTATGAGTCTTTCTAGCAAAGGCTCCAAACACAGTGGGACAGAAACAAACCATCCCTGCTATGCCCTGTCCAAATTCCTGACACAGTCCATGAACATGACAATGGCTGTTTTATACCTCTACGTTTTGGGGTGGTTTTTACACAGCAATAGAAAACCAGAACAATTTAAGAAAAAAGAAAAGAGAAAGAAAGAAAAGAGAAGAAAACAAAACAAAACGATAACAATTTTAAGATATAAGGGGTCATACAATACTTTTCACATGGAGATATCACGAATCATATGATTTTTCTAAATAGTAAATAAGTACCATTAAAGTTACAGTGGGCATTAACTAAAGAGAAACTCCAGATCTAGAAATCATATATTCAAACTCTGATAAGGGTCACTATCATGCCAGATTATCAAATAAAACAAAGAGACAATGGATAACCATTAAAATTTCTCATGACATTAACAGAAGTACCAGAGTTCAGTTTCCGAGTTCACTCACTGGACAACTGTTTGCAGAGTACCCACCAATGCTAGGCACTGTTCTAGATGCCAGGCACACAGCAGTCAACAAAATTGATAATCGCTGCCTTCATAGAACTTACGTTCAGTGGAAGGAAGGAGACAACAAACAAAACAAAGTATGTTAAATGGTATTAAATGCTGAGGAGAAATTTAAAAGAAAGGAGACTAGGGAATGTTGCTAGTAGGGGTAACGATGAGGAGGGGTTGCGCACTGAGCTGACATTTACATCAAAACCTTCAAGTGGTGGGGAATTAAGCCACGTGGGTATTTGAGGAAAGAGCACTCTAGACAGAGTGAAGAGTAAGTACAAAGGTCCTGAGACCAATGTGGTTTGGCAAGCAAGAAAGTAGCTAAATAATGAGGTGAGAGAAGAAACTCGTGGCCAGATGGCATAAGCAAATGCCCACAAAACCCAACAACACTGAAACTGGAATCAGGAGAACCAAATTCAACCACAGCAGGAATGTTTTTGTCTGTTTTATTCACTGATTTATCTCCAGCACCTGTAACAGGGCCTAAGACCTAGTAAAATGAAGTCTTAGCTCAATCACTTAGCAGCTATTTGACTTTTAGCAAATGATGCCGACTTTTTGAGCCTCAGTTCTAATCTTTAAAACTAGAATAACAATCCCTCCCCACCTCACAGGGTCACAGTGATCAAGAATGGGGAAATATTTTGTAAACTGCAGAGCACCATATACAGATGAGGTCTTTACTACGGAAAAACAATTATTATCATTATGCTATTATTATTAAACAACAATTATTATGAACAATGACTACTCTACCTTGCCCCATTAATTTCAACCTCTGAATCATTCTCTTCCTCCATCTGTCATGAAATTGGGGCAGGGCTATCTTCCCTTCAGCACGAGGGAGTGGACTTCAAGTACTTGAAGGCTTTTGTAAATAAGTGGCAGTAATTAAGATATAAGAGTTTCTCCTACCAACTTTTCCTTGAGAGTCTCTGAGAAAAAAAAAAAAGAGAGAGAGAGAGACATAGTTTCCATGAGAAGATTCTACACCTTTTGTAAAATCCAGTCAGCTTGCAAAATTTTTTTTTCTGTCAAAGTGCAAGGATACCTAATATGAAAAGAACAACTTAAATTCTCCACATGTTTTATTCTTTCTCTTAAACCTACACCAGACTGTTGAGGACAGGAAGGCGGAGCATGAAAAACACTCTAAGGATTGGAAAGAGTGTTTTTTTTTTTAAGAACCCAACTCCTCTAGTCATCTCAAACGGCTTGGATCCCATTAGGGACAGAAAATCTAGTACCGAACTCACTCCAACTGAAGACAGCTTCAGTTTGCCCATCAGTACATATCATCTTCTTAAGGATGCTTCAATTCCAAAATAAAATAATGCATATAAAAGCATCTGGCATAAGCTAAGCACTCACTACATGTTGGCAGAATCTGGATATTCTTCATTTATTCAACAAATATTAAGTGAACAGCTACAACATGCCTGTCAGCAGTCTACGAACTGGAAAGGGGGCATAAGGAAAAAGGACAAAAATCTTTTTCTCTTGGAACATCCTCCTGTTATCTGCTGTAACGTCCCCCACTGGCCCGTTCCGTCCTCTGGAACTACAACTGGCTTCTGGTAGTATCCCCTCCACAGAACAGCGTCCTTTGAGGTTCTGCGGAGAGCTGTCACGCACCTCTTTTCACCCACCTTTCCCCAGCCTAAACTAACAGCCTCAGTTCTTTGAAGGAGTACGCAAGGATGTGGGAACAAGAACCAGAATAGGGCTGGGTGGGGCCAAGGCAGGTGTCCAGGCAACTCCACCGAAGAAAGAAATCAAGAGAACCGCACGGATTCCAGGCCAAGGTCAAGACAGGCTGGCCCAACTCAGGTGTGTCACCTGACACCTCTCCCAGGAACGGCCACACTCCCTTCCCAGGCCCCTCAGCGGTCCCCGCCAGGCACCCGGGTACCGGCCCCAGGGGGCGCCCTGGGCCACCGTGGAGGATGGCGGGCCCGTAGGGCACCCACCCGTACGTCCTCGCCTTTTCTTTCCGGTCGTCTCGGAGAGAATTCCCAGCATCATTCTCGGTGTCTCCATGTTTCCTCCTCCCCAACCCAGGCCCCTCAGTCCCCGGAGGCCCCTCCTGGGAGCCGCCTCACACCTACGCCCTCCCTCTCTCTACGGCCGCCGCCGCCGCTCTCCCCGCCCCAAGACTGCCAGCGCCAGGCCGCACTCACCTGCGAACCCAGCCCCGGCCCCTCCATCTCGCCACTGGCGGCCGCGACACGGCAAAGTGGCCGCAGCAACCCGCGAGCCAGCTCGCCTCGAGCCGCCTTTACACCCACTTCCTGCTTGAGGCTCCGCCTCCGCCGCGGCCCTGGTCGAACCCCGTGCTGCCAATCGCCCTCGGGAGAGCCAATCCCTGAGCTCTCTTAGGCTGAGGGCGGGACTTTTCGGCTGAAGCTAATGGGAAACCGCGAGTCGCAGGCCCCGCCCCTGGCCCAACCCCGCCCCTGGCCCAACCCCGTCCCTGCCGTGTGCTTCCAGCGCCAGGCCGAGATCGCGCTGGGCTCGCCGGGTTTGGCGACACAGGGCTAGGATCAGGCTGTTATTCCAAAGTCACCCCACCACCTACTGGGAGCAAATGCAGACTTGGCTACTAAATAGCTAGATAACCTTGTGAAAGTTTCTTATTTTACTTCATTTCCTCATCTGTGAATGGGGGAAAATAAGGGTACTTGACATGATTGTCAGGAGGATTAAATGAGAGAAAACGTGCAAAGCTTCTCACTGAATGTTTGACATACAGTAAGGCGTCAATAAATGTTAACTATTAAGGCATTTGCCACTCTCCACTTCTGTGATCTTGAGTGAGCCACTGCCACCATCTGCGCCTGTTTTCTTCATACAAAAGAGAAAATACTTGAGTTTCACTGCTCAGACTAGGGAAAGATTGAGCAAGAACCCCCACTTGCATTCTCCACATCCTTTTGTGGATTGAAGGCGCTGGCATCCAAACTGTTCAGCTTCCAGCCCTTGGGTAGTTCCAGCGGGACAGTGGGGCTCTCCTACCTCAGGCCCCGTAAAACACTGGAGTTTTCTAGCCCAGCACTTACTACAATCTTTGTAATTATTCCTTAATGTGTCTGTTGCCAAACCAAAGCGGATTAAGACCTCTAAAAGCTAAACTGTAAAGGAACGGAAAACATTATGACTCCCTTATTCTATAAAAATAGTGTTAATCATAAGTGTCTAGAAATCCAACAAAGTGCTGGGTTTTCCCAGAATAAATACCATGATACAATATAATTGTAAAAATGTTTTAAACTCTGTCATTATCATTATTATTATTATGTCCTTCCTATTGGGCACAGCAGTCCTGAGTCACCCCAAAAGCCCAACCTCTCTGAGGCCATAAACAAAACAGACAAAAACCTTATTCTCTTGGAACATCCTCCTGTTATCTTCACTAATGTGCCCCACTGGCCTGTTCCGTCCTCTGGAACTACATCCCTCTTTTGGTAGTATGTTCTCCACAGAGTAGTGTCCTTTGGGATTTTGCAGAGAGCTATCACGTATCTCTCTTTCACCCACCTTTCCCCACCCTAAACTAGAGCCTCAGTTCTCTGAAGGAGTGAGAAGGATGAGGTAACAAGAGCCAAAACAGGGTTGGTTAGGGCAAAAGTGGGTGCCCAGGCATCCATCTCTGAACTCTCAATGCCCAGCACAGCACTGGGACATGGACAGTGGTTAGTATAATTTTACTGAGTGAATGGACAGATGGATAGGTGCGTCATCAACTTCTATGATACAAGGAAGGACAAAAAGAAGTGTAAGCAACTTCCCGTGAGAGTCAGAGCAGTGAGCAATTAATTTGGACAGGCCAGGATGAGACACTGGGCAAGGCTTACACAGGAGAAAGCCTTTGGGTATGGTCAACTTTGTTTAACTAATAAGAGCTGTGCTTATTGATCACTTACTATGTATTGGCACCCTGTAACAGTGTTTTTGCATTTATTATGTCTAATCCATGAAAGGAGTGTTAGTTTCCTCATCTCCCAGAAGAAAAAACTGAGCTTCCAACTGAGTATATAAACCGCAAGTCACACAGCCAGTAAGTGTTCGAGAGGGGACTCAAAACCAGGTCTCTTACTGAAAAGTACTTTCACTGAAGCAGTTTGGTCATTTCACTTTCAAAGACTGAATTAAGAGATATTTTTTAAACTTGTGGGATGGTTGAAGTCTGCTATTTCAGTGCTTCTGCATCAATAGCCTAGTACAGGAAGATTCTGGAACAAATAAATGCTAACACTGTACTCTTTAGTAAGGTTCCTGCTCCACTCTGCTCATTTGTTTGATGCCTGCACTGAACCACTTCAGACTGGGATCAGGATAGCCACCACTGATGGCTCGATGAGAGCCAACCCAACAAGGCCCACAGGGCCACCATCACCTCCCATCTTTGAAAACATCTTTGGTGTGGAGATGTACCACAGTAGAACATCATGATGGGTAGGAGCAGGCTATGGAGCAGCCTGCCTGAGTAGATATCTGCTCTTGGGCCAGGTGCTCAATCTTTTCATGCTTCAGTTTCCTCGTCTGTACAAGTGGGACAATAATCATACTTACTTGCCAGCAGTGTTAAGTGAATTAAATGAGCCAATGTATGTGAAGTACACAGAAGCGTGCCTGGTACATGTCTTCACAAGGTCTCCCCTCTCTATATATCTGTGTTCTAACCCTCTCTTCCCACAAGGACACTAGTCGTATAGATTAAGGCCAACCCACATGACTGCATTTTAATTTACTTGCCTCTTTAAAGACCTTACTTGCAAATGCTGTCACATTCTGAGGTACTGGATGTTAAGACTTCAACATATGAATGGGAAGGAAGACAACTATATGACCCTGGGCAAATCATTTTCTCTCTCCGTGACACTTTGTTTATTTGTAAAATGGGGCTGGGATGCTGCAGGAAACACTAACCTCAATGGTCCCTCTCAGTTTCGCTCAGGTAATTTCCCCTGCTGAGACTAAGCTCTACCTCTCCAATCCCTATAGCATTTTTGGGATCTCTTTTAGAGGACGCTATTTCCCTCATTCTGCAACTATATACTGAGTTCCTACTAGGTACCAAGCACCATCAACTATTGAGCAAGACCCCCCGCCCAAAAATTAGTCTCTGATTTCCTGGGGCTTAGTAGTTTAGTAGCAAGAGACAGACTTTAATCAAATGGGCTCACACATACTGACCTCTTAGATCAGCCTTGCAGTTATTGGGTGGATGTTCTTCCCTCTACTTGGCCATGGACTCCTGGCACATATCCATCTTTATGCCCCTCACCATGTTCTGCTCAAGGTCTGGCACACAGAGCCTAAAAAGAAGTGCTGTCCAAACAAATGAACAAATGAATGAATACAGCAAAGATCATGGTTTACACAAGGAAATCAAAGGTGGTTCAGCTCCATAAATCACTGTAAGGAGTGCTGATTTCACAATGTTTAACAACTCTTGGCTTTGAAGAAAAATTCCACATTAGAGTTTGCTGTTCTCCACTGTCACACGATGGATGGCAACTGACTTCATTCTGACTGAACTTTTGACTCTGGTCTCATTTCTGTCGTGGCCTTAGAAAGGACAGGAGCGTTTTTTGGATCAGGGGCTTGGATTTGTAATTATTTCAAAGGCACTGTCATGATCCTTTGGAATGTCACAAAGCTCCACACATCTGTCAGCACACAGGTTTTCCCGGACACCAGTTAGAAAACCCGAGTGCTCACTGGTGTCGAGTCAGCAGGGCTGGGGTGGGGATGAGTGCTTCCTGTGAACATTCAGGCAACAAATGTTTATTGAGCTCCTACTGTGTGCCAGGTACAGGCTAAAACATATAGAGTGCAGTGGCGACAGCAGAGTCTCTGCTCTCCTAAAGGTCAAGTCTTTGGGCAAACACTGATAGAGATAGATAATTATATATATATTTTTAAGAGGAAAAAGTAGAGACAAGAATAAGTGCTAACAAGGAAATATAACATAGGGACCTACATTAGCCTGAGGAGATAAAGAGTCCTTTTCATAAATTCATAAAACTAGGTCAAAAGGACTTTCCCAACTTCCTCTATTTATAGATGGGGAAACTGAGGCTTGGGAAGGGAAGTGACTTGCTCAAGACCATTCTACAAGTTAGTGGAGAAGATAGGGTTAGGGCAGCTCTTCTGGTCCTGCTCCCAAGGCTATCTCGCCAACTCTCAAAGAGCCTCAGTTTCTAACTGTAACCAACCTCACAGATTCTCAGGGCTGGGAGTTGCGGGAAGGACCAGGGATTACTTAGAAGCCTGGCTCGGTCTCTTGCCTTCTATGCATGAAAAGCTTCACGGTTAAAAAGTGAAAGCGACTTTTTCCCTTTATTTTGTATATAATTCGTCAAGATCTGGTAATGAGATCTTCTAAGTAACTAGGGTCTGGGTTAGGAGACCGTGGTGTACATCTTATATTTTACTTGCCAGATTAACCAGATGTGTGTGTGTGTGTGAGAGAGAGAGAGAGAGAGAAAGAGAGATAGAGGGGAGGTAAAACAGGAAGTATTCCTACTATTTTTTGGTTGGTTGCTATTTTGAGGCTTAGTCACCTACTTACAGTCACATATTTAAATATCTATTCCTATGGAAATTTTTCTGGATGTTTCCAAACTGTGACAGCAACACTCAGGATTGGGTAATAAATCCACCTTGACTTTAATACAGGTAAGACTCGCTGCTCTACCTTCTCTAGCCATCTATCATAGCTCTGTATTTATAGATTTATATACCCATGCACACCCCCCCCTTAGTCTCTGTGCTCCTACAGGACACTTATATATGACTTCCTCGGGGAGGGTGGAGTCCTAGGTCAGGTTCGGACTCCCCTTTGAATGCTCCCATAGCACCTATAGTTCTCCTAACAGAACTCAAGGAACATTAATTTTTTTTAAGATTTTATTTATTTATTTGACAGAAAGAAATCACACATAGGCAGAGAGCCAGGCAGAGAGAGGAGGAAGCAGGCTCCCTGCCAAGCAGAGAGCCAGATGCGGAACTCGATCCCAGGACCCTGAGATCATGACCTGAGCCTAAGGCAGAGGTTTAACCCACTGAGCCACCCAGACGCCCCCCATAGGAATACTATTAAATTCATGTTTTGAACAGCTATCTTCTCTGCACACCATGAGTGGTTCTTTGAACATAGAACCTGGCCTTGATTCAGACACAGATGTGTTCCCAACGCATAGCACGGTACCTAGCCCATGGGAACTCAGCTTAATAATCAGTTGTTGAGTAACAAATAATCCTGTATTAATTCATTTTTATTTATATCCCTGGCATCTAGCACATTTCCCAACCCAGGCTATACGTTCAGAAAATGATGCCTTGAGTTGAAGAATCCCATCTATGGCTTTATACAGTTTGCAAAAACACTTTTGCTTTTACTTATATTGCAACTCATAACATCCCTGTGAAGTGAGCAGAGCGGGGTTTAGCACTCCTCTTGATAGCCTGTGATCCAGGAAGCTTCCGAGGTTTCCCCAGGGTGTCAGCCTAGAGACTGTGGAAGAGCCCAGACTCAGGGCTTCGGGTGACGAGGGTAGGGCTGTCTCCTGTGTGACAAGGCTGTGACCTTGGCAATACAATCACTGACAAGAAATAAGTTTGGGGGGGGGGGGCGCGCCTGGGTGGCTCAGTGGGTTAAAGCCTCTGCCTTCAGCTTGGGTCATGATCCCAGGGTCCCGGGATCGAGCCCTGAGTTGGGCTCTCTGCTCAGCAGGGAGCCTGCTTCCTCCTCTCTCTCTCTCTCTCTCTGCCTAATTCTCTGCCTACTTGTGATCTCTATCTGTCAAATAAATAAATAAAAATCTTTAAAAATAAAAAGAAATAAGTTCAGGGCCTAGGGACTATCTACTGGTTCAGAAACTTTCAAAACTTCATACAGGATTTTTTTCAAAAGTATTTCCAAACTTCCCACCTACCTGGAGGGATCTAGGTGGGACATGAGTTTAAGAGGTTCACTTTTTGTGTGCTCTTAGCAAGAGACCTTACCTCTTTGAGCCTACATGCTCTCGTCTATGAAATGGCAATGGTAAAAGAACCTACTTCATAGAGTAGTTGTCTGGATTAAATGAAAGAATGTATGTCATGTACATACAATAAGTGGTTTGTAAATGTGGGTCATTACTAGATACTCAAGACTACTGAGAAGAGCTGAGATCTTCGGGAAATTCAGCCTTAACACTGATTACAATGCAACTCTGAAATATTCATGACTTCATAGCAAATACAATGACCACAGTTCCACTGGTCAAAATCCATTCCTTGTTTCGACAAGGACATTAGTTTGTGATATTTTAAAGGAGTAATCATTCTTCTTTTTCCACCATCACTCTGCCCTACACACTAAACTATTTGCGGTAATGAGAGGAGCTGCATTCCCACCAGCTCTGCCTTCACTAGAAGACAAGAAACTGGTTAAATCTGCTGTTCACTGCTTCCCAGCGGGCTCCAATTAGAGCGACAGTGGTGTCCATGGTAACCGGCCAAGCTGGCTTGCTGTGGTCTAAGTTGTTCAAGAATATAGAAGGGACGAGAGGAGGCCTAATTGGTTAACTATCATCTCAGTTTCTAAATGAAAGAATTCCACACTGTGCTTTGGAGAGATGCTGAATCCAGACAAAAATCTGAATTTCCCAAGCGGAAGGCACTGAGGTCATTCCCAACGCCACTCACTGAGTTCCTGATGAATCTGACCACTGGAAATATGGTTTATCAGCAAGGGCAGTAGGTGAGATGGCAGGAGAGGCAGAACATGAGATAAAATGATTACATGAAATTCTGCCATTCCCTTGAACCTTCTGTGGCTCCCTTTTTCCTGTGGCCAAGTCCATTGTAGAACTGGAGTTGAACAGTGAGGCACCCTCAAGAACCAGGGTCGCCATGGTCATTAGTTTCTCTCTCATCTCTGTGCCTCTGGACATCTGTCCTGCTCTATAGATAGGGGCCCTCTGTGTACTCTGTACTCACAACTCCTGCTTTCCCACAATTTCTGCTTATGTGGGACATTGACTCCAGCTCTGACTCTACAAGATCTTATAGGCCCGGCAAAAGCTACCTACTCGTCACTGACCAGGAAGCGTTCTCAAGGCTGGAATATACCCAGGGTGGGAAGGGGGTACAGATCAGAAAGGAGAATCAAGATGGGTGAGTTGAGTACAGGGCGCCAGAAGCCAGGGCTCCAGCTGTGATCAGAGCTGGGTCACAGACCCACAGAAATCCTGAAGCAAGAGCCAGGCCTTTCTCTGGCTTAGCTTTGCCCTCCATCAGCCAGGCGCTTGAACAGCCCGTGAAGGAGATGTTGGGGCAGGGGGAGGAGCCAGGCCAGCAGTGAAGAGGGCTAGCTTTCAAGTGGCCAATTATTGGCTGCATGTTCTCTGGTGAGACATCGAACCCTTATGGGTTTCCTCCCCTGCAAATGGAACTTTGGCCACAGCATGACTGAACAGCACTTGCAAGTATGTGTTGTGGAAACATCTGCAGAACTTGTCTTATGCCATAGACAGGAAGGAAGGGAGTCCTGAGCTCCAAGACCAGGTTAGTTTGATTCCAGTCCCTTGGGACTGTGGACACTTACAGGTGATTCTCCTTGCAGTGAAGGACAAGCCAGACACCTGTCTCGGGAAGGGAGAAACAGTACCACATCATTATTTTAGTGCAGAGCTGGGTTAATGGAACCAGGAGCAGAGGGACACAGAAGGAAGTGTGTTGAGATGCCTCTCAGACAAGACACAGACCAGACACCTCTCACTCTTGTCAGCCCCCTGTCTCAACGTCTCAGCCCCGTTGGGTCTTGTTCTCAGGCAATTCACGTAGAGTCTGAGATAGAGTATTAAAATCAGTAAAATTTTTGCAAACAAGCCGTCTAGCCTTAACTGGATAAGCCCAGACTACTTTTTAAATGATAAAATGAAACTAAAAAGTCTGGAGACGTCTCAGGCAGACTAAAATGCTTAAAGTTGCATGAAAATTTGCAAAAATCCCTATGGTGTGTCTATATTATCAATACATGGTTTCATGGTTTGGTTTGGTTTTGTTTTCTTTTTTAAACAACCAGTTTGTCCTTTTTCCTTTTGAGTTACTTGGGTTTTTTTTTTTTTTTTCATCAATTTACCATCTGGAGTCAACCCAGAATCTTGAGGGTAGCCTTGCAAGAATTGTGACTTCAGGAAATGGAGTGATCAGAAAGCAAGGAGTGGTTTCATGGTTGTAGGACTTTTAAAAACACTCCACCCAATCTGCTCCCTGAGTCAGGATTTTCTCACTCTTCCACTTCTCTCAAAAGCTGCCCCATCACTGTCTCCTTGGATACCCACACTGCCTTCTACCATTTGGGTTATGCGGAGCTGAGCTTTATCTCACTCTAACTTACCTCGTGGGCACTGTTTCTGGCTCTTGGAACACAAAAATTCCAATAAACTCTCTCTTCTACCTCGTAGCCCATTGGATATTTGGATGAAATGCCACCCCAGTGTGTGTTGTCCTGCTGGTTAAATATCCCCAGCTCTTTCGCCATTCCTCCATGGGCATGAAGACAACATAGAGGAAATGTTTTTGGAGGAGCCAGACTGTGGCTATGACAAGGTAACCACATACCTGGGCCAAGTCACACAATCTTTCCGGGACATCAATGCTATATTTTAAGGTCGTAAAGTAGAGTAATGTGAGAGAATGTGTGTAAAACATCTGGTATGGTGTCTGCCTCGCGGTGGACGCTTTGTGCGTGCATGGTTGTTATGAGACTTGCTTGTAATCACTCCAACTTCAGGAGGATTTTGCATCAAAAAGGAATGGAGCTGAGATATTTAGAAGTAGAAAGAAATCAAGGGCTGTGGCCAAGGGAGCTGGGCAGATGAGGCTTTGAGCTAAAAAAGAAAGAACAGACCAGCCACAGGAGGCCAAAGAAGATTCCATAACATGAAGATGAAAATACCTATTTCGCAGTCGTTGGCATCATCAGGAACAAATTATAGAGCATTTGTGAATGTGTTTTGTAGAATAAATCCTCCCCTGTGCTCCTAGAACACGGGTGCTTCACCTCATCGTATGATAATCGCTTGTCAATATGTCTATTTCCCCCTGAAGATTGTAAAGTTATCATAGTGGGAATATGTTGGTGTTCTTTTTCTGCCCAGCTCCCTCTTTCATTGGAGAAGCACATCTCCCTTACTCCAAGTAGTTCAGATGGGACAGCCCATGTCAGTACCCTGCCTGCTGTGAGCTACAGGGCTGAGTTCGTGAGCCAGGCCAGACCCATTAGGGTCTGGAGAGATTGGTCCAAGGCATGGAGGCACATGCAGCCCAACCAGAGCCCACCAGAGTCCTTCCATGTAATTTGATCTTTGGGTGCTGGAAAAGATGTTTCTTTCTTTAGAATTATGAGCTCTAAGAACATTAGCTTGGCAATAGAATTTATTCATTCAACAAGTATTTATTCAGGACCAAAATATCAGTCCAAGTTGAGAGGATCCAGTCATGAGACATATGCCTCTCTGGATTTTTTTTTAAGATTCTATATATTTATTTTAGAGAGAGAGCATGAGTGGTGGGACCAGAGGGTAGGGGCAAAGGGAGAGGGAGAAGCAAGCTCCTCACTGAGCAGGGAGCCCAACGCGGGGCTTAATCCCAGGATCCTGGGATCATGACCTGAGCTGAAGGCAGACGCCTAAGAACTGAGCCACCCAGGGGCCCCCTCTGGATATTTTAAACAGAGGGAATTTAATATAGGAAAGTGACTACATAGTGTTGGAAGGGCTGAGGATGAAAAAAACAAAAGAGGGATTTTCTTTTTTTAAAGATTTTACTTATTTATTTGTCTCAGAGAGAGAGAGAGCACAAGCAGGGGGAACAGCAGGCAGAGGGAGAAGCAGGCTCCCTGCTGAGCAAGGATCCTGATGCAGGACTCCATCCCAGGACCCTGAAATCAAGACCTGAGCTGAAGGCAGATGCTTAATAGACTGAACCACCCAGGAGTCCCAAAAAGAGGGATTTTGAGTTAACCCAAATCTTAGTGATGCAGGAAGAAGCCGCCATTCTTAATAGTGGGAGAACTGCAGGGTAAAGGCAGCACCACCAGAGTCCAGCACCTGGGAAGAGGGTAGGCTGGGCTGGTGCTTTGAGCCACAGAGGTTTCCCGAAGGTGGCCAGAGCTGAGACCATGATGGGGTACACAGCAGGTGGTGCCAGGCCATGTTGGAGAGCTACTCGGGCTCTGAGGAAGAAACTTCACAGGCAGGAACTGGAAGTGCCAGAAACTCCCTGTTGCTATCCATGCCTGCTGGGGAGACGCTAACCCAAGTCCAAAGCAGGAAAAGAGCCTCCCCTGTCTCCTCCTTTCTGCTAACTCCTCACCATTGCCTAATTGATAGAGCCTATCTGAAAGCCTCTTGGCGAGAAGTCTGGAAAACGCAGCTACGGAGCCCAAGCCTCCCTGGGATACACAGCAGAACAAAGCAGAGTAGAAATAGAGGCTGAGAACAACCAGGCAAAACACTGGCCAAGGTGCTCTGTGCTACGTCTTGTTCTAGGGACTGGGGTTAGAGCTGTAAGCAAGACAGAAAATACCTTGCTCTCCAGGAACTTAATTCTGGAGGGGGAGGGTAGACAATACAATGGCAAACCCCAGACAAACAAGGGAGTACAATAGGACACAAATTCAGTTGGACTTAGTGCAGGTTCCTTAGAAGCTGAGTATGAGATGAGGATTAATATAAAAGTGATGTATTAAGCTTGTGTTCTCAGGAACACCTCTAAGGGGAGGGGACGTAATGCTTAATTTCATATGTCCCCTTGGCTACACTATGGTGACCAGTTGTTTGGTCAAGCACTAGTCTAGATGTTTCTATAAAGGTCTATGTTTAGCTGTGATAAACATTTATGATCTGTTGACTTTTAAGTAAAGCAGATGATCCTATACAGTGTGGGTGGGCCTCATCTAATCAGTGGAAGGACTTAAGAGCAAAGACTGAGTTTTCCTGAAGAAGGAAATCTGCCTCCAGATTGAAACAGAGAAATTCTGACTCTTGGACACAAGACTGCAACCTCAACTCTTACCTGAATCTCCAACCTGCTGGCTTACCCTACAGATGTCAGAGTGCCAACCCTAACAATCATAAGCCAATCCCTTAAAATCTCTCTCTCTATCTCTCTCTCACGCTCTCTCAGATTTGTTTCTCTGAAGAACTCTGATTATTATGGCAGGGGAGATGAGGAGAAGCAGAGCAAGGATGTGGTCTCAGTCCGATGCCATGGGGAGCTCTGGAGTGTAAACCACAGAGTTTGCCCTGCCTCAAGGCAAAGGAGTTGGGTTTTGTGCACCTGCATCAGTCAATTCCCAGGCAACCCTTCAGAGAAGGTTGCGGGTGTCAGTTATACACATACTTCAGCTCTTAGGAGTTTCTTTTCTCTATTTGTTAAGGTCATAGTATTTTAATTCCAGAGGGTAACAAAGACTCCTGGGAGGAATACTATACTATTTCTCTATTGTCAAACTAAAAGGGATTTCTTTAATTAGGAAACTACCTTTGGGTTTCGTGGGATGTAGGGCTTAGCTTAAGGACCTAGAAAGTCTGGTTTCAGGTTCCAGCTTGGCGAACTCACTGTATGATCTTAAAAAGAAAAAGAAAAAAAAAAGTGGTGGGGCACCTGGGTGGCTCAGTCGGTTAAGCATCTGCCTTTGGCTTCGCTTGTGATCTCAGGATCCTGGGAAGGGTCTTAGAATTGAGGCTTGCATCGGGCTCTCGGCTTAACAGGGAATCAGCTTCTCCCTCTCCCTTCCACCTCATTCTCTCTCTCGCTCTTCTTTGAACTTTACCAGAGAGCTAGCCAAGACAACAAAAATCTCTACTCACACCCTCCATATCTCTATCCTCTGCCACTACCAGATAAACAGCACTTCCAGAAGCTTCCCTGATCTCTCCAGGAGGGCAGCTCAAGCAGGGTTCCTTTAGGGTTTCTGTGTATAAAGACAGCACTGATTTGAGGTTACATAAGGCAGGAGAAGATTTGGTTCAGCGAAAGGGCTACTGAAGTCCTGCTCATTCCCAGTTGGCCAGATGTCCCCACACTATTTGAACCTTGTTTCCCAAGGGTAACGGGGGCAGGCCCCCAATGGACCAGATCAGCACACTCGAAATGGTATTCTTTTCTTTTCAGATCAAATATAAAGTGACCGGTTTCTTTATCGTGCCCAACCAATGCCTGTTACAGATTAACCCAATTCCATAGGTGTATGAGGAAGGCAGGAGCTGGGGTCCACCTTGGCTTTAACAAGGCAAGCAGAGTGTGTGTCCGGGGAGGCGATGTGGTCAGCAGGGAGGGGCGTAGGCCTAGGAGGATGGTTTCTATCGCACCCTGTAACTCACTGTAGACCACTGAACTTGGGTTCTCTAAGCCTCAGGCTCCTCATCTGTGAAATGGAGTCAGGCGAGGGCTGGGTCAAATATGTTCAGCCCAGGAGAGCACCCAGAACTACGGCCCAGCCCCCAGGATGTCCAGCCTGGTGAAAAGCTTCACTGAGGCCCTTTTGATAACAATTTTCCTGATGGCTCTTCTGTGTTTTCTAGCAGCAGGTGTTTTCTCCTAAGTGTGGTGTGTGTAGAATATTAAAAAAAAAAAAAAAAAAAAAAAAGTGGCACGGGGGGTGACTCACATTTTAATATTTGCATTGTGGTTATTTGTGACAGCCGTCTTCTGAATCCTCAGATATTACCATTCTGAACCTCTCCCGAGTCAGATTTCATAACCTCCCCAACACAGATCCATCCGTGAATAAGATTTCATTATTAAGAACTTCATTCCTCAGAATGGATTTTTTTTTTTTTTTTCTTATTTGGGCACCGTGGGCAAGGCACCGAGATGACATGATTTATTGCTTCTGGTTCGTTGGCCTTGGTTACTGACTCTGCCTGTGTACTAATTTTATGGCAGGCTGAACTTCTGCTTCTTTGTCAGCTTCATCCCAAAGGAGGAAAAACCGCAGCCCCTAATACCTTCCAAACAAACAAACCAAAATCACCCCCAGAAGGTAGCGGTGCACCTTTCCCTTGGAACAAAGGCTCCCGTTTGCTCAGAAGGCTATTCTCCCACCCATGGACCCTCGAAGATGGATTGAAAAAAACAGCAGACAAGTAACTGTTCTGGTAGGAAATAGAACAGACTGATTACTTCTTAATGAGTATCCATGCAGAGTAAACATCCTTGCACAGGAAACATCTAAGCACGGTCCTCATCGCCATTAGATTCTGCCTTGAACAAGTTTACTCATAATGGAGGTCTTTCTTCCCGCCAATGAAATATATATGGAAATACACATTACTTATTAGATCATACATGTGCATGTGTGTTTTCCAGAGCTCAGAAAGACTTTGAAGAGAAGGAAAATTCATACTTACTGAGTATATTAGTTTCCCGGGGCTGCTGTAACAAATCAACACAAACTTCGCGGCTTAAGATGACAGAAATGTATTCTCCCGACCGTTCTAGAGGCCAGACATTCGAAATCAGTGTCATCAGCCTAAACCGAGGTGTTGGCAGGGCTGCACACCCTCCAGAGCCTCTAGGTTCCTGGTTGCCTCCAGCTGCTGGTGGCTGTCTGTGTTCCTTGGTTTGTGGACTCATTCAAATTTCCTAAGCTCTATCTTCACATCACCCTCTCCTCAGTGTGCGAACTCTCTCTCTCTCTCTCTGCCTCCCTCTTATAAGTACATACATGATTGCATTTAGGACCCACTTGGATAACACAGAATAATCCCCTCACCTCAAAATACTTAACTTAATCACATCAACAGAGACTACACCTTCCCGCATTTTTGTTGTTGTTTGTTTTTTGGTTGTGGGCTTTTTTGTTTTTTGGGGGGTTTTTTTGCCACATAAGGTAACACTCACAGGTTCTAGGGATTAGGGCATGGAAATCTTTCGGAAGGCCGTTTCCAGCCTACCAGCTGAGCATTTACTCTGTCATTTCCTACCTGTGTCTGGATACTTGCATCTGCTTCCACAAGCCCTCTGTAGGAACGTGCCACAGGGAAAGAACCTGGGGCTGGGAACCAGGAAACCTGAGTTTGTTTGTTTTTTTTAGTTTGTTTTGGGGGCTCTGCTTTTGTTTTGTTTTTGTTGTTTAGAGAGGGAAAGGGAGAGGGCTCAAGTACATGCTTGTGCGTGCAAGCAGAGGCAGAGGCAGAGAGCAGAACAGGAAAGGGGGAGAGGGAGAAGGAGGGAGAGAATCTTAAGCAGATTCTATGCCCAGCATTGGGCCTGTCATGGGGCTCGATCTCACCGCCCTGAGATCATGACTTGAGCTGAAATCAAGAGTCAGACACTTAACCAACTAAGCCACCCAGGCACCCAGGAAATCTCAGTTCTTTCACTCACCAGTACAGGTGCCATCACCTTCCTTTTCAGTGGCCAGGACAGACATTACTAGTTGATCACAACACTAGTTTTTGCCAAACCCTTGGACTTTTTCTTTTTTTAAGATTTTATTTACTCAACAGAGAGAGACACAGTGGGAGAGGGAACACAAGCAGGGGGAGTGGGAGAGGTAGAAAAGTAGGCTTCCCGCCAAGCAGGGAGCCCGATGCAGGGCTCAAACCCAGGACCCTGGGACCATCACCTGAGCCAAAAGCAGACATTCAGGGACTGAGCCATCCAGGCACCCAGCTTTTTTTTTTTTTTTTTTTTTTTTTAAGATTTTGTTTATTTGTCAGAGAGAGAGAGAGAGAGAGAAACAGAGCACAAGCAGGGGGAGCTACAGGCAGAGGGAGAGGAAGAAGCAGGCTCCTCGCTGAGCAAGGAGCTGGATGCAGAACTCAATCCCAGGACCCGGGGATCATGACCTGAGCCAAAGGCAGACATTTAACCAACTGAGCCACCCAGGCGTCTCCAAACCTTTGGATTAATTTCAGAATCTGTAATACAATGTTGCAGAAAGTCAAAGTGAATTGAAACCTCTTTGCCATCCCTATCTTGAACCCTCAGTTTCCTCATGTGTGAAATGAAAATATTTTCTGCACATCTACTTTCTAAGGACAGTGTACGGGTCAGATGACATAATAGATGAGAAAGCACTTATAAATGTTTAGAGTGGGTGACTAAAAAAGATATGTCCCCAAGAGGAACTCATGGGGAGACTGTCGAGGACAGCCTTGCCTAGAAAGATAGAGAGCTCTCATTGCAAGGAGATTATGAAGGTCAGGTTCAGGGGGTGAGGATAGATGATCATTCTTTTTCAGCCAATAAAATAACATAAGCAAAGAGAGCCCATGCATTCAGTAAGGATAGCTTTAAAATAACATCAAGCATATAAATCTTACACTAATGTTTGCTTGGCTCACCATAACCGTCTGGTATGTGTCAGCCTGAACCCAGGACTATACACTTGCTAGGCATCCAGCACCACAAACTCTGTTCAAATCATATGAACCCTTCAGAGACTATTAAGAATGCACTCCTCCAGGGAGTCTTCCCTGATAGGGCAGAAGGGGCTCTGTCCCAACTCCATATGCATTTTTGTCGCTTTGAGTATGCATTTCAAGGTTCCCTTGGTTGGAGAAAGAGACAACTAACTCTTGTCTGCATAGATGTTTCATGGGCTCTTGTCAAAAAGCTTTTAAGTGAATATCCTAAATCCCCAGCCAAGATATCAAAGTGCTTCTCCTTCCTTTCCATTTTTGGAGTCAGAAAACGACCTCTAAACATTTTCGTGACCCCTTTGGATGCTGGTTCCAGCTTGACTGTTTTCCCTGGGATCTGGTTCTAGGCTTCATTCTGCTACAGACCAGCTGTGTGATCTTGATAAGTTCTGAGCCTCAGCTAGCTCCTCTGTAAAATGAGAAGGGTGTTGGACACTGCCCTCCCTGCCTCTCAGGATTGTCAGCAATGACTAAGAACCTAAGCTTTGTTGCAGACAGACTAGTTCAAATCCCAGCTCATTTACATTCTAGTTGTGTGACCTTGGGAAAGCTGCTAAACCTCCAGGAGCCAGTTTTTCACCTATAAAATGGGAATGCCTACTTTCTAGGATCATTAGCGAGGATAATATCTGTTCAATGCTTAGTATAGCACTTGACATCTATGAAGTGCTCAATTCATGTTAGCAAGCCTTGTTAATTTAAAGAAACTGCTTTAGTTGGAAGAAGTGATATTGTCAAACTAGAGGTACAGTTAGGCAGAACAGAGGTATCTGGGACTAGACAGGGAGTCAGGATCAGGCAGGTCTAGGAAGGGGGATCTTGAGTCTGAGGTTCAAGATCAGGCATGTTGTGTTGAAGTCATCGTAATGGTAACAATCGACACACATGATGGAATTGTCCTAGGCTCTGGCAACTCTCTTTCCGGTCCACTTACCCCTCCACTCAAGACTCCAGGTGTTTCTGGACCCAGCCCGATAGGAACTGAGAATATGCGTAGCATGTTTTCAAGTACAAGGTGAAGACCCTAACTGTGATAGTCAGCAAGGACTTGTTCTTAGGAGCTAAACAGAACCCTGGTTATACTCCTGGAAGTCCAAGTTCAGCCCTTCCTTGCATTAAGGCAGCAATCCCCTGGTGAAAGTCAGGCATGTTATAACACGTTTACCTGGATGTGTCCTAGAGATAACTGTTCTAACAGAAGATGAATCTATTTTACAGATGAAGAAATTGAGACTAAAAAATTGAGGTTAAGTGATTTCCTGAAGGTCACACAACCTTTAAGCGGCAGATGGCCAGGATTTTTGGGAGTCTCACCCATGGCTCTCTCTGCTACGTGATGCTATTCTGAGATTCCAGGAAAGGAAGGGGTAGACCCACTCCACTTTCTCCCCTCCCCTAGCATTTTCTGTCTCTATTGGATTGACTGCATTGGTATCACTGGTCACTAGTATCTCCGTGGGGGAGCCTCACCTCCCCATGAGAGTCCTCTCGGCTCACCTGGAAGCTGAATGAGGAGGGGAGCAGTTTGGGGGCCAGTAGGAAAATTGAGGGTTACATTACTGGGGGTGTATAAATTGGTACATGTTTTCTGGAGAGTTGGTAGCAATAGTCATCAAAAGTCTTAGTATGGGTATGCTTTGATGCAGCAATTCCACTCTTCAAATTTATCCCAAGGAAATAATCCAAAAAATATATAAAAATTGTATAAAAATACAAGCAAAGTGCAAAACAAAGAAAAACAAAACAAAGTCTAAAAGGTCTTAGTTAGGGATTAGGCAACGGTAATATATCCGTACAGTGAAATACTATGCAATCATTCAAAGGGATGATGTTGGACTGTATTGTTATGTAAATAAACATTATAAACCAAAAAATAGGTCGTATGTGTAGTGTGATCTCATCTTCTGTAAATGAATTATATTCATACCTATATACTGTGTGATCTTTCCTAACTGGCATCCAACAACTTAGCTGACTCCCAGTTGAGTCAACCCTCCCTTTCCACCTAAAAACCGAGAGAAATGACTCTCATATCCACAGAAGGCTCTGGATGGAAGGCTGTGCCTTTTTAATACCCCACTTCTTTTTTTTTTTAAGATTTTATTTATTTATTTGACAGAGAGAGAGAGAGATCACAAGCAGACATGGAGGCAGGCAGAGGGAAGAAGGATCCCCGCCGAGCAGAGAGCCCAACGCGGGGCTTGATTCCAAGACACCAAGATCACGATCTGAACTGAAGGCAGAGGCTCAACCCGCTGAGCCACCGAGGTGCCCCTAATGCCCCACTTCTGCTCCCACCAGACAGCTCACGTGGTCAGCAGGCATCCGTCTAAAACTTCTCCAGCCTCTTTACCCCAATGTCCTTGTTAGTATAATTTCATAGTTAAATATTATATGAACTGAAAAAAATGAGTGAAAACAGTAAAAAAGCTCCTTTAAAAAAACTAAATTGAGGGGCACCTGGGTGGCTCAGTGGGTTAAAGCCTCTGCCTTCGGCTCAGGTCATGATCCCGGTGTCCTGGGATTGAGCCCCGCGTCGGGCTCTCTGCTCTGCAGGGACCCTGCTTCCTCCTCTCTCTCTCTCTGCCTGCCTCTCTGCCTACTTGTGATCTCTGTCTGTCAAATAAATAAATAAAAAATCTTTAAAAAAAAACTAAATTGAATATTTTGAAGAATTCAACTGCTATTGTAGTAACGTAGTTACAATGGATTGGCAAGGGGGAGTGTGGTTCAGAAAAATTCAAGATTCTGCTCTCAGAATGCTTTCTTCTTCAAAGAATAAAAACAGGAATTTGGAGACAAACTATCATGGTATCTATAAAAAAAAAAAAAAACAAAGATGGACTCCTTTCAGCAGAGTGATAGTAACATAAAAGGTTATATTAAAATATTGATACATTTTAAGTTAAAAATAAAAAGTTTAAAGTGTGTATGGATTTTATGGTTGTTATCATTTATTATTTTAACTAACTTTTTTGCTTAACCCACTAAGCACCGTCCCAATAATATTCGATAAAAAGGCTTCTGCTCCACAGGTCTAGAAAAAGGAAGGATATAATGATATATCTGGAAGATTATAGTGAGATTATAGTTATTTTTACTCTCTGTGCCTTTCTACGCTTTAAAAAAAGAAAAGCATCTCTTGTTTCAAAATCAGAAAAGACCATAAAGCCATCACTATTCAGAGAAAGGAAAACAGAAAGAGAAACTTCAGGATGTGGGAAAAACGTGCTGATGCTTGCAAGGTGCCCTGGAGAGACCCCATCTGTCTTCTTCGGAAGACTGGAACTGGTAGGATTATTTTCTTGTAAATCATAATAGTGATCATGAGTTTAACTCCTTGGTTTCACCCTGTCCTGAGGGTCAGGTTGACATCAGCACTCAGACATCTCAATATACTTAATTGCCACGGGAAAGGGGCACAGGAACTCAGGCAGAACAGGTCTGGGGAGGAGAGATGGACATCCCCAGGTGACACAAGTGGGGTGGGGGGGGCGGGGGCAAGGGTGGCAGGAGGCAGGACATGAATAAGACAGATCAGAATCAGGCTGCAAAATGGAGGGCAACAGTTCTGAGCATGCTGGGGTTATTGTCATTCACAGAGGTTACACCAAGTTGCTTAAGGTCACCCACCAGCAGATATAGCCTTGCACAAGGATGGGTGCAACTTCCATATATATATATATATATATATATATTTATTTAAAAGCACAATCTTCATTTTTTTACAAATATAAAGTTCTTTCCACAGAACTTTTTAAATAATTCTTCATTCTTATTGAATTATTTGTTGGAAATCAACTACTTTTTTAAAAAGATTTTATTTATTTATTTGAGAGAGAAAGCACAAAAGGGAGAGGAAGAAAAACTTCTGGCTATCATACTATTAAAAAGGAAATCATAGGCCCCAAAATGGCATTACTTGGGCCAAGTCACCAAACCGGGGCTTAAGACCTAAACTAATTGTACTTTTAAGCTTCCACAGAAATGTAGTCTTAACCGGTCCATCAGGAACTTTCTGGCAAGCACCAACACGGTAATCTGTCACATGGGCCCTCTCTCTCCCCAAAAGGAAAATGAGATAATCCCACCTATGAAGACCCTTTGGTCCCCAGATGAAGGTGACATCACCTGAAATACTCCATTTTCTGTTTATGACGTCCTTGTCCTCCTCTAGGAAACCTTTTCCTTTCTGTAGCTCTTTGGAGTTCCCCTCTATGTGCTGGAAGGGACGTCTCCCAGTTCATCAGCTGTTTCATAAAGCCAACAGATCTTCAAGTTTACTCCGTTGAACTTTGTTTTTAGCAATGACTGATTTTAAAATTATAATAAAGTTGTTCAAAGTCTTGCATTTTGAAAAAAATGCCAACAACCAAATGGAAATAAAAATTTGTTCTCAGGGCTCCTGGGTGGCTCAGTGGTTAGGCCTCTGCCTTCAGCTCACGTCATGATCTCAGGGTCCTGAGATCAAGCCCCACATCGGGCTTTCTACTTGGCGGGAAGCATGCTTCCCCCTCTCTCTCTGCCTGCCTCTCTGCCTACTTGTGATCTCTCTCCTCTGTCAAATAAACAAATAAAAATCTTTTTAAAAAAATACATTGTGCTCGTCCTGGCAAGGCCGGGACCATGGGGCAGACCAAAGAAAATCTGACAGATTTGCCTTCCTGCCCTTGGCAATAGGATTCTCAATTGTGCAAGGACATTCTGGGGAGATGGAACTCAGCAGCAGCTCAAAGAGAAAAGATTCAGGGCTCTTCTTGGAATGGATGGTCAAGGCAGGGGTCCCATACAAAAGCACATGACAATCATTCTTTTTTTTTTTTTAAGATTTTTTTTATTTATTCATTTGACAGATAGAGATCACAAGTAGGTAGAGAGACAGGCAGAGAGAGAGGAGGAAGCAGGCTCCCCGCTGAGCAGAGAGCCCGATGAGGGGCTTGATCCCAGGACCCTGGGACCATGACCTGAGCAGAAGGCAGAGGCTTTAACCCACTGAGCCACCCAGGCGCCCCCATGACAATCATTCTTGCATGCAGTCTAGCTGTAATGGGCACAGGCACACGCAGAGTAGAGGTGAGGCTGGAGATCACCTGCCCTTCCAGTCAGCTGTTAGGAGAAGCAGTGTCTCTCAGTTTGGAATCAGAGCCCCCAACTGCAATCCCATTCCAGGCACTGTTGGGTGAGTTCACTTCACTCTAATGCTGAGCAGTGGGCTTTGGGGTCAGCCAGACCTGGATTCACATCCTGACTCTACCACATACGACTTCTTTAACACAGTTTTTAAACCAATTCAAAATAGAGGGCGTGTTGGAGAGCGCTTTGTGCTAAAATTCAGTCAATATGTCTGCCATCTTATGTAATTGACACGTCCCTGCACAGTGACACACAGACCAAGGGCTGAGTTAAATGCATGACATGCACACCCCCCTTCTCTCATATTCACACACACACACAAACACACACACACTCAACGCAACCCATAAGGCTCAAATAGAAGCATCACTTTTTCAACTTTTTCAATCAACTCAACTCTTGTTCAGCTCCCAGCTGCCTGGTTGGCAGAGCCAGGAGATTTAATCATGGTCATTTGGAAGCTTGTGCCCAGGAATTCTGAGGAGGCACCAAGATTCTCATACAGCCATGCGGACGCTGATGACCAACCCCGTGTGTGTGGTCTGTTTCAGGGTGGTGGCCCCACTGGTGGCCATCCACATGGCACTGGGCCTTCATGTAGCTCCAAAGGCATAGTGCTTTGTGATTAGTACTCAGGCAGCCCTCCTTGCCTGACAGAAATCCTGCTACCTCCAGGGATGTGAGAAGAAGGGGCTCGGGGGCTTCTCTCAGCCCTCCATTATGCCGATTCTGTCGTCCCAGCTCCCCCAGGCTGGGCCACACTCCTCTTACTTTTGCTCCCTCAAAACCTCTAGCCCCTCTCTTATGGACTCCACATCTTGGGGTTGAAACAGAAAAGCCATCACCTCCCCACAACCAGGTCAGTAGAGCGAAAGGAGTACCTGAGGTAACTTCCTGGGGGGAGAAAAGACCTTTCTTTTTCAAGCTTCCTTTCTTTCTTACTGTTGAGTTCAGAAAGACCTTTACTCTGAAAACTAATCTTTTGTCAGACAAGTAATTTGTAGATATTTTCTCCCAGTTGATACTTAGCATCTCGTCTCTCAACTAAGTCTTTCCCAGAGCAAACGTTTTTCATTTTAATCAAGTCCAGCTAGTTGATGCTTTTCTTTTATGGATTGTGCTTTTTGTACCGTATCTTGGAGCTCTTCTTGGAGCTCATTTTTTAGAAGATTTTATTTGTTTATTTGACAGGGAGAGAGAGATCACAAGTAGGCAGAAAGGCAGCCAGAGAGAGGAGGGCAGGGAGCAGGCTCCCTGCTGAGCAGAGAGCCCAACGTGGGGCTCGATCCCAGGACCCTGAGATCATGACCTGAGTCAAAGGCAGAGGCTTAACCCACTGACCCACCCAGGCCTCCTATGTTCTTTTCTAGAAGTGTTATAGTGTTACATTTTACATTTAGATCTATAATCCATTCTGAGTTTATTTTGTGTAAGGTGTGAGGTGTAGGCTAAGGTTCATGTTATCGGCTACTGATGTTCTATTTGTTTCTACCAAGTGAGATAACAGCACCAGGTTCTGCAGGAGTCACAGGAGTAAGATGATACCCAGGGAGGTGGGCTGTCTGGACACAAACCCTTCCAGGAATTAATCACCCTCCCACGTATGTCTAGAATGAGCTTGGTGCTATGGAAGCCAAACACTTCGCTCATGAGTCTTCGGAAACCTTGGTGTTGTGCAACCAAATACCATTCATACTGGATCCCCGAGGAGAATCCTGCTGTGCCTTGCATCCCAGCCTAGAGCATATTCCTGTTTTGTTTTGTTTTTTTAAGATTTTATTTATTATTTGACAGAGAGATACAGTGAGCGAGAGAGGGAACACAAGCAGGGGGAGTGGGAGAGGAAGAAGCAGGCTTCCCACTGAGCAGAGAGCCCAATGTGGGGCTTGATCCCAGGACCCTGGGATCATGACCCGAACTGAAGGCAGATGCTTAACAAGTGAGCCACCCAGGTGCCCCGAGCATATTCCTGTTTGAAGCAGGAAGTAAACATTCCTGTTTGCAAATTACTGTTGCACCTGATAACATCACGTGTCAGGACAGGAAAGGGCATGTCTTACAGAAGCATGGTCCCAGAGGTGGGAAGGGCCGGAAGTAGTAGAAGTAGTAGAAGTCTTTCCAAGACTTATTATGTATACATAATTATGTATACATAATTACTCACACTCCCGTCCCCTCCTGTCCCCCACCAGAGGGCGGGGACCGTATCTGTTTTGTTCACTCTGCATCGTTACTGCGTAGCTGCTCACATAGTAGCTGCTCCATGTATATTTGTTGAGGGAAAGGACAATCTTTCACTCAACAAATATACATGGAGCAGCTACTATGTGAGCAGCTACGCAGTAACGATGCAGAGTGAACAAAACAGATACGGTCCCCGCCCTCTGGTGGGGGACAGGAGGGGACGGGAGTGTGAGTAATTATGTATACATACACAGTCCTGCATGCCAAAAGCCAGTGAAAGGATGCAGAAGTTATCAGTGGCAGGGGCATCTAACCTAGACTTGGGGAGCCCAATGATGCTTCTTGGCAGAAGTGACATTGAACTTAAGACCTCATAAATGAATAGCAGGTAGAATGGAATTGGTGGGGAGGGGGGTGGTTGTGAGAAAGAAGAGTCTTCCTGGTGAGGGAGAGCAGCACATGCAAAGGTACAGATGTGGGAGTGAGTGTGGTGGGCGTGGATCCAAAGCATGCGGTATTGCTGGTGTATAAGGTGCAAGGGGAAGGCTGCCTGTGTCAGACTACAGAGCACCTTGAAGGTCACAGTAAGGGATCCAGCCATTTCAGGAGGATACCAGGAATCCACTGGAAGGAGTGTAACAGGCGTGTAATAGATGCACATCTGTAATTTAGAAGTCTCACTCCGGCAACACGGAGGCAGGAGGCCAGCTGGGACATTAGTTAGGACACCGTTGCAAGAGATAATGAGACCAGAATGGGGGCAGTGAAGAATGTTCCATACATTTACATCAGAGTAGGATCTGAAGATTAAGGACCAAAGATGAAGTTTTAAAGACCACTTTGAGAAATGAGGGTTAAGAGTTGTTCGGAGAAACAGGAGTGGCTGAGTTGAGAATCGGTCGTGAAGGCTCCTAGCCAGGAAAGCCAACGGATTATTCCCTCCCTGTTTGAGACCCTTCCATGTTGAACAGTCCTGCTTGAGCAGAACTCTGCTTCCCTGTCACTTCCCTGTCCTGGTCCAACTTCAGCCCTGAGGGGCCACATAGAATGAGTGTATCTCCACTAGTCCATGTCAGCCCTTTGACCATTTTAGACGTGAGTCACATTCTCTCAAGTTTTCTTTTCTCCCACTCATGCCTAGTTCTTCCAACTGCTTCCCATTTGGCATGGGTTCTCACCCCTCCTCTTCCTGGATATCCTTCTACCTCCTGCCTTTTATTTAATCATGTGGTGTTCAAACTCTTGATAGAGTCTGGTCAGCCAGAAAACAATAATCATTGCCTTCTGGAGCCTGGACATTCTCCCCCTGGCATCCCACACACTTCTGTCCTTATTGGGAAAGTTGCCTCCCTTTCTTGGACATTTGATCCAATATCCCCCAGTGAGATCTGTGGTCACCATGGGCACAGGGCTCAGGCCTGAATCCAGAGCCTCAGCTGGGGAAGTATGTTTAATTAGGCCCTCACTGGCTCACCTCCAAGAGCAGGCAAATTGGGTCTGGGAGCATGTGACCCAGCCTCACCTGGAAATGGATTTCCTGCCTTTTCTCCTCTACCGAGAATCAAGGCACCAGCAACAATTCACTGACCATTTTTTGGTGTGTGGCTTGGTGAGGAAAACAGATGTGGGATAACAGCTCTGGCTTCAGGAACCATGCAGCTTTGTTGGGAGAGAGGATATAGCATGGGCAGTCAGAGAAGACCTTTTAGAGAGGAGATGGGACCACGGATAGACCTTGAAGGACAGGCGAAAATCTGCTGATGGGGAAAAAGGGGCAGTACACTAGGATGGGAAGGAGAAATGCAGAGGTCAAAGTGTCTAAGGTGGATCTGGGGGGGAAATAAGATACTGTGGTCTGAGCAGAGACTCTATGTATGTGAACACTGAGAGAAAATACTGCAAAAAAAGTGGGATGCCAGCTAGAGAGGCTGGTCTCTCCTCCAGGCAGGGAGCTGCCAAGGACTTTTGAACCAGAGAAGGAGATGATTGAAAGGGCTGGTGGTTTGGTTTCTGATCTGGCGAAGCTGGATAGATAAATCCACACTCTGCTGTGACCCAGGAGGACAGAGCTTCATGATGTCTGAGGCGGATAAAACCCTTCCAGGAAGTGGTCTGGAGAATGCAGAGAAGCACCTAGCTGGCCTAGTTTTAGTTTGCCTTCAGGTAATCTTTCCAATGGCCCTTCCTGGGGAGGTAAGGACAGAGAGAACAGTGGACTCTTCATATGAGTAAGACCCATATGTGGCACACCTTTGCTTACAAATTACTAAGAACTTCAAAAAATGGCAACAATTAAACCAAATGTGGGGTCCTTCTAAGCATAGAGTTCTGTGCAACTTTGCAGGTTGGATGCCTATGATGTCTGATCTCTGTCTGAGAAAAAGATGTGGGCAGGTTCTTACCCAAATGCATGCAGTGGGTTTACAAGGGGTTCCCATAGTCAGAAGGCCCACAGCCAGTCATTTCCCTCTCTTTCCTGGGCAGGTAATAGCCCAGCATTCTAGCTCAGGCAGTCAACTTATGGCTGTTAGTTTCATGAAAAGAACAATAGACAAGGGACACGAAATCTGAGTTCTAATCCTGATTTTGCTTCAAAATTGATGTGAGTCACTTTTGAACCTTAGTTTTGTAGCTTATATTAAGTTTTCAGTAAGTATTGTTTTTCTTCCTTTCCATAAAGAAATCTCAATTGTGGGATCTCTACCATAGAGCTTCTTTCTGGAGTATTTGAAAGAAGATGCGGGCTCCAAAGATGGGTCTTGGGTTGCAGAAAAATCTCAGTGAAATGCATTTGTATGTCAGAGCAAACTCCAGATACCTTTCAGTATCCTAGTACCTTCCTACCTCACTAGAAAAGGCACCCTTGGCCATTCTCTGACAAGGATATAATTTAAGAGACTTCAAGTCTACCCTTAACTGTTGTGCCAACTCTCTGTGGAACCACAGACAACTGATTTCTTCTCCTTATGTCTTAGTTTCCCCTTCTCTAAATGGTGAGGATTGACAAGGTGGTCTCCAAGATCCTTTTCTTCTCTCAGTGTTCTATTTCCTTGAAACTGTGAAGTAACTAGTCCAATATTTGTCATCACCTGGTGTTGAGATGAATTTATCTGTCCCCATCAATAGAAAGTAGGCTCACTGAGGTCAGGAATGATTACAGTCCATCTTTGAATCTCCATTTCCTGGCACAGCACCTTACACTACAATTATGTATTGAATGAACAGAGATATCAGTGGACGGATAAGGTGGGCCAAAGGGAAACTTAAAACAAATGAGCCAAGGAAGTGAAACCAGAGATATAATCAGAAGAATCAGAAGAATGTACAAAGGGAAGAAAGAGAATTAGGGCAATATTGTATCAAAAGAGAGTGAATACAAGGTGGCCAACATCTTAAATAATATAAAGGAAATTCTAAAATTTTAGATTAAAGAAAGACACCAGGGACAACTGGATAGCACAGTTGGTTAGGCATCTGACTTTTGATTTTTGCTTAGGTCATGATCTTAGATAGTGAGATCAAGTCCCATGTCAGGCTCCGTGCTCTGCTTGGCATTCTCTGGAGTCTGCTTGGCATTCCCTCTCCCTCTCCCTCTGTTCCTCCTGTGCATGCTCTCTCTCTCTCTCATATAAATAAATAAATAAATATATATATATATATATATAAGTCTTTTTTTAAGACACCAGATTTCATAATTAGGATGTCATTGGTGAGGCTGCTGAAAGTTAAGAAGTGGGTGGATCATGAAGTGTGGACAGCAAGCATAAAGCAGTCAAGAAATTTGGTGGAAGAACAGAAAAAGGTAAAGTCTCTAGGCATGTGGCAACCCTGAAAGAAGAATCATTATTTATTTATTGGTTTATTTGCTTAAAGAAGAGACCTAAAATATTTGTTAACCAAGACGAAGGAGTGAAGGAGAAAGAGATTAAAGATTTTAGAAAGGGGTAGAGGAGGCCATTGATAGATTGATGTCCTGGAGGAGTCAGAAGAGGCGACTGAGACCCCAACTTCCTCTCCAACTCTGCCACCTATAAAAATGTATGGCAGGTGTATCACTAGGGACTATAGAGGGAGTCCAAATGGCAGAAGGGGGTTGGGCAACTCAACTTTTAAGATCCCTTCCCACAGGGACTCCTGGGTGGCTCAGTGGGTTAAGCCTCTGCCTTTAGCTCAGGTCATGATCTCGGGGTCCTGGGATCGAGCCCCACATCGGGCTCTCTGCTCAGCAGGGAGCCTGCTTCCCCCTCTCTCTCTGCCTGCCTCTCTGCCTACTTGTGATCTCTGTCTATTGAATAAATAAATAAAATCTTTTTTTTAAAAAAAGGATCCCTTCCCACAAATTCTGTGACTACCATGTCCATCCATCCTTATTGTACCATGTGGCCCATAGGCAGATGATAGGAGACAATGTGAAAAAATCTTTGAAATGTAGTCCAGTGCCTGCAGTATTTCTCAACTTACCAATGCTAATAACTGATCAAAGAGCAAATGAGCCCTTTGAGAAAAACTCTACCTGCTTTGGACTGTGCCCCAAGGAGGGAGAGTAGCATAGTAGAAAAAGAACCAGATTGGGAGTCAGGAGTTTGGATCTAGTCTCTCCTTGTAATTCTTTACATGCCCCTGTCCTTTGGGCACAGCCCTTCTTTTCTGAGTTGCAGTTTTTCTTGGAAAATGGGAGTTCAAGATAGGAAATTGATGTTTTTCTACGTGTTCTGCCTCTTGAACAAAGTTCTTCTGAGAGAGTAGGCGTTTGTCTCCATGGTTCTTGAACAGCTCTATGTTTAATGTGGCCTCTGTGGTACAGGGAGCAAAAATGAAGCTAGAGCAAGTAAGTCCTCTTTGGTAATTCACAACCACAGAGCTCAAAGTATTGCTATCAGCTCCAACAGGAAAACCCACATGCTTGTCAATGACACTCTGGACTTTCTTGTTCGGGCTGTGGCACCAGCGTGACTGAATCATATTTAGAAGGGTCACGTCTGGCTGTGTGCTGATGACGCTGATGAAACTCAGCACTGCTAAGAAGACTGAGTTCCTGACTGAATTCCAAGTTCTAAGTTCAAACCTTGGCTTGCACTTTGCTGACCAATCTCCACAAGGATTAAAGGGACACGCATGTACCATTGTCATCAAATACGTCATGATAATTGGCCGTTTGTTAATTCATATAAAAATGCACGTGCAGGGCCCCTGGGTGGCTCAGGTGGGTTAAGCCTCTGCCTTCGGTTCAGGTCACGGTCTCAGGGTCCTGGGATCGAGCCCCGCATCGGGCTCTCTGCTCGGCGGGGAGGCTGCTTTCCTTCCTCTCTCTCTGCCTCCCTCTCTGCCTACTTGTGATCTCTCTCTGTCTATCAAATAAATAAATAAAATCTTTTAAAAAAATTTTTAAAAATGCATGTGCAACTGCTTTGTTCATTAAATGTATGTGTATTGGATGGATGGATGGATGGATGGATGGATAGATGATAGATGGATGGTAGATGAATGGGTGGATGGGTGGATGAATGGATGATGGATGGGTGATATGTTGATGGATGATGGATGAGAAGACCCAGGATCTGGTTCAAAATATCACTCACCAGATGGGCATATGAACAAGGATTTTTCAATTACAAGTGACAGAAACCTTAATCTAAGTGGCTTAAGAGGAAATTTTAAAAAGAAATATGTTCACTTACATATCTGAGAAATTACCAACAGTACCAAAGCCCCATTTATCTTGCAGCTCTGGTTTCTTCTGTTCTAATTTCATCTTTCGACGGTCTTTTCCCACCTGGAAGCCAGTTTCACAATCAGCAGCTCCGTGCTTACATTCTTCTAGCTTTATAACCCCAAAATAAAGAGTGTCTTTCCTCAGGAGTTCTACCACAAGTCCTTAAGAGGGTCCTCACTGGCCCACCTTGGGTTATGTGGTCATCCCTGAGCAAATTCCGTGGCCAGGAGGGTGCAGATTTCTGATTGGCTGGGTCTGAGTCTAGAGGTGATGGTAGCTCCGACAAAACTCATAGACTGAGAGTGAAAACAAGGTGTCATTCCCAGAAGAAAAAGGAATGGACACTGGGCAGTCAAAACACAGCAAGATGTCCTCTCACTGGATAACTATGCTCCCTGATTATCCTTACTGCACAGGCTTCATGTGATGGGAAAGCCCTTTGACAAGGTGGGTGGCTATTCTTTTCACTCATCATTTATCAGTAAGCACTGTGGCTCCTCCTCCTTCTTGAAGCCTTCCCCGGCATTTTGGCCTCCAAGTTCCTCCCTTTTCTGATCTAGGCCATTTAACCTTTCATGCCATCCAATTTGACAGCTAGTCATCAAGTGTATCTGGTACACTCTGTACTTTGTAAAAAGTACCTACAACTTCATCAGGCCCAGCAAGAAATGCGGCAATGAATAAGACTCCCTCTCTCCATGGGAAACTCCCAATCCAGTCAGTGATAAATCTCCCCACATTGTTCTCTAATAGCTTTGTGTGCAAATCTAATCTCCCAAACAAAACTCCTGCTCTCAGGTCACTCACATACCTCCAGGCCGTATCATCCTGAGAGTACCTGTCATGGGTCCTTGGAGCTCCCATCAGTAAAAGATCTGAAGCCTTACCTATAAGTCTAAACCTTCTTGGTAAAGGATCCCCCTGCTTTCAGCAGCCAGGTCAGTCCTTCTCTTTGCTACCTCACACCAGGTGCCTTGCTTCCCCCAGCATGTCACCCCAGGGTCCTTAGTCGCCACGTCACTGGGATCCTCACCCTCAGCTTAACAGTGTCTTCTGTCTTTGCCTTCTTTAAAATCACTGGAGCTGCATGGCCCTGACAGTCCTTTGGATCTAGCTATTGCAAGCTGAGGAGGGAATGGATCCTGCTCTAACCTCTATGAGACCATCCTGCGAGGCTAGAAACAAGGTAGCACCTTCGTGATCTGCTCTATTAGTCAGCAGATATGTGCTGAGCCTCTACTACTCTGTGCCCAGAACATGTGCGAAGGAAATTGGCGAATAGGCAGGCAGGGTTCTGTCCTCTAGGAGCCCACAGACCCAATCCTGGGAGAGTGAAGCTTCTTATGATTCATGGTAATCTCTTCTATTTATCTATCTATCGGAATCAGCATGAAAGGAACTTGGTACAAGTAGCCCCTGTGGCTTGGTTATAGTGCAGGGGAGTGGGGAAGGAATAGAAGAGTGTCCTTCATGGTGAGCTACTCAAAATGGTCCTTCTAATGTCCTTTGTCAGTCAGGTCCCTGGACTTAGCATATGGAACCAGACTCATTCTCCCCCCACCAGCGGCCAAGGGGGCATGGGGGCAGCAGCTGGCCACAGGCTGGGGCGTCTTAGCTTTGGCTTCAGCCATTCATTTAAGGCAATAAACCAGGGCTCTCCTTTGCTTGTACCAGTGTACCCAAATCTGCAGTGGGTCCACTCTGAAAGCTTGCTTCGCTTACATTCTGCTACCACTGAGTGCAGGCCTGTGTGCTGGGGACCAGCTCGAAGGACAACTGATGAAAAAGTCTGAAGTGAAATGAAGCAAATCCAGCTGAACCAGGCCAAATTGCACGGCCCTCTCTAAGGCACTCACACGACTGAAGTTGATCTTTGAAAAAGGAGGAACGTGTCCTGTTCCATCTGCTCTTCATGAAATAGCCCTCGAAGTCCTTCTTGAAAGGGAACATTTCTCTGGCACACGTCTCTTCCCTCCTTTGAACTCAGAGGTGAAATGGCTCCCAGGACCTCAGTCCCTTTCTCTCTGCCCCCACCTCTTCTTTCTGACATTAAAATCAGTCGCTGCCTTTCATATCCACACGGGAGGGGGTGGGGCTCCACTAATGAATGTTTGAGAAACCCTTTGAGATCTTGGATGAAAGGCACCTTATAAAATACAATTAAAAATAATAGGGGTAATTACTAGCTGGGTTAGTCCCTGTAGGTTAATTAGAGAGGTTTCCTCTGGCAGATTCCGAATCTGTGCAGAAACACATGGGTTCAAAAGGCGAAACTGATTTGAGATTTCAGGGGCCACGGTTATGCCTCTCTCATTCCAGGATCATGCACTGACATCTTTGTTGAAATCCAAGGAAAGTCGCAGCACGCCAGAACTGGAAAAGATCTTTCAGATGACTAACTTTCTTGGTTTGCTGATAAAGTCAGTGAGGCCCAGAGAGGTTATGTGACTGGCTCAAAATTGCACAGCAAGTGTAACACAACCACAGCTCTGGAGGGCCAGTCCCTGGCCACTCCCATTAGGGTTGGGGTGGGGAACTCCCATCACCACTCCTAATCAATAATGTACTCTATCCAACCTGTGCATGCTGGTGACCTTCTATTGCATAGGAGAGCATTGGAATAAGAGTCAGACAGATCTGAGTTCAAATCCCAACTCTGACGCATATGACAGACAGCGCCTAGCAAGTGAGCCTCAGTTCCCTCTTGTGTAAAATGGGACTAATACCTGCCTCAAAGGACTGCTGTGAGGAACCAAGGAGCGCTGCACACCAAAGCCCCTGCTATGGAGGGTGTGTTCAGTCAATGCTGCTTGAGTGAGTGCTGCGAGGACAAGTCTTCACCTACAGTACTTGCTTTACACACCTATGTTCAGCTAGATTTAATGAGCCCCTATTAAGTGCCGAACACTGGGCGAAGCTCTCCAGTTCTTTATTTCACTGAATCACCACCAAATCTCCATAAGGTTAGCTGTGTGAACTTGAGGTTCAAGGAAGTTAGCTGAGTCATCCAAGACCGCACACAGCTGAAGAGGAGGCAGGACTTGAACCCATGCTCTCTGCCATTGTGAATGCTGCCACTGCCTTCCTTTGTGAAAAGAAGCATGAACCATGTTATAAGCATGATGGAGCTCCCAGAGGATTTTCTGCTGTGAGGCTGGACAGAAGTGATGGAGGACATCGGGGATAGGTATAGCCCAAAATGATCCACTGAAGCATTTTTGTTTTCAAGGTTATGAAAATTGAACTCTTCTCCTTAGCTAATATTTAGTTATTTGGGGCATCTGCATCGATGCAAGAAGTCAAATGATCTCCCTCAAGAAAAACAGTAGCTGGAACTGAATTTAGAATCAAGAAATCTAGACTCAGCTCTTGGATCCACTCCTTAGAAACCGTGTGCTTTTGGTCAAGTTTCTTAACTTCTCCATCTTCGGAGTCTCACGGTCCTGGTCTGTATAATGGGCCTGACACTGCCCTCTTTACCCCTCACATGGAATCTTCAGAGGCCCAAGGGACACAAACGCAGATATATTTTGCCAGTTGCAACCTCCTTTACGATGTAAATTGCTACTGTTACTATTCAGAGTTTAGAAAGTTTTCTCAGTGATAGAAGAGGTGGCTACAAGCCCCAGGCCTGTGGATTTCAGGAAAACTGACTCAGCACTTTTCTCCAAAGGACAATTCAGAGCATTCATCCTCTAACGCTCTAAGCTCAGATTATTTGGTTGGAAGAGAGCATTTTAGGGGACCAGTCCTTTGAAATTCAATTGTAAATCATAATAGGTTCCATTTTTTTGAGATTTCAGTTTTTTCCCAGCTGAGTCCCAAGATCAGAACCTGTTACGTCACATTTTCTACTTCTAGCCCCTATGAAAGGTTTTTGGGTAAGGCCAGCGAAGTAGGGAAGAAGCTGACCTTAAGTTGTTCTGCGCATGATTTCCTCATTCATCCAACATTTTCCAAATACCTTCTAGAAACTAGAACAAGCAGGACTATATCTTCTGAACTACTCTTTCAGAATGAATGGCTCTGAGTCATCCTCTCCAGGGATTTCAGAGTTGACCAAGAGAACAATAATGCCTCAAACCACAGAGCTAAAGGGAACCCAGATCCCCTTCTGCCAGTGTTCGGGCCTTCTAGAGAGACAGTCAACCAACACCCGCAGTGATGGGGCACACACTCCCTCACTTTGTCAGACACTTGCTAAACGTTGCTCCCTATCTTTGGCCATCATCTGCCTCCAAGTAATTCTCACTCCCTGTGCAAGGGTCTGTCCTCTGGAGCCATCCGGAGAGATATACCCCTCTCCAACACCACTGGTAATGTGTCAGCTCTGAGACACCCCTTCCCAAGACTAGACTGCCCATGTTAGAGGGATGGGGTGATACAGACAAAAATGCATGGCTCTAGGCTCAGAAGGAAAGGCTTAAGTTCAAATCCCAGTTCAACAACTCATTAGCTACATGACTTTGGGAAATTTACTTCACCTCTCTGAAATTTATTGTCTTATCTTTAAAACAAATAATTATCAATACCTCTCTGGATTGTTATAAGGATTTGAACTAACATACAGAAAGTGTTCACACATAGTAGGCATTCAACAAGTAGTAGTCTTTATTTGGCAAGATGCATTCATATTTAAAATATTTATTGAGGCACTTTCCTGGGTACTGTCCAAAAGGGACCAGAAAGAGAATGGTGTTTTGGTGTCAAAGACCTGGGTTCTAATCCAAGCTCTACCATTTACCAATCCCATGACCTTAGACAATGGACTAACTGAGTCTCATCATCTCATCCCTGCACAGGTATTCCTGAACCTTACCTGTCTCATCTCTATGAAGGGATGTTGTGGGGATTAAAGGAGATGATGCCCACCAAGCACTGAGCCCAGCACTTGGTTCAACATGAGGGCTCAAAAAGTGACCACCATATTGAAAGAGTCAAGGATACTGAATACATGATGGAGTTAATGCAGGGCTCAGCTCAAGCATGGCAATGGATATTTTCTTGTATGGAGTTTAAAGTAATGTTCTCTAATTTTATGGTTCCTAACAATGAACTCTGGACTGCTTCCTCTTTCCACTAATTTTCCCAGGGGGATAGATTCTTGAATATACAGGGACAAAGTCCTTTAGCTTTGCTGTGTTGTTGACACCCATGGGAAACTTCTATATAAGGCTGAAAACACTGCTGATTAGCCAGACATAGTCCTAGCCATGTCTCTGACTCCGAAGAATTTCATTACATTAAGGTATGAGTGGCTAGTAGCTGAAGGTTTCCAGAGAGAAGGTTCCCAACATGCAGTGAGAGGTATGGTGACAAATTCTAGCCACCTTTGAGATTAGAAGGTGTCAGGGTATAGCACCAGCTATAGCTTCTGCTCAGAGCAGGGAAACTAAGGCCAAAGATCAGTCATGTAGGCGGGGACAACATAAGGGAAGAGAATGGGTAGGAGGAGAAAACTCAGTAAGCACCAGGGCTCTCTAGGCTGCAAACAAGAACAGCATTAGGATCTCTGAGACCATCCCCTGGGGGGGGGAGGGGTCATGCCTAGCTTGGGATCTGCTCAGGGCTTGGTCTGCCGCTTCATGGTCTCTGTGGGGCTGAGAAAGGCAGCAGCTGAGAGAGAGATCACTACTAATCCTTGTCTTTCCATTTGAGCCACTGGGCCCAGGAAGAAACAAGTGGAGGAGAAAGGAACAGGTTTGATTTAGTCGCCATTTCAGAATATCCGTGCAAAGTGCCCATCGTAGCAATGTTCACCATGGTGGCTACAGTGAATAATTCTGTATTGCATACTTGAAAGCTGCTAAGACAGTAGATCTTAAAATTCTTCATCACACACACACAAAAGGTGTAACTATGTAGAGTGACGGATGTTAACTACCTTTACTGTGGTGATCATTTTAGAATATATACAAACATTGAATCATTAGCTTGTACACCTAAAACTAGTATAATGTTGCATGTCAATTATATGCCAATAAAAATATTTCTGAAAAAGTGCTTATCCTACTTCTGTTTTAGTGATATGATAAAGGAAAGCTGTGGTTCTCAGCCTCTGTCAGTCACCTGGGGTCTTGCAAACATGCAGATTGTGATTCTGTGGATCTGGATGGAGCCCCAAATTCTTGCATGTCTGAGATGTTCTCAGGTGATGCTGAAGCTGCTCTGAAACTCTCTGCCCAGGAAACACGCCAAAATGTTAGGGGAAAAAACCTTTTAGAAAATGCTTTTCAGTCAATGGTAGAGACTTCAAGGAAGGGGACCCTGGGGCCAGGAGTGATGCCAGGCCAAAGTCCAAGTAGATACTTGAGAAAAGAAGTGATCACATCTTCTAGAGAATTCTACACAGTCCTGTCGTCTAGACCTGTTACGCATAGAACTTTGCTAGGAAGGGGAGGGTGACACTTGACACTAGTTCTTGTACCCGTGCAGGGTGGGGAGTCAAATTGGAGACCCCTCCCCATAAAGCCAGGACTCCGGAAGGCTTATACAATGAGAAAAACGGTGATCGATATAAATAAAAACAAAGAGAAGTGCCTATGTCAGCCCTGATTTGGAGCACTTGGGGGGAAGAGGTCCCTGAGATTTTAGAGCTTCTGGATGACTCTTGTGTGCTGTGAGAGTCTGAAACGACACTGGTAGCATGGTCTTAAAACCCCCCAAATGGCCATTTAAATCTGAAGTGGACCCTGGTCTGTTACTGGTATATCCCAATCCCCACCGAAGCATCCCAAAGTCCTCCCTGCAGGCATGCTCCTCAAACCAGGCTATAGGGACTTATAAGATTTCTAAAAATAGGGGTTCACTCAATACATACAGGGAAACAGACCGCCGTGAGTGTGAGGCAACAGAAATAGCAAACCTTAGAATCAGGCCCTCGAAGACTTCAGATACTGGGATATAGAATATAAAACTTAATATGTTTAAAGGAATAAAAGAATAAAAAGTGAATAAAGAGCGAGAAACCACAGTGTCCCCCCTTCATCCACGGTTTTGGTTTTCACGGCTATAGTGGTCCGTGGTCGGCCGCAGTTGGGGAACAGACAATCCTTTCCAGGCCGGGTCGGGTCAGTGGGGGCCTAACGCGACGTCATGAGGCCTACACTGTTGTTCACCTCCTTCATCTCATCATGTAGATGTTTTATCATCACATCATCATAAGAAGAGAGCTGAGTATGGTACAAGATATTTTGAAAGAGAGAGACCACAGTCACACAACTTTTATTACTGTATAGTGTTATGATTGTTCTATTTTATTATTATAGTTATTAATCTCTTACCATGCCCAGTTTATAAATTGAACTTTATCATAAGTATGTAGGTATATATAGGAAAAACATAGTGTATATATACGGTTCAATACCATCCACAGTTTCAGGCATCCACTGGGGGTCTTGGGATGTGTCACCCGCAGATAAGGGAGGGGACTACTATATAAAAATGAACAGGTAGATTTGAAAAAATTATCAAAATGCCTGCTAATGATAAATCAGTATTCATAGCTTCCTATATTAAAGCCAACACACTTCCTATTAGAAAAGCATTGGCGGGGCGGGGGGCACCTGGGTAAGTGTGGGTTAAGCCTCTGCCTTCAGCTCAGGTCATGATCTCAGGGTCCTGGGATCGAGCCCCACATCAGACTCTCTGCTCAGGAGGGAGCCTGCTTCCCCCCTCTCTCAGCCTACCTCTCTGCCTATTTGTGATCTCTCTCTCTTCAAATAAATAAATAAAATCATAAAAAAAAAAAAAAAGAAAAGCATTTGGAACTTTGTCCCATCCCTAACCATTAAGCCCCTTGTCCATAGCTGCCCAGTGTCGCTGCAGGGAATGTTATAAAAAATACCATCCCTTTGTCTGGCTCATCTTCTTGTGCTACTTCTCCTAGCTCTGGGGTCCTCTGGCTTTCTTCTCCAGTTCCCAGTGTCTGGCTCTCCTCCTTATTTAGGTGACATATCCAGACCCTCCCCTCTCACTGGAACCTGAGTACCTGTTTCACAATGGCACCCTCACTCTAAGTGTGAGGGGGTCTTGGGTATGACCATGTTAGCAGTGGTTATAATCATGCCCCATTCTACCATCACAACCCGCATACTGGTTTACAAAGCACCTTTCATGTCTGCTAGAGCACGGTCATCCCCAGACAGAGGAGACAGGCTCAGAGTTACTGTCATTCAGCTAGAAAGCTACAGAACCAGAGCTCCAAACAGGACTCATGGCCATGCCTCCACCACGGCCCAGTGCTTGTTCTAGTCCAAGGTTACATCCAAGGTTAGAGCAATGATCAATAACCAACCAGCACTTTCTGTTCCTTTATTATGGTAAACCCTTACCAGCCTTCCTCAAACTGAATTGACATCTTCTTGGTATTACCCAATTGATTGGGAAATCTCTGGGTCATTGCCAAATGCAGGCTTATGCTCAAGGAAATGTTAACTTATGTTCCATATGTCTGAAAATAACCCATCTCTGGTTATAGTCAGTAGAGACATAAGTAGAGGTTCTCTCCAACAAAAGTCACCCTAAGCACAACAAAGGGGGAAGACAGGGTCCCCAGACATCTCCCCTCCTACTGTCTCAAGGTAATATCTTCAAGTCCAACAGAGAAACATTTTTAACTCTTAAGAACTTGAAAAACCACAAAACATGTGTGCTTAGGTGTCTCAGTCAAACGCCTGCCTTTATAAATAAATAAAATTCTTAAAAAAAAAAAAGGCACCAGACTCTTAATTTTGTCTGAGCTCATGATCTCAGTGTCCTGAGATCAAGCCCCATGTCAGGCTCTGCACTGGGCCTGAAGCCTACTTAAGATTCTTTCTCTCCTGGGATGCCTGGGTGGCTCAGTCAGTTGAGTGACTGACTTAGTTTCAGGTTGTGATCTTGGGGTCATGATGTTGAGCCCTGAGCAAGTTCCAGGCTCAGCGTTGAGCCTGCTTTAGATCTCTCTCTGCCCCTTCCTCTGCTCATGCTCTCTCTCTAAATAAATAATCTCTTTAAAAAAAAAAATTATCTCTCTCCCTCTCTACCCCCCCACCACAAAAGAAAAAACAAAAATCATGACTGTACGTGGTAGGCCCAATAGGAGGACGGGTAGCAAAGGTCTGGCTCACAGGGCATCTGGGAGTCCTTGCAAAGGTTCCTAGGTGTGTTGGAAATCTTTTATGCCCCACTTGACATATCCTAGGCTCACCTTTTAAATGAGCCATTGCTGTGGCGACCAGCTGTGCCCGAGCTACACAGAATAGCTCTTGCTTTCTGACAGCTACTACTCTGTGATCCTGGGCAATGCTTTAACCTCTCTGTGCCTCCTCCTCTGGAAAGGGGGGATGAATATGGCACATACTTCATATGGTTGTAGTGAGGATAATATGGGTTAATAAATGCAAAGTAGGTATAATAGTGCCTGGCACAAAGTCAGAATTACAAAAAAGACCGACATTACTGTTATTGTAAGTATTATCATTATTTCATTTTTATTCTTACTCTATCTAGGGCTGGGTGCCAGAAGAAGAAGACTGGGCTTCTTAGCTCTGAGTTTGCCAAGTTGGAGTCTGACTTGCCATGGTCGGGTGTTGACTTGAGCCCTCGAGCCTCAGGGGTGGGAGGAGTGGGGCAGGAAGGGTAAGAATCCCATTTACGGAAGGCGCAGAGTCTCCGAGAATTCTTATGACAAATCAGGGAGAAGGTACTCATATTACCTCTTTTATAGATAAGAGGAAACCAAGGTTTAGAGAGGTTGGTGAGGTCACATGGCCAGGAGTGGCTCATCAGGCCTGAGTCCTGGAGCCTAGGCCTGGTTCTTGGGGCCACCATGTCAGGCTGCAGAGGTGGTAAAGGGAAGCGCATGTTTCTATTGTGACCTGATTGATACTGTCCAGGAAGAAGAGGGAGGTAGCAGAGACGTGCCCCCTGAACCTGCTCACAAATGCCCCAGGGGATCATCTGTCAGAGCTGTGAGAGGAAGGGGGACCCCTGAGCACTGCTTCCCTAAAGTACAACTAGGTGCTGGGCTCCAGGTGAGGCAGGAGGGGCGTAGGGTGTCTGTTGGAAATAGCCCTGGGCCAGGAGTCAGGACCTGGATTTCAGGCCTGGCTCCCTGGGCAAATTCTAGCACCCAATCCAGGACCTGCCAAGCAATGGGAGTTCCATGATTATTGGTGAACAAATGAATGAATGAGCCAATGAATGAATAACAATGTCCCAGCTCTCAGAGTTTCCAACCTGGAGGACGCACTCATAAGCCTCCACAGAGAGCAGCATGTGCTGTGTCAGGCTTGTAGGGAGAGCACAGGGGCTGTGGAGTCAGTCCGGGAAAGTGCCCCTGTGGACTGGGATATATTCCAAAAGGGGGAACTTGACTGGGCCAAAAGGATAAGGGGGCTTCCAGGAGGCAGAGAAGGGGGAAGAACACAGAGCATGAGGCCTGCTTGCACAGAGGCTTAGAAGGAGGGGCAGTTTAGTATCTGAAAGATCCTTATGTACTGTTTTAGCCCTTTCCCTCCATTTTCCCAAAGCGGAACTCCAAACTGTATACTTATCTGTAAACTGGCCCAGCTCCCCAGCACGGGTTTTCTAAAGTTTGGCCTCGTTCAAGGAGCTGTTTTAAAACAGAGATCTGTCAGCTCCCAAGGCCCAAGGTTCGACTCCACCCAGCAACTATAACATGGCCTAGGAGCAACCCAGCCCTCAGGGAAGTCTGGGCCTGCACCTCTGTCCTCCTCCTTGGCTGCCCACTCCCCTACCATGGTGTTTACATATCACCTCCCCACTCCCTGGCAGGAAGGCCCCACTACCTCTGCCTGCTCCTACCTGGCTGAGTGCTACCGCCTCTCCCCACTCCACCCTGGCCAAACACTGGCAGAGGAAGCTGGAGAAAACCAAACCAGCAGGCCTTACCAGGTGACAGCCCGGCTGTAAGGAGCCCAGGAAGAAGAGGGTGACATGGAGGTCACTGGGGTTCCCCGAAGCCGGAAAGACTTGGAGAGGAACCGCTCTCTGCTGGAAGGTAAAGAGCAGGGAGTCTGACCCTTTTAGCTCCCTGACAAACGTTCCTGTGGGGGTGAAGAGAATTAAGCAGCCATCATGGGTCTTTGCGTCTTTATAGTGCCTTGTGGTTTACAGTCCGCGCTTACACGAGGTATCTACTCTAACAGAGACACAGCAACAGGAGTGGAAACAGAGTTCACCTGCTGTCACACAGCAGCAGGTGGAAGGGCCCCCGTCCAGGTCACAGCTCCACCCCCGGGACTCGCAGTGGCTGACGAGTGCAAAGTAGCTTCAGACCCTGCTGGCCTGGGGTACTTGGATGTCAGGACCAACCCTCAGAGGCCTTGTGGGATTCCAGGGAAGGAATGGGCTAATAAAAGTGATGACCATCATAAGCAGTTCTTGACAGTCATAGAGCTTTTACCACACTCTAAGCACACACTGGTGTCTTTGAGTACCTCATGACAGCTTTATAGGCAGCCATCACCATTTCACTGAGGTAACTGAGGGTTAGTGAGATTAAGCAATTTAACTGTCAGTAAGGTTCAGTTCATTAGTAACCTTGTCAGAACCAGGATTTGAGATCAGGAATGATCATTCCACACTTTGATTTCACAGACACTGCGCTACACTGCCACTGGTGAATAACCATCCCGAAATAACATGGCTCCCCTTCACTCGCCCACTTGAAGTGGGACCTCTTCCCAAGCGTCACTGACTGGGCCCCCTGCTGGCCAGCCATGGGTTACATGATCCCCACAATAATCATTGACTACCACCTAGTGGCGCCACATGGAATGTCACATTTCTATCCTTTCATTGGATTTTTGTGATGTTCACACCTTATCCCAGTGCCTACAACAGTACCTGGCACAAAGTAGACATTCAATAAATATTTGTTGAATGAACTCAAGTGATTCTTAGAGGAAAAATAAGTTTTTCTTTTCAACTAGGAAAACTAGAGCTTTGGTCGTCCCAACTTTTTTATTCCTAGAAGCTTCCCAGGCCCATGTTTTATGTTCCCTGACAGCTGATCTGAAGAAACAAAGAATCAGATGGAGAAGAAGCTGGCTCTCCTCAGTCAGATGAAGGTGGCAGCACGCTTCCCTGATCCCCCCAGCTACTCAAAGCCCTAAACTCCTATCTCCATGAGGCCCTGACTTTCTGGGGAACTAGATCTTGTTTGAGCAAGAGCAGTTTGACCTAACAAGGCAACAGAATGGAAAGGAAAGAATTCAATAAGGCTTTACTTTCCTTCTACTCTACTTCCCATAGAGAATCAGCTCTGAGCTCCCTTGAAGCAGGAGGTCCTTCCTGGAGCTCCTGACTCTGAAATGAACTCTTGGTCCTCTGGCTGGAGAAAGCCCTGTAGACAAGGCTGCCTGATTTGGTGTTATCAAGAGCCTGAGAAGCCATGTGATTTCCTATGCAAGGACTATGAATGACCATAACTGGATGAGAAAAGCTCAGCACTCTCACAAGGGAGTTTCCTACTTCCGGTCCTCCCCTGCTCTCCCCAGACTGAATTCTCTTTCCTGCTCTGAAGTCTTGTGACTGCTCTTCCCCCCAATCCAGCCAGTTCAGATTAATCTTGATCCATTTCCTCCCGCAGCCCCTGTCGGGGCCACTGGAAGTCAGCCATCATTCTGATGACGCAGCTGTGGTCTTCCAGCGTGGTCATGAAGACCCAAGAGATCAGTGGAGCCCACTCTCCGGTGGGTTTTTATAGAAAGGATCCTATAACCCAGTGACTTTTCTGTCCCCACTGCTAGATCCAGCTTATTCTGCTTCCACATTCCTGGACTCCCCTGTGATTTTCTAGGTCACAGTGGCCTGCTCCCCCATTTCTTCAAAACACCACTCCCCGACTTGTACGGTGATGAATACTGAATCTAAGCCAACTACAGATGACTTCCATTTCCCACAAGGACTGGGCTTCTTAAATATTGTGTTAAGTTTTAAAGCGGACTACCCAGTCAAATATTCTTTGTCTCCATTTTGCTTTGTTCTTCTATGCCCAGGTCTTTCTCACAGTTAGGCCTTAAAATTCTCTGCCTAGAAGGACTTCCCCATCCTCACTTTTCCAAGTCATTTGTTCAATCACTAAGTCACTCGTGCTTGCAGACACAAGTGAACATGCTTAAAATTTTTCTTTTGCTGAGCATTGGGTCAGGCATTGTCCCAGGCACTGGGACTCAAAGACATGGTCATTATTCTCAAAGCACTCACAGCACAATAGGAGAGAAATACGTCCTCAGATGCTTAAAGCACTATGTGATCAATGTTTTCATATGGACATATTTGTGGCTGCACGAGCAAAAGATATGTCCAAATTAAATTAGTTTTAGCAGAAATAGACATTTTTGGTTCAAACAGCTGAGATTCAGCAAGACGACATGGCTCCAGGCATAGTGGGATTCAGAGTTCAGATGATAACATCAGATGCAACACCCCCCACCGCCGCCCGATCCTGGCCTTGGTTTTATTGCATGCACTTGGCTTTCGGCTGCTGGTGATATCCGCATGGAGTAGAATGAGAAGAATGAGAAGAAGAGGTTCAGATACAGCAATGAGTCACACCCTCCCAAAATTATAACTGCAAATTCGCATAGTAAAATTAGCTACACATACATTCTCACATACACTTTTACAAACACACACACACACACACACACACCATGCAACAAAACTATTCTTCATAGGGACTTCCTATATTACACCTAAATGACTAAATGACTCTAATGAAAAGAATTTGTAACACAAAATTTTGGGTCATGGAGGGCGCCTAGACTCATGAGTATATCACAGGGATGGAAAGGGGAGCCTCTGGGAACCATTAAGGACCTGATGAGAGTCACTTTGGGATCAAGTTTGGCCTTGGGAGAGAGCCCTGTTTGAGGTATCCTTTCTCTTTGGTACAGAACAGATCCAAGGCGGGGCGGGGGGGGGGGGCGGGGTAGGACACAGGAGGAAGAAAGAGCTCCATAGGCACCAGTCTTAAAACTTAGTTTTAGACTCATCACAGCTGGAAAGCATCTCACTTTACAAAGAAGGAACAGAGACCAGATTCCATAATTAATTGTTAAATTGGAAATATACTATACATTACAAAACAGTGTATTGGATTTATTGCATGCAGATACCAAAGTATTTGTGCAATTGTTTCCATTGTAGAAGTATGACTAGAGATTTATATTTTCATTTATATTCTATCTATTCTCCCTGTGACAGCCTGAGGGATGTTTCTAAAGCACAGAGCTGATAAAGTTTCTTCCTTTAATGGAATCCCCTTCGCAAATATGAAGGAGATTCATATTTCCTATTCGGCTTCTAGAAGACAGAACTTTGGGACAAACCAAAGGTCAGAAATCAAAAGTTGGGAACTCCAAAGACTAAACCTTTAGTGTATTTCTCATTAGTGAGATCACTAATGAGAAATAAACTACCAAGAAATTGGCTCTGAGTGAAGAAACATTCTCTCTCTGGAGAATTTGTAGCCACAAGTCAGTATCACGTTGTGATCCTAACACTTCAAATGACAGATGAGATCCCTGGTGACATCCTGAAAAATGAATAATGCTGGGAAGGTCCCCCAGGTAACTAGCAAAAGAAAAAGAAGACCTCTCTGGAGGAGCTCAGCTGTAATTCAGACCTCAGAGGATTCCCACAGATAAAGTCCCAGTGAAAGGGAGCAGCTCAGGACGCCTGGGTGGCTCAGTCAGTTAAGCACCTGCCTTCGGCTCAGGTCATGATCCCAGGGTCCTGAGATGGAACCCAGCATCGAGCTCCCTGCTCGACAGGGAGTCTGCTTCTCCCTCTACCTGCTGCTCCCCGCCCCGCCCCACTCGTGTGCACTCCCTCTCTCTCTCTGACAAATAAATAAAATCTTAAAAAAAAAAAAGTGAGCTACTGATAGTCAAAAATCACAAACACAGAAAGTAAAAAGGCACTGTGTGAAAGTGATAAAAGACATAATGGGCAGTAAAATCAGACATACATAGACTTCAGCGCTGGAATTATTGGAGAAGTATAATATGGCCATGCCCAATAAAGTTAAAGACATAAAAGAGAGAATTGACAGTGTGAGGCAGCAACAAGAGATAAATCTCAAGTAGAATGTCTAGAAATTAGGGACACCTGGGTGGCTCAGTTGGTTAAGCAACTGCCTTTGGCTCAGGTCATGATCCTAGGGTCTTGGAATCAAGTCCCACGTCGAGCTTCTTGCTCAGCGGGAAGCCTGCTTCTCCTTCTGCCTCTGCCCCTCTCCCTGCTTGTGCACTCACTCTCTCTCTCTGACAGATAAATAAGTAAATAAATCTTTTAAAAAAAGAACTTCTAGAAATTAATACCATAAAAAGTAAATTTAAAATTCAGCGGATGATGCAACAGATTAGACACAGTGCAAAAGAGACTAGTCACCTAGAAGGTACATCTATAGAAATTACCCAGAAAGCTAACCAGGACACAAAGAGATGGAAAATAAGAAAGAATTTAAATGATATGGAAAAATAGGAAAAGAAACTTTAACGTATATTGAGTTAGACTTCTGGAAAGAGATAGTAAAAAAAATCATGGTAAGAATTAGCAAGTATATAGGACTTACTATGAGTTCCTATTCTAAGTTGTTACATAATTAATCCATTAATCTTCACAACAAAGCTATAGTTTTGTATCAATGAATAAGTGAGTAAAAAAGTTTTTCTGATTGTTTTAAATGCTTCACAGTGAAGTTTTTAAAGGGGGTGGCAAGAAACTCAATTTGGCCGCAGCATGGGCACATGAGAGGAAGTCATAGGAGCTAAGGCCAAAAATATTATCAGCTGATCTGAAAATAAGCTAGCTAACAAATATCATGATGTAGAGGGAGAAAGGTGACAATGTGTGCAGTGCACTAAATTCCTTATCTTTTATAAGGGAACTTGATATTCCCTGCTGTTGTTATTGACAAATCAAAAGCAGAACTGTAATGTTATTATACAAAGTCATAATATTAGCATCTGGAAGAATTTAGAATGGAAACTGGAAGTGCTGGTTGCTATTGAGAAATGAGAGTAGGAGAGAACTCGTGTTTCACTTTATACACCCTGGCATCATTTGAAATAAAACTAATGTGCATATATTGCTTCTGTGATTAAATTTAAAAAGATTAAGTGAGCCAAGACATGCAGGGCCTTGAACATCAAGCCGGGCCTTGAACATCAAGCCAGGCTTTGACATCAAGCCATCAATTCTTTAGCTATGGAAGCTCACACAGCTTGGTGGATGCTTTATTGCCCAGGCTCACAGAAGGCAGCAAAAGGCCCTAGGACAGCCATTTCTCACAGGGAGGGGAACCGGATGGGGTAGAACGGGGAGAGGCCAAGATAAGTGACTGGAGTCATGGCACATGAAAACATCTCGTGAAGTTTCTTGCTTGACATATCTCCAGGATTTCATTTACTGGTGCCCTTTGGGCAGGAAATCACAGGGGCTGTCCAACATCTTGATAAGCCTCAGGTAGTCACCAGATACCACACCTGTGGCCTTGGACCCCTTGCCATCCACAGAGTAGAGAAGTCCTCTCTGCTATTTCTCAATCTCAGGAAAGCTCTTCCTTTCCTAGTTTCTACCCCCAGCAAGAAGAATGGTGCTCAGGTAAGCGTTTGATCAAGAACTGTCTTCTTTCAGAGACAGTTCTGTTTTCTTCCTCTTAATCCGCTTGCTTGTGAATCCATTTTAAGGGGGGCGGGGCGTGTCGGAAGCCAGGGCACCCCACTGCAAATCGGGAGACATGAAACTTCCTCATGGAGGCTTTGGGTGCTGGTGACTTGGACTGTGGGAGGGCCAAACGGCCCCTACCAGGCTCTTGTGACTTCTCTCCTGTCTCCTTATACTCCCTCTTTCTCTCCAGTCAAATCTGCAACCATGGAGAGATGTATTGTGCTCAGGGACCAAGGCGGCATTCTACCACGACATTCCAAAGCTAAATTGTTTTAATAACATCAGGTTTCACAGATTTGCTTGCTGTTCAAAAGTTGGGTTTTTTCCCCCTTTGTACCCTTGTATCTGACATTGTCCTAACAGAAAATATGGTACCCGAACAGGTACAGGTAATGGAGGAGAGTAATGAAAGGACAGGTCACATGGGTATGGGCAGGGCTAAAGGAAATCTATAAAGGACGCTAACTGAAGACCCCAGAGACAAGGACTGAAAGGGAAAGGGAAGAAGTTACCAGAACTCAGAAGGAAAGGACCACCAGACAAGGGCACAGTCCTTAGACAGAGTAACATGTCCACTGCTAATTCACAGCCTGGCAGAGACTCAGAAAGTCACAAACCCCCAATCACCCTCCTCCCAACCCTCAGCTCCTGTCCGTGTCTCGCTTTCACTGAAAGCAACCAGGAGGCAGAGAGAGGGGGAAACCTTCGAAGAGGATGATGAAAACACCCAGAGGAGGGTAGAAAAGATGGAAATGAGATTTGATGGCAAATGGAGAAAATCCATCTCTCTCTCTTTTTTTTGTAAGATGCTATTTATTTGAGAGAAAGAGAGAGAGAATGAGTTTGGGGAAGGACAAGTTGGGGGAAGGACGGAGGGAGAAGCAGACTCCCCACTAAGCAGGGAGCCCAACGAAGGGCTCGATCCCAGGACACTGAGATTACGTCCTGAGCCAAAGGCAGCTGCTTAACTGACTGAGCCACCCAGGGGCCCCCAAACCCATCTCCTCTTATAGCCTTCTCACAGTTGGTATTTCCTGGGACTTTCTCTCTCTGTGTGATTGGATCAATTTCTCATGGTACTCCTCAAGATGTATTTGACTGTCTGCACCTTTCTATCTGCTGTCACTCTTTCAGAATAGTCTCTCATTATCATCATAAATGTCTTGAGAACGGGGGCACCTGAGTGGTTTGGTTGGTTAAGCGTCTGCCTTCAGCTCAGGTCATGATCCAAGGGTCCTGGATGCAGCCCTGTGTCCTCCCTGCTCAGTGGAGAGCCTGCTTCTCCTTCTCCCTCTGTCCCCACCCCACCCCCACACCCTTGCTTTGTGTGCACTCTCTCTTTCTCTCTCTCAAATAAATAAATAAAGTCTTAAAAAAAAATTAATGCTTTGAGAATGGAACGTAGTTTTGTGAGGGGTTTTTGTTTTTTTTAAGGTGGTGTACACACATACTCGTAAATATTTTAAGTTTATTATTTTGACTGCTCTAGAAAGAAAGCCATTGTAAGAGTGACTTAGACTGTGTCCCTCGCAATAGAGTAGGACATTAGGGGGACACACTAATGGCCAGGAGGAAAGTATCTCCTGTCCTCATAAAGCCAACATGCTGAGACATTTCTGGCCAAGAGGTTTGGCCATACTCATACCAGTCATTGCAACAGGTCACATTCTCTTCATGACCCTAAATCATGACTTCCTTTGTGGTAGATGGACCACCTTTAGTCACTGAGATTGTCCATAGGTCATGGCAGGGTCCAACTTCCTGGCCCCTAAGAGGAATTCTCAGTCCCAGGGAGAAGGAATCCTGAGCTCAGGGTCCTGCTGTCACAACACATAACCTGTCCAGACTTTTTTCCTATTGCCTCCTACAGACCTGACATGGTCTGGGAGGTTAAGAAGAGGTGTGTGAACCCTGGAATATTCCCACATTAGTATAAGGTCGGTGTTGCTGTAGAGAGAGTCCAAGCGTTAGCGTCAGAGACAACTGGTCTGAATCCAGGTTCCAGAACTCCAAAGCAGCGCAGTGTTTGGTGAGTATCTTAACCTTTGCAAGCCTCCTTTTCCCTCCTCTGTAACATGGAGACAGTAATCCCCCAGTAGCAGGCTGGCCCTGAGGAGGAGTGAGCTTCCAGAAGGTGCTCCGTCTTGTTTGTGTTCCCAGGAGTACCAGTGGAGGGTTTCTGAGCCTGGATCCCACCTCCCCAGCCTGGGAGAGCACACTCAAACCGGTGAATGGAAGTGACCACGCCTTTCTGCAGACTTTCCCCGTGGGGATCCTGATCGTGTCCTTGCTAAGCCTCACCTTTGCCCTCGGTGGGCTGCTGGGAAACCTGATCGTGCGTGGCTCCTGGGCTTCCGCGTGCGGAGGAACACCTTCTCCGTCTACATCCTCAACCTGGCAGGAGCCGACTTCCTCTTCCTCTCCTTCCAGGTTGTCTATTTCCTGGTGATGCTTGTCAACTTCCATTCCGTGTCCCTTTCCATCCCCACGTTTTTCGTCTTCGTGTGGACCTTTGCCTACATCGCAAGCCTGAGCCTTCTCAGTGCTATTAGCACAGAGCGCTGCCTGTCAGTCCTGTGTCCCATCTGGTACCACTGCCACCGCCCAAAACACACATCAGCTATGACGTGTGCCCTGCTCTGGGCCCTCTCCTTGCTGCTGAGCATCCTGGAAGGGGAGTACTGTGGCTTCCTGTTTCGGGGTTTCGACGACAATTGGTGTCGGGCGTTTGATTTCATGGCTGCCACCTGGCTGATTTTCTTATTTGTGCTTCTCTCTGGGTCCAGCCTGGCCCTGCTCAGCCAATCGCTGTGTGGCCGCCATCGGCTGCGGCTGACCAGGCTCTATGCGACTGTGGCACTCACGGTACTGGTCTTCCTCCTCTGTGGCCTGCCCTTTGGCATCCACTGGGTCCTCTTACACTGGATTCTGATACAGTCCTCGGATACAGTCCTCAAGCATCTTTATCTGGTTGCTGTTCTCCTGTCCTGCCTCAACAGCTGTGTCAACCCCATCATTTACTTCTTCGTTGGCTCCTGTAGACAGCGGTGGGCTCAGCGGCACAGGACCCTCAAGATGGTCCTGCAGAGGGCTCTGCAGGACCTATCAGGAGGGGATGAGAGTGAAGCCAGCCTTCCTCAGGAAACTCTGGAGATGGCCGGAAGCAGTGTGGTGTTCTGAGTCAGTCTGTCTCCCTCAGACAAATGTGGCTTTGAGAGCCAACTCTCTCCCCATCAGTTTGGGAGGTTTTCTTGACTTCTCTCAGCCGGTGGGTGCCCTGGTCTTAAAGCCTTCAAGTTTTAAGATAAAGCTGAAGGTTGAGATAACAGTCCTCCTCGTGAGGACTGAGACAGAGCCTGTCAGGCAGACACTGAAGTCCAGCGCCTCAAGGACAGCCTCCCCCAGGACCTTCACACCATCCCCAGCTTTGCCAACTCTCAGGTCCCCTTCTAAAGAATCCCACCTTCAGCAGAGGCTGAACACGGTACAGGAAAAGTTGACATTTTCTTTGGTCACTGCGCTCAAGAGGGACTAGAAAAACATTCCCTCACAACTTTCTATGGTCACCCTCCTGCCATCTGTCTCCATAAAATTAAAAGAATTGAAGTGCAGTCTAGTCCCAAAGAGCTATCGTCTTTGATTTTGAAAGGCCCTGGAATATCTCCCTAGCTTAATGGATGTCTGTTGAATAAATGGCTTAATGAATAAATATACTTAATGAATAAATAAATGATGAATTTTTACACCAAGCCTGTACTAAATGTCCATTTACCAGATTCAAGTCACCATGTGTTTCTTTCTGTCACCATTGCCAGTTTGTGCAAGCACAAAGTTGAGTTTTATAACTGGGCAAATCGAAGTCAAAGCATGCTTAAGGTCTGAGGTAGGTCGTCTTACTGTAACTTCCTGTCCCTCGCCCTCCAGAGGAACCCCATGTATATACCTTCTCATTCCCATCTCTGTGCCTCTGCTCTGGCTCTCCCTCTCTGGAGCTCTATGATCCTTCATGGCATGTTTCCTTTTTTTTTTTTTTAAGATTTTATTTATGTATTTGAGAGACAGAGAGAGCAGAGCAAGAGAGAGAGTGCGAGCGCACGAGCTGGGGGGAGGGGCAGAAGGAGAGGGAGAAGACTCCCGGCTGAGCAGGGAGCCCGATGTGGGGCATGTGGGGCTGGATCCCAGGACCCTGGGATCATGACCTGAACCAAAGGCAGACTCTTAACCAACTAAGCCACCCCCTTTATGGCACGTTTCCAATGTATCTTACCAGACTCCGTATTCTCTGAGGACAGGATCTTCTTCAGATTTACCTTCTCTTCCACAGAGCTCGCAACGTTCATTTTATTAATTCAATTACAGAAAAACATTTCTAAAATGACAAGTTCTGTAAAAATTATAATATGTTAAGTTTAAACATTGCATCGTCTCATAATTTTTCAGTTCTTTAATTGAGGTACAATTAGGAGAGAGCAATGGCACGGATCATAAGCGAAAGGTGCAGTGAGTTACAACAGTACGCCCACGTGACTCAAACCCCAAGCAAAGCACAACACATTTTCTTCACCTCGGAAAGTTCCCTCACGTCCCTCCCAGACATTCCTCCTGCCCCAGAAGAAATTATCATTCCTGCTTTTAACACCAAAGATGAGGTTTCCCTGACCTTTGATTTCATATATTTAGGATGATTCAATGTACTCTTTTGTTCCTACCTTGTATCACTCAGCATATTTTTAGGATTTATGCAGGCCGTGACATTGCATGTCAGTAGCTTGTCATTTTAATAAAGCTGAGTACTATTTCACTGTACAGATATTCCACCATTTATTTTCATATTGATAGATACCTATGTAGTATTCCATTACTGGTTATTGTGAATAAAGCTACTGTGAACATTCTTCTTCAAGGCTTTTTCTGGATATATGTTTTTATGTCTCTCGGATAAATAACCTTAAGTGATATTGCCAGGTCACGGAAAGATGTATGCTCGACTCTGAGAAATTTCCAAGCTCTTTTCTAAAGTGGTTGTGTTACTGCACATCTCCACCAGCAATGTCTAAAAGTGCCAGTTGCTCCAAATCCTTCTTAACAAACATTGCCAGTCTTTTGAATTTTAGTCATTCTAATGAGTATAAAGTGGCATCTCATTGTGTATTAATTTGCATTTCCAAAATGACTTATGAAATTGGCATCTTTCCATGTGCTTATTGGCTATTTGTGTTTTTTTTGAAGTGTCTTAAGTTTTGCCCATTTTTATTAAGTGTTTCCCTTTTTTGTTATTTATTTGTAGGAGTTTCTATTTATGCCGATGAGTCTTTCCTTAGTTATGTGTGTTATAAATATTCATCCAGTTGGTGGTTTGCCTATTCATTTTTAATGAATTTTGCATTTTAGAGCACTATCAGATTTATGGAAAATTTTCGCAGAAAGTACAGAGGGTTCCCACATACTCCCTCTCCCCATCCCCACTCCCCCTGCCACAGCTTCTCCTATTGCTAACATCTTCATTTAATGTGTCACACTTATTAAAATTGATGCACCAATACAGAGACATTATTATAAAGTGAAGTCCATCGTTTACTCAGGGTTCCTTATATAACTCAATGGATTTGGCCAATGCAGGGTATCACACGTCCACCATGACAGTATCATATGGAGTGGTTTCGCTGCCCCCAGAAATTGAATATGCAAATACAGGGGTCTTAAAAAATTATTATTATTCATCCTAGTTCAGGTTCTCTGAACTACCTGGATCTATGGTTTAGTGCCTGCAAATAATTGAAAAGCTCTTGGCCATTATTACTTCAAATAGATCTTCTGTTCCTTTTCTTCTTTGCTTTTTAATATCCCTGTTCTATATATTCTATACCTTTTGTTATCATCCCACAACTCTTGAATACTCTGTTCCCTTTTTTCAGTCAGTTTGGGAAAATTCTAGTAATTTATCTTGAGGCTCACTGATCCTTTGAAATGCGGTTAGCCAGTCTACTGATGAACCTGTCAAGGGCAGAGGTGAAGCGATAGGAGTAGAGCAAATCAAATGTCGAGAAACATCTCATGAGGAGTGGTGACTCATAGAACCCCACGTTCTCACTTGCCAACAGATCCCTGTACAGGAAATCACAGGGGCTGTCCAGCATCTTGATCAGTCTTACTCCGTCACCAGGCTTCACCCCTGCTCCTGGGCAGAGAAGTGTCCTGTAGCAGTGGTCAGTCACAGGAGGCTTTCTCTTCAGCACAGGTCAGCTTGTCGTCTCCTGCTGAAACAGTGGAGGAAAGGCACCTTGATGGAGCATTTATTTCCAAAGCCACCGTTGGGTTTTTCCTTCTAGTGCACATCCATGTAACTTGATCTGGGGGTGCAGTATTCAGGGGCTCCTGCAGGAGAAGACAGCAGGCATGGAGGACCTTCCAGCCACGTTGGGTGCTGGCAGCCCTGACTGTGGAAATCTGAATTGGTAAACCCACCTTGTCCCCCCTCCCCCATTAGAGCCTTGTCCCACTTGCCCCTCCATCCCAACCATTCAAACTGTGCTGTCATGGTGAGAAATCTGTTGCTTTCCTTAATTTAGGGAGCAAGATTGGGAACATGCACACATCCCAAAGCTTAAGTACTGTGAATAACCCAGTCATCTGTTTGACTTGCTTTTTGAAATTTACTTTCCTTTCAGTATCTCTCAGGATGCCAGCAGAAAACAGATGGCCTAAAATAGGATAATTCAGAAGAGTTTAATTAAGGTACAATCCACCAATATGGGCAGATTTAGAGAAAATTACATGGGATGGTGGCCACTACCCCTTAAGGAAAGTAATAGCAGGGTCCTTAAGATCACTAGGCTTAAAGACAAGGGGAAGAAGTTACCAGAACTCAGGAGGGCTGTGGTTGTAGGAAAGGACCACCAAACAGGAGTGGAGTCCTTAGGCAGAGCAACACATCCATGCTAACTCACAGCCTGGCAGAGAAGAGCCAGAAAGTCACAAACCCCCAGTCGCCCTCCTCCCACCCTCCAGCTCCTGTCTGCCCCTATCTCCCTTTCCACTGAAAGCAACCAGGACCCAGAGAGAGAGGGAGCCCATCCATGAGGATGATGAAGACGCAGAGGAGGGTAGAGAAGTTGGAAATGAGATTTGATGGCAAATGGAGGAAATCCATCTCTTCTTATGGCCTCCTCACAGTTGGCATGTCCTGGGACTTTCTGTGTGTGATTGGATCGATTTCTCTGTGTATTTCCTCAGAGATTGGTTGTCTGCACATCTCCATCTAATGTCACTTCTTGGGACTAATCTCTCATTATCAACATAGATGCCTTGAAAATAGAATGTAGTGTGTTGTTGGTTTTTTTTTTTTTTAAGAAGATAGGGGTACACAGGTGTTTATAAGTGTTTTAAGTTTATTATTTGTGTTACTTTAGGAAGATATCCATTATGATCGTGACTTAAACAAGAGAGAAGTTACCAGGACTGAACTGGTGACTCCATGGCATTAGACACACTGTGCTTTCCACTTGATGCTCCCATCCCCCAGGGTGATTTCCTCCTACATGGCTCTACATGGGCCCTCGACACTTTAGCTCTCCATCCAGCGGTGAAGAGAAGGAAAGACACAATTCAGAAATTGGCTACATTGCTTCTGCTCACTTCCCATTGGCCAACATCAGATTACATAGTGCCATCCAGCATTAAGGTGGGTTGGGAATAGGATTTTTTTTCCTGGTCCAAAACTCCCAGAATTATTATGTAAGAGAGGAGGGAGATGGATATTGGAGCAACCAGCCATTTCTATACTCCTGAATCTCTCTCACATTCTGAGCTACCGTGAGGATTTTTTGGGAGGAAGCTTTTCTCATAATGATGATGTGGCAGAGAACAGTGGGATAGCCTCAGACAGGACTCCCGGAGACCAAGGCCCTTGGGCATTGGACCTGCTATTCACAATGGGATCTCAGGAAAATCCCTTTGACTCTTTAAGCCTCAACTTTTTCCTGTGTTAAATGAAGATATTATAAAAGATGATCTCTAAGGGACATGTGCTAAATGCTGGGGACATGATGGTGAACAACATCAACCCAAAAACCCCAAGCAGATCTAGGCATTACAAGCTTTGAGTTTAATAGGAGACCAAGAAAGGAAAAAGACAAACACAAATTAGAGCTTCAAACTGTGTTCAGTTCCATGAGTGAAAATGCCATGTCGCCCTGAGGGAGGACAGCAGAGGTTGTGGATTTCCTCCATCTCCTCAGGGCATCCAGGACTGCAGGAACTGAGAATGATGGATAATTCAGGCCATGATGCTAACTGTGGGGCCCAGTAGGGTCTAGCTTATTCCATGCTGATACTCCCATCCTGTGTGAGCCCCTGACCAGTTGGACTGATGGGGACTTTTTAGAGGCAAGAAGGGGCTGCTGGGTGTTGTGGTTGGTCCTCAGCTGTCCTCTACCCACTCTTCTTTCTTCCATATTGGATGGACTTAACTTCCTTGCTGTTTACATAATTTGCCTGTTCTCATTTAAGAAAACACACAAGTGGTTGCCATTCTAGATTTGTTCCTGAGGGTCACCTGCTTCCTCCCAGCACCACCTTCCACATGCAGTGGACATACCACCTTGGGAGTGGGGCTGCAGGGCTTGGGAAGGGTGAGGACTCTGACATAGACCTCTGCCTGGGCTTGTTACCGAAATCCAAGTTGAGCAGCTCACTGCTGGAAAGCCAATACTCAAGAGACAGTTGTTGGTTGAAAAGGAAAGGCTGCTTTATTCAGGAGGCCAGCAACCTGGAGAGACTGAAAGCTATTGTCCAAAGACCATCTCTGAGATTCTGGGCTAAGGATCAAGTGGGCCTATTTATTTATATATTTATTTTTAAGAGTGAGAGAGAGAGCACATATGAGTGGCATAGGGAGCAGGGGAGGGGCAGAGAGAAGGGGAGAGCACAGAGCCCTATGCGGGGCCAATTCCCTGACCCAGAGACCTTGACCTGAGCTGAAATCAAGAGTCTGATGCTCAATGACTGACCCACCCAGGTGCCCCTCCAGTAGGGTTTTTAAAGGGCAAATTCAGGGTAGGAGCTGACATATTGATGGAAATGGGTGGGGAAACTTACGACTATTCACAGGGAAAGGTGGAGCATACACATTGACCAAACATAATGTAACATACATCTCACGTTCACTTTGGAGCAGAGACAGCGCCAGAAAGAGGCAAAATTCAGCCCGACGTCAGGAGGTTATCCCGGGTCAAGAGGAGTGGGCTATGGGCGTGCTCGGAGAGCCAATCTAAACTAGATGTGGTTTTGGGCTCCTTATCTCAGGTATGGAATCCAGTGCCTTGCTTGTTCCTAGGCTGGAACTGTACCTGTTGACCTTGAGTCTAAGCTTCCGCAGAGACAGCTGGTGGGTTTGTTAGTGAGGTCTGAAAGGACAATAGCTGATTAGGAGGAAACAGTTCCCTGAAAAACAGTTCTCTGCTGCTTTCAACCTCATTAACCTTATGGGGCACAGTTTCAATCCTCTCTTGAGTCGTGATCATTCCTCAGTCTTGAGGAATTGGGATGGTGACCAGTCTGGCTACTTGCTTATCTCTTTGGGTGAGATGGATTTTGGGTAAACAGCAGTTTTTGCAAATCTTAGCTGTAACATGCTTACATGCAGGGACTAAGAAGTTTCTAAGCTATAGGTCACAGCAGCAAGGGAAATAGAAGGAATATAGAGTCGGACATGCTAAGTTTCTCCCTGCTGAAGATTCAAGTCCAGACCCCACCACTTTTGGGCATGAGACCTGGAGCATATCACTCCACCTCCTTGTGCTTCTGTTTCCTCATGTGCAAGATAGGAATAATAATAATACTTGCTTCACATGGCTATTTAGAGATTAAAGTTCGTGATAAGTAAACACTCAACTGCTACATCCACCTATGAGTGAGGTGGTCCTTGTTTTTTATCTGGAATCTGCGAGAGCACCCCTCTTTTCAACCAAAGCCCTTCATAAAGTGGAAATAAGTACTTTTTTTAAAAAAAACCCTTACCTCCCCAAATTTTCTTATATGAGTGTTTTAATCTGCAAAGAAAACTGTACTCAGAATCACATGTGGGGACAATGAGTGGGTTTTGTACTATGTATCTCCTAGGAAAATCACTTAATGATTCCCCTTCTGTATTTCTTTGCCCCTATTCAGACCCAGTGCTGGCTCTCTCTTTCCCTAGCCTAGCCTCTTATTCCTCTGAAGTGCAGAGAAATTCAGTTAAGCTCTGAATCCTCTCCCTAAATTATGTGCTTAAATCTTCCAGGTGCTCACTGAAGCTATATGCTGGCCCTCCCTGGGTTGGTAACCTCACAGCAGCCATCATTAGTTCTTTGTGCAAGCATTAAGAATTCTTTCAAACACACACCAGAACTTTCCACAGAAGGAATAATAAGAATTGAAATTTTCTTCATTTCCTTATGTGTGTGTCCCTGGGTAACTAATTTCATTAAGAACTTTTTTTATATTACATTGAATCTAAATTTTCCAGTACCCTTAGACTTCTCATTCATTCATTCATTCATTCATTCTTCATTTATCGATTAAAAATTCCTTGACTACCCATTGTGTCACTCCCACAGAATTAGGCTTTGGGGACACAGCAATGGATGAGAGTAAATCCATCTCTGTCCTCATAAAGCTGACACACTGAGCTACTTCTGGCCCAACAGCCTAAGGTGTCCTCACAGTGTCATAGCAAGAAGTCACGTTCCCTTCATGACCTAAGCATGATCTCCTCTCTCTTGGTGAGTGGACCTCTCTCAGTCACTGAAATTATCCATTGTTCATGCCTAAGTCTTCTGACTTCCTGCCCCTGAGCAGAAACCACTGTCCCAGAGGAGAAGTAATGCTCTTGTCCTGTTGTCATCCCACACAGCCTATCCAGACATATCTCCCCTTGCCTCCAGAGACCAAGTCATGGCCTCGGACAGTCAGTGGAAATATTTGGATCACAGAACATTCCCATGTCAGTAGATGGTCTGTGTTGCAGTAGAGAAAGCCCAGGCTTTAAAGGTGGAGAGAACTGGGTTTGAATCCAGGTTCCAGGACTCCAAAGCTATGTGGCCTTCAGTAAGTATTATAGTTTCTACAAACCTCCCTTTCCTTCCTCTGTAATATGGGAACAGTAATTTCCATGTTGCAGGGTAGCCCTGAGAATCAGTGAGCATATGGCAGGTGCTCAAGTCTTGTTTGTGTTCCCAGGGACACCAGTGGAGGATACCCCTGGGAATACATTCGGGTCAGTGATTAAGAGTCTCAGAAATTTGAGAGTCAACACTGCCTCAACAGCCTTGGCAATCATCTACTCTTCTCTCAACCTCGTGCCTCCAAAATGTCTCAGTGATTCCCCAAAGTCTTCAAATTGATTGTTTTTAATCTGGCTTTTCCAGTTTTTCTCAGAGAAATCACTGATCTTCTGAATCTTCTTTATCAAATGTTTGCTCACTCTGTCTTCTTCTCCTTCTTCTTCTTCTTTTGCAAATTTTCATAGCAATGGAAGGGCTCACTGTCCAAAAACCATAAAACCCATGTTCATAATTATTCTCTGTCTATGGCATAGGAAAAGAAGATCCCTTATTTTCTGCCCAGACTACGTTCCCCTAAGAGTCATGTTTGGTCCCATGACTGGGGGCATCCTGCATGTATAAAGCTTGAATAAGTGAATTCTGCTACTTTAAATCTCATTGGGTTCTCTGAGTTTGGGGAAAATGATGTCCTTTGAGACATACTCTCTACCCGCAAAAGACTAGTCCAGGTAATTCAGTCTATGAAAATTCTTCAGGTGGTATTTGTCCATGGCATGGTGACAGCTGGCTTTAGGTTCTAATAAAGAGAACCATGCTTTTGCCCTTGAGAATTGGTAAATGGCTATTCAGCTCTGGCCTCAACCAGTATAAAGAAATAATGGCCTACCAGTTCTAATTTGGCCATGGTAACCTGTATTGATTTCAAAATACTAATCTGGCCATTGCAACCTGTACTGATTTCAAAATAGAAATTATCTTGGAAACCACTTATTATTAGCTTACAGATACTAGGTTTGGGAACACTCTGTAAGCCTCAAGATTTTGTACCACTTGTTCTAGCTATGACTTTCAGTCGGTTCCATGGCCAGTCCCCATAAGGAGCAGGATTGGAAACATCTGATCCTTCCATAGTTATGCCAGTCATATTGATAAAAACTTAGAGTCAGTACAGAATTCTGGACTGTTCTCTGCTAGTGGTTACTCACTCCTCACAGAACTCAGCAGACAAGGTGGGGCCACCATGAGATGGTATGATACTATAGCAGGCTGTCTGCTCCTCACAGACTGTGAGACTGCCTTCAGATTGACCTTCAGAGAGAGGAGCTAATGAATGAACAGAGTCCTCAGGAGACGACACAAGGTAGCTATGAAAATGATGCCAACCACAATTTTCTATTTTTCCAACCAGATATAGCAATCATTGCTGTAACGCAGTTCAGTACTCAGAACTCTGGTTCCCTGACTCCAGATCCAGTGCTCTTCTCTGTCCAGCACTCTGCTCATTCTGCATCCTGTGAGCATTTCTTGATTTCCAAGTGTTGCAGTAGGGCTTGGGTATGTAGGTTTGGCTCAGCTAGAGTGCAGGGTAGTGGGAGGAGGCAGGATTAGATGGCTGTAGCCTCTGCACCAGACAGGTGTCACTGTGATGCCACTGACTTAGACTGAGGGTTCTTATGACAGTCAGCCCTGGGAGTCTGGTGATAGCCTCAACTGTACAGCTTTGGCTGAATACATCCATCATGAGGAGGTCTGTGGAGAAGTTTCATCTGTGTGTGAATCGAACACTGTCGGGCTTCACCCAAGCAACTGGTTCTTTTGATGTCAGTGGTGTTCATCTTCATATTGGCCACAAGGAGACAGAGTTCCTGGATGCTTAAACTTAGCCACTGCAGCCCACACTGAACTTGCTTGACCCTGACATCCCTCTATTACAGCACTTACCACATTGTGCCATAATGACTCATTTGTATGTCTCTTCCTCCACCACACTGAGAAGTCCTTATGAACAGATAGCGTGTCTTCAAATCCCTAGCGCATGGGACTTGTCCTGCCATTAGGAAGGTGCTTGGCAATTATTTTTCTCAAGCAAGCCCTACCTGAAGATCATGGTGTGTCCAGCTCCTTCCAGAAAACACTGGCTCTGTCACCAGGCACTACCATAGCTCTTGCAAACATCTCCCACTCAAGGGAAGAGAAAGTGTCCTCTGGAGTCAGTCAGTCTGAGGAAGGCTCTTCTCTTTCATTGCAGGTCTGCTTGATGCCTCTGGGAGCAAAGAAGAAGGGAAGGAAAGTGTCTGTTTGTGAGCCCCTTCTTCCTAAAGCTACTGATGATTGTCCTTGTAACTTCACCTTGGGGTGGATCGTGCAGGACATCCAGGAGTTTCCTTCAAGGACAGAGAAAAGGTTTGAAAGTCTCTTATGTCACCTTTTGGGAGCTGACATCCACAACTGTATATTTATGCATGAATTCAACAAACATTATTTAAACCTATTTTATCAAGCACTTTGCTATTTCTGTGTGGAGTAAACACCTTTTAAGTACGTCTCTGGTTAACAGACTCTATCTTTTTCACCAACCCTATTCATTCCATCCTGAACATGTATTGATTGATGTCCAGTAAACGCTGAGCCCTCAGGGCCATTCACTCATTCTCTAGTACACCTGGAAAGGAGAGCACTGATTTACCTGCTTCCTGAGAAACAGCTGGGTCTGTTTCCAATCCTACTTATGCCGGTCAGACTTGTTCCTGTAATTACCCAACTTAACAAAACATAATGTAAATCAATGTAACAAGAGAATGAAAGGAGAATTATAATTTCAATGAAAATTAATATGAATGTTTAAAGGGGCCATAAAAGCTAGTTTCAAAATTATTGTTATTGAATTTGCCTGACAACTCTACTAGATTGAAAAAATCCTAACAATTGTGAAAAATGTCCTCATGCAGAATGCTATACATATGATATTATGCTCTCCACTTTACTAAGTGCAACTGCAAATCACAGACAATGCTTAATGGATGTGCTTTCTGCAAGAAAGACAGAGTAGAACTCTATCCGCTAATCCGTATTCAAAGGGAAGCCCTTCTCTCCCCTGCATTTTTGGTGAATGAACTCTAGGTAAAAATAAAATATTTATACAAAAGTACCCTTTTTCCTAATTGCCATTTAACAGATCTTTGCAATTAACCTATCCACATGTAGGCTTGAATATATCGTTGAGTGGGCTTTTCATAGCAAAGTCTCTCAGTCATTCTTCTGTTGGTTCTATAAATAATAACTGAACATCTTCTATGTTCTAGCCCCTGTGCCAGGCACTGGCGATCCAAAGGCAACACACGCATCTTCAAGGAACTCACAGTCTGTGGAAGGAAGGCGCCTACTGCAAGACAGACTGCGGCACAATGTGGGGGACACGGTTCAGTCTGTAACAAGAACCTTATTCAATATTTGCTGAACAAATCGATTGAAGAAATTTTCTGACTATCTGAAATAGTTTCTAATTCAAATGACACTTAAAAAAAAAAAGACAAGTAGCTTAATTTGACTGTAGCACGAGACCCATGAAAAGAAGTCATAGGACATAAGACTTAAATTTTTTAATATCTACACCAAATATAAAAAAATAAATAATTTCATGGAGTGGAGGAAGAATGTTACGTGTGCTGAACTCTTTACATTTTATAAGAGAAATCATTCGAGGGGCGCCTGGGTGGCTCAGTCGGTTAAGTATCTGCTTTCAGCTCAGGTCCTGATCTCAGGGTTGTAGGATTGATCCCCACGTTGGGCTCCCTGCTCAGGGGGAAGACTGCTTCCCCCTCTGCTCCTCCCCTCTCCCCCTGCTCATGCTCTCTCTCTTGCTTGCTCTTTCTCTCAAATAAATAAATAAAATCTTTTTTAAAAATTAAAAAAAAGAGGGGCACCTGGGTGGCTCGGTGGGTTAAGCCTATGCCTTCGACTCAGGTCATGATCCCAGGGTCCTGGGATTGAGCCCCGAATTGGGCTCCCTGCTCAGTGGGGAGCCTGTTTCCCTCTCTCTCTCTGCCTGCCTCTCTGCCTACTGGTGATCTCCGTCTGTCAAATAAATAAGCAAAATCTTTAAGAAAACTTTTTTTAAAAAAGAGAGAAGTCACTTGATCCACTTGTTGATGCAGATAAACTAAAAATAGAAATATAAGCTTACTATTTTGAGTTAATAATAGTAAAAGAAACAGGAATGGAAATTTTAATAACTGGTGGCCTCTGGAGAATGGGATTCAGGGATACTGTCACTTTATACACTATTTCTCCACCATTTGCAAAGAAGTTATACAAATGAATGCATCACTACTATGATAAAAAAAACAAACACCACAAAAGAAATGGGGTCAAGCCATGGTGAATTTTTTTTTAAGATTTTATTTATTTGATAGAGAGAGAGAGAGACCACAATTAGGCAGAGAGGCAGGCAGAGAGAGAGGTGGAAGCAGGCTCCCCGCTGAGCGGAGAGCCCGATGTGGGGCTCAATCCCAGGACCCTGAGATCATGACCTGAGCCGAAGGCAGAGGCTTAACCCACTGAGCCACTCAGGCGCCCCGCCATGGTGAATTTTTAATCACTCTATGATATACTTCAGTTATAGAGCCTCACAAGGCAAGCACACGTTGCCTAATGTTGCTACCCAGTTTATTTGACCTGACCTGAATACTCCAAGGCCTTCAGACTCCAGCATCCTTTCCAACTTGCTGCTCCTGTCTCCCCTAGAGGCCTTATGATCCTACATGGCTCCCCACCACATCAGCATTCAGCCCCATTCAGCCCCAGGATGGGGACTGTGCGTGGGGGGAAGCCATGCTCCTTCTACTGAAGCCCTAACCCAGGAGTTTGTTACACGGTGCCTCCCACATTGAGGAGGTTGGGAGATGGGGTCCTTTCTCTGTTCTGAAACTCTCAGAATTCTTACCTGACCAAGGAGGAAATGGATACTGGGGGTGGTCTCTGCACTTCTTGACCATCTCTAACATTCCGTGATTGAGTTGAATCTATTCATTTATTTGGAAATAATTGACATCTTAGAATAAAGTGTCTTTAAATTCATACACATGGTATCACTGGCTATTTACTTAGGCCTCCCTTAATTTTTCTCAGCAACTTTTTGTAGCTTCCAGCACATAAGTCTTGCACATCTTTTGCCAAGTTAATATTTTATGTTTTCTAATGCTGCTGTACATGATATTTTTTACCTCATTTTCTGGTTGCTCATTGCTAGAATACAGACATACAATTAAGAGGAAGATGGCTGGATAGGAGGCTTCTGACTTGCCCTCCTCCCATGGAGGATCAATTCCCTTTGAGAGAAATCCAGAAAGGAGTTGACTGACTCCTACACATCAGGCAACTGAGAAAGTGTGAAGAATTTATTTCTGTTTATGAGAAAGAAGGAAAGAAACAGAGAAGAAAGAGGAAGAGGGGAATTAGCAAGACAGCAGATGGCTGGCTGGGTACCAGGTAAGACAAAGGGCCGATGAGAAACCTCTCATGAGGGAAAACAGAAATGTGTGATATTTATATATAGATTATTTGTATACATATGACTTCTTCTCATGACCCTCAAATCTTCAGTGAAGTCTACATCACACTTACGAATAACGTGGGTAGGTTGGTGAAGGGAGGGGGAGTTGTATGTGCAGATGTGTGTAAATCAATTTAGATGAGCTTTCTTCTGGAACGATATATCAGAGGAAAAAGCTCAGGTATAAAATAGATCCTGGAGACAGAGGTGATGGAAGAATGCAAGGCCCTCAATGACATCTGGGTTATCCATGACAGTATGAATTAAACATGGGGAAAAAAAATAAAAGAAAAACACTCAGGCTTGGGGACAAAATGATGTCAGGAATGAGACTGAAGTGCCCAGCAAGCAAACCCTTAGGGCCCTGCATTCTCCAACAGTCTTGTCAATTCCACATTCATGATATATATAAATAGGCCAACAGCCCAGGAGAACCACTATTGTGGTTTGTCTCAAGATCAAAATGGACTCTGCCCCCAAGACTCTCTCATAACTCAACATTCTCAAGTCCACCCTGACAGAAGACACAAATGTGAGCCTCTGCAATGACTTCAGACACCAACTCTCTGGAGTGGGGCCAAACATCCCAGGTGAAGGGCACAGTCCTCACGAGACGGCCTTCACCTCAGACACCACCAGTTGAACCTCTGGTCAACGTCACTTCTAAGCAGCTGGCTATTAATTAAGTGGTTTGCACTATCCCCTCAGGTTCCATAATTCTCTAGAATGACTCACAAAACTCAGAAAATCAATGCACTTATGATTACAGTTTTATTGTAGCAAAAGAATACAAATCAGAATCAGGCAAAAAAAGAGGAATATAGGGCAAGGTCTGGGACATGAAGTTTCCATTACCCTCAGGAATGTGTCATTCCCCTGGCACAGCAGTATATGGCAATACGCAGAAGACTGCCAACTAGGGAAGCTTACTTTGAGCTTCAGGATCCAGAGTTTATATTGGAGTTCTATTATGCAGGCATGATTTATTGACTCACTGGTCCTGTGGTCTTGGTGGACCCAACCTTCCCCAGGACTCAAAGCCCCAATGCTCTCTCCACATGATTGGTCTTTCTAACATTGATAGCCCCCTTTCTCAGTCATCTAGTCAGTATTAATTGTTTAGAGCCTACCATGAGTCACGCCATTACCATAAACTATCAGGTGTGGTCTGGAAGGCCCACCATGAATAACAAATACTCTCCTGTCATTCAGGAGATTCCAAGAGTTTAGATCCTACCTCCCAAGAACCAGGGACAAAGGGCAGCCAAATTCTTTATTACACAGCCTCTCATTGGTTGCTCCTAACAACAGCCCTCAAACTAGAAATGGTAGCATGGGGGACACCTGAGAGGCTCAGCTGGTTGAGCATCTGCTTCAGCTCAGATCATGATCTCAGGCTCCCTGCTCAGCTCTTAACTGAGAACTGTAGCTGGCTGTTTATGGTGGAACGATAAATTCTCTCAAAATTCTGGGGAGGGACCTTTTCCCAGCCCCAGGACAGCATCCTAAAAGAGAAGCAGGAACAGGATTTAAAGTTAGCTCAGTGCAAAGTGCACTAAGATCAAGTATGGTCTCCTCATCCATCAATTTCTTGTGCAAACTTGGGCTCACTCTTCCCCTCTCTGGCCTCAGCATCCCCAACCATAGACAGAGGGGTTCAGATGACATGGCCTCCACATACCTTCCACTCAGGGATTTGATGGTTCTTTACTCTCAAGGCTGGCAGTAGCAGGATCTTAGAATACCTGGGTAGCTTAGACTTTCTGTTCCTTTCCCTGCTCCCCAAGAATCAGATTTCCTCTCACTTGCTTCCCACTCAATTCTAGGCAGTGCCCTCCTTCTACATACACTCATTCTTTCTGGTTACTGAGAGTAATTTTCTTTCTTTCTGGGCTCTCCTGGTTCTAGATTTTACCCACAAGGTCAAGCTGGGTTGCCATTAGGTGTCATTCTCAGAATGCCACTGGAAGGCCCCACAGTTGGGTCTCCCCAGCTTCTAGTCCCTTATCCATACCTCAGCCCACTCAGCCATGACCTAAAATATCTAATTCCCTTCTCTCATCTCTACCTCAAATGAAATTTAATCTGCCTTCATCTTTTATTTTACTATAGGAGCCAAGAAACACTTCGCAGACAGCCAGATAAAAAATATTTTAGGCTTTGTAGGCCATAGGTCTCTACAGAAATGACTCAACTCTGCCATTATAGTGTGAAAGCAGCCATAGACATTAGCAAACAAAAGGGTGTACCTGGGTTCCCACAAGACTTTATTTACAAATACACTTGTAGGCCGGATTTGGCCCCTGGGACAGAACCCTTCTCAAGGAAAGTAGGTCCTGGGAGGAGCATGGAATATACATTTGTTTAGAGGGAGATAATACTAAGAGTTGCCACTTACTCAGATGAAGCATGAGATGCATTGCCTCATTGAACCCTCACAAGCACTCTGAGAAAAGCAAGACCGGAAGGAGAAAAGGCATTGAGCGCTATTACCAGGTTGGTATGAGTGACAGTCATGAGTGCAGGTAGATCCAGGAGCTCAAGGGCAAGGACATAGCTGGCACTCGGACTAAGAGTGTCAGCTAACAATTGGAGAACCCGATAGATGCCAGGCGCTATTTTTCTCATTCAATGTTCAAAATAATCTTAAGAGGTGAGTACTAACATGATCACCTCTTCTCAGACAAGGAATGGAGGCACAAACCACTCGAGGAGGCATGAGGTCACTAAGCGTTAGGTTCTGAGCTCAGATTTATTCCCAGACAACCTATCTACAGAATTTCCAACTGTAGGTGCTATGCTCTCCCACTTCCCCAGCTGAGTTTCCACTGGGCGACATGTAAAGAAAAAAAGTTATTATTTCTAATCCACAATAAAACAAAATAGACAACCTGAAGCCATATGAGTGTGTGTTCTCATGTGAGTGGATATTTATGTGAGTGTCTGTGTGTGAGTGTAGGTGACTACACAGGGGAGCAAGGATGTTGAGCCTACCAGGAGGCAAATTTCAGAAACACCACAAGAGAATGGTCAATAAAATCTTGAACTAGAAATAGGTGGGTGAAAGCCATTGCTGAAAGGAAAAGCGGCCTGGACTCTTTTTTCTCCCCCAGAAAAGCAGCCCCCAAGGCAATCGGCAAGGGACTATCATAGGAAGGAGGACTGGGGTAGAAAGAAGTCTACAGAGTCTGAGAAGCAAAGTTGGCAGAAACACGGAAGGGCACACGATGAGATCTCTCAGTGAGGCAGGGTCATTCCTTGGAGGACTGACCAGCTCACTTCCCTTCCAGAGTGTGAAGTTAGTCACCCAGTTTGAGAGTGTCATACACATGCTTAGAAGCATTCTGAGGTCCCTGTGAGCACGAATGACGGTTGGCCATCTGCTGGATGAAATATTGTCCGTTTATTGCCCCCATTTCACAGATTTGAACGTTCGGAGGGAATAAACCAATAGAGAAAGGTGAACCAGAGGAGGAAAACTCCCAAATACCATAGTCAGATCTCCCACAGCTGACTTTGCAGCACCCAAAGCTGTCAGGTGGACGTTTCCTACCTCCTGCCTCTTCCTGGGGGAGCTCCACACATACCTACCCCAAGGTGGAGTCAGAGATGTGAACTAGTGGGAAAAACTATCACTGCCTTTGAAAGTAAGATAAATCCTTAAGCAAATCCTTACCTTTCCTCCATTCTTTTCACCAGAGAGGGTGGGTGGACCATGAGGAAAGGAGGAGTTTTTCTGTTTGCGCTTTGCCTTGTCAGAGGGTGACTGCAGGAGCTCCAGTGGAAACTGGTGCCCAGGGAGGTCTTATCAAGATGCCAGACAGCTCCTGTGACTTCCTTTCCAGGGGCCTGCTGGCCGCTGGAGGCCCAGATTCCTGGGACACACAAAACCTCACAAGATGTTAATCAACCTCAGCCTCGCCCATCCCCACCCATCCAGCATTCTTCCTGCAGAAAATCACTGTTCCAGAACCTTCACAGTCAAGGGCGGCGAGTCTGGACACCACTGCCAAACAGCATGAGCCCACACCAGGAGGCTTTATAATTAAAGAATAAAGTGCACTGACCTTTGTCTGGCATTCAAGGCCTCCATGGCCCCGTCCACCCTATCCTTTGTTTTCTTTTGTTAGACCTTTTTAATCATAGGAGTAACATACACATGGATTTTAAGTATTTTCTTCAAATGAGACCGGACTGCATAAAATAAAAGATAAAAGCCCTCCCATTCCATTACCTGGGCGGGGGTGGGGGGGGCGGATCACCGTTTAGAGCTTCTATTCTTAATTGTATCTTTATAAATTTATCTTTTTATCTTTATAATTTTATAATTTTATAAATTTATCTTTATAATTTTAAATTATAAATTTATAGGTTAAGATTATAAATTATAAATTTACAGGGTGAGATCACACTCTCTACATCAGGCACAGTCTACTGACTTCTTTATGAAAGAGAAGGGATTTAGCACATACTTCTTCCAACTCATGATTCTTGTCAGCAATACATTTTCAGTTTGTCAAGCACCAGGAAACATTTTCAGTTTTATGTCCCGGGTCTTCCTTTTAAGAGGTTCATGTTGCAGCCAAGTCAAGCTACTTGTCATCTTTTTAAAAAATGACTTAACAGGGTGCCTGGGTGGCTCAGTTGGTTAAGCGACTGCCTTCAGCTCAGGTCATGATCCTGGAGTCCTGGGATCGAGTCCCGCATCAGGCTCCCAGCTCCACGGGGAGTCTGCTTCTCCCTCTGACCTCCTCGCTCATGCTCTCTCTCACTGTCTCTCTCTCTCTCTCTCTCAAATAAATAAATAAAACTTTAAAAAAAAATGACTTAACAATTAAATATATCAAAGTTCAAGAAAATTTCATTCAAGTTTGACAAGCTAGACCCTATCCAGGATCATGATACTTAGAGTCCCAATCAATTTATTTTTAAAATTTTTTATAGCTGAATTTTTATTTTTATCTTTATTTTTTAAAATTTTTGGTTAACTTTTGCAATGTTTAAATTTATTTAGCATAAGCACATATTTTACAACAACATGTTTGAAAAACCACATATGAGGTTGCTAAAAACATAAATCAGTCTAAAATTCCTCAAGATTACATAAATTATGTACCCATCAATCAAGTATACAAATATTCCAAGGTAAATTTTTTAATTTAAATTCAATTAATTAACATATAGTGTACAGCTAGTTTCAGAGGTCGAGTTTAGTGATTCATCAGTCTTATATAATACAAAGTGCTCATTACATCACATGCCCCCTTTAATGTCCAGCACCCTGTTACCCCATCCGCCCACTTCCATCCCCTCCAGCAACCCTCAGTTTGTTTCCTATGATTAAGAGTCTGTTATGGTTTTGTAAGGGCCTGCTTAGCCAGAGCGAGCCATTTTGTTGTTTATGCAGTAAACATAGATTGACCCTGCCCCCCCAGAGGAACTTACTTAGAAACAAGTCTGGGAAACCAGAAAAATATGACTGACCAGCCCCTGATAACAGAGCCCATGTACCAGGACGTGTCAGGTCAGGGGGAGGTAACAGAGCCCAGAATACAAGGATGAGCCAAGCCAGGTGGAGACATCCAATCAGAAAAGCACCTCCCTAACCACCCAAGAATGTGGGCCCTGGCCAGTTCTGACCAGAGTGATAGGCTAGTTCAAATAACTACTATAGGGTGAATTGTAATTTAATTGGCCACCTGCGTGTGGCTAGGCTCAACCACATGGCCTTCACTCTATAAAAGTTAGTCTGTGAGGCTGGGAGGGGTCGCCTCTTTGCAAGAGACGGCCGGGGCTGGTCAGTTTGATTCTTGATGCTTGGTGCGAAATAAAGCTTTGCTTGACCTTCGCTTTGTATCAGTCTCGCTCCTTTGATCATGGACCCAACAGTTTCTCTCCTCTGATTTCATCTCGTTTTATTTTTCCTTCCCTTCCCATATGATCCTCTGTTTCATTTCTTAAACTCCACATATGAGTGAGATTGTATGATGATTGTCTTTCTCTGATTGACTTACTTCTCTTAGCATAATACCCTCTAGTTCCATCCATGTCATTCAAATGGCAAGATTTCATATTTTTCGATGACTAATACTCCACTGTATATATATATACCACATCTTCTTTATCCATTCATCTGTCGATGGACATCTGTTGATGGACATCTATTTCCATAATTTGGCTATTGTGGACATTGCTGCTATAAACATTGGGGCACAGGTGCCCCTTCAGATCACTACATTTCTATCTTTGAGGTAAATACCTAGTAGTGCAATTCCTGGGTCATAGAAATTGGTCTATTTTCAACTTTCTGAGGAATCTCCACACTGTTTTCCAGGGTGGCTACACCAGCTTGCATTCCTACCAACAGCATAGGAGGGTTCCCCTTTCTCCATTTATCCTCACCAACATATGTCCTTTCCTGACTTGTTAATTTTAGCCATTCTGACAGGTTTGAAGTGGTATCTCATTGTGATTTTGGTTTGTAGTTCCCTGATGCCGAGTGAAGCTGAGCAATTTTGGGGGTGTCTGTTGTCCATTCTCTAACTTCTTCTAATGTCTTCTTTGGAGAAATGTCTGTTCATGTCTTCCGCCCATTTCTTGATCGGATTATTTGTTCTTTGGGTGTTGAGTCTGATAAGCTCTTTATAGGTTTTGAATACTAACTAGTCCCTTATCTGATAAGACATTTGCAAATATCTTCTCTCATTCTGTCTGTTGTCTTTTGGTTTTGTCATTAAGTCCCAATCAATTTAAAAGGATCAAAAGTATACAGCCTATTTTCTCTGAACAGAAAAAAAAATAAATATCAATAACTAAAAGGTATTTGGGAAGTACCCAATATTTGGGTATTAAGTCATGTGGTTCTAAATAACCCATGCTCAGGGTGTCTGGGTAGCTCAGTCAGTTAAGCAACTGCTTTCAGTCAGGTCATAATCTTGGGGTCCTGGTTCTCCCTCTCCTCCCTGCTCATGCTTTCTCTTGCTATCTGTCTCTCTCTCAAATAAATGAATAAAATCTTTTAAGAAAAATAACCCACACTCAAAGAAGAAGGAGAAGAAGAAGAAGAAGAAGAAGAAGAAGAAGAAGAAAACTAGGGAAGTTAGAGAATTATCGAAACTGAATAGAAACATGAAGGGTTAGAATTTGGAAGAAGTGGAGCCCTTATGTATTATTGGTGGGGATGTAACATGGTACAACTACTTTGGAGAAGGGGGCTGACATGATTTTATAAAGTTAAACATATACTTTTTCACATGGTCCTACAATCCCACTCCTAGGTATTTATCCAAGAGATGTAAAAATGTACTTACAGACAAAGACTTGTTCATGAATGTTCATAGCAGCTTTATTCATGATATCTTAAGATTGAAACAGTCCAAATATTCTACAACAAGCGAATAGATAAATGAATTTTGGCAAATTCATGCCATGGAGTACATTCAGCAATAAAAAGAAGGAAGTCTGGACCCATGCAAGAAAGAAAAAGAACAGGAGTGACTGGGTGGCTCAGTGGGTTAAACATCTGACTCTGGTTTTCGTCTCAGGTCACAGCTTCAGGGTTGTGAGGTGGAGCCCCATGTCAGGCTCCGTGCTCAGTAGGGCATCTGCTCTCTGTCTCCCTCTGCTACTCCCCCTGCTAGTGTTCTCCCTCTCTCTCTCAAATAAATAAATCTTTTTTGGGCGCCTGGGTGGCTCAGAGGGTTAAGCCTCTGCCTTCAGCTCAGGTCATGATCTCAGGGCCCTGGGATCGAGTCTCGCATCGGGCTCTCTGCTCCGCGGGGAGCCTGCTTCCCCCTCTCTCTCTGCCTGCCTCTCTGCCTGCTTGTGATCTCTCTGTGTCAAATAAATAAATAAAATCTTTTAAAATAAATAAATAAATATAAATAAATAAATAAATAAATCTTTTTTAAAAAAGAAACAGGACACAAAAGATGAGATAATATACTAGTCCATCCTAAATCAGGAAAAATTACTCTTTAGTATCTTGACTGCTGGTTATGGTTATAAGGACGTACGTATTTGTCAAAAATCACTTTAACTATACATCGTGCACACAAAATGGGCACATGTCATAAAATGTGATATGTAAATTTTAGTTCAATAAAGTTGTTTAGAAAAATATGGAGAGGACATGGAGTACCGGAGTGGCTCAGTTGACTGAGCATCTGACTCTAGATTTCAGCTCAGGTCATGATCTCAGGGTTGTGAGATTGGGCTCCGTGATCAGTGGGGAGGATGTTTGAAGAGTCTCTCCCTCCGCTCCTTCTCCCTCTCTTTCTCTTTCTCTCTTTCAAATAAATAAATAAATATTTTAAAAAAGAACAATATGGAGAGGACAAACTCAAAGGATAAAAATTGCCCTTACATCCAACATTATGAATAACAAAGATAATAATGGCACAGACTTTTAACTCATGTTGATACTAGCTCAGAAGGTTGTTTGGGAATCAAGTGTATTTATATATAGGGTCATTAGAACTGCTAGTGATGCACAAGTGTTAGTAATTATTATTATTATCTAGTTACATTCTAGTTACATGGTTCTGATGATCCATGGGATGAATTCCCATGGACGCCAAAACTTAATTAAAGTTTATTACACTAAGAAAGATTGTATATGAGTTTTGGTACATATGAGTTGGTGTGAAAAATCACATGAAAAAAGAAAGCAAGGACTCAGGTAATAAAAGTGACAATGAGAACAAAAATCCACTGTGACTCAGAAATTAAAAGTGCACCACGAAGGGGGCAACTGGGTTGCTCTGCTGGTTATGTGTCCAACTCTTGATCTCAGGTCAGGTGTTGATCTTGGGGTTGTGAGTTCCAGCCCCATAAAGAAAAAAAGTTCAACAAGACACAGAAAGAAGAACAAAGGTGTGGTACAAGGTAAGCCAGGTATAGTCTTAAAATTAAGACCAAGATTCCTGCCCTGCTGTGGGGCTGTTTCACATTTTCCCTCTAAGCACACACACAGACCATGTGAACACAGAAGTCTCATCAGAAACACAAATCCCATTCACCATAACGTTAAAAAATTTTTTTAAAGATTTTACTTATTTATTTGACAGAGAGAGACACAGTGAGAGAGGGAACATGAGCAGAGGGAGTGGGAGAGGGAGAAGCAAAGGAGGGAGCCCAATGCGGGGCTGGATCCCAGTACCCTGGGATCATGACCTGAGCCGAAGGCAGACACTTATCACCAGCCACCCAGGTGCCCCTCACCATAACATTTTTTAAAGTCCTTCAAACTCTTGCAACAGATGGGAATAACTCTTATCACCTTGGTCTCTGGGGATAAACTATCCTCCCTTGATCTTCTCTAGAGGCTCCATATAAAAAGGAAATTTCCTTGCTACCTCCAGTCAGAAAACAACAACAACAACAATAAAGCAAACAATAACAACAAAAACAAACAAACAAAAAAACCTCAGTGGATGACATTCCCTGGTCCAGAACTGGTCACACAACTACCTGGTCCAACTGCTACAGACAAGCCATGAAGGCTCCCGTTAACTCATAATCCATCATCCCTTTTCAGGAAAGCGGGATCTGTCACTAGCAAAAGGGGAAGGTTGTAGCATGAAACATGGGCACTAAAGAATTTGTGAGCCAGCTAGCCACACAAATCAGTGTCCAACGCAGCCTGCTTTTTTCCCAACCTACTCTGCTGCACTGCCTTCTGGTATTCACAGCCTGCTTGGAATCTGGGCTGATGCCACGGTGCACATTCTGTCGACGGACGGCCATTTCTGTCCAGTCATCAGGTGATTCATAAATAAATGTCAAGTATCAACACTGGCAAAGCACTCTGACCCTGAGAGAGCTGTAGAAATGGACAAGATATTGCACTAGGCTGTGCTCTCAGGATGGCGGGCATGTTGGCTACCAGGAACTACCATCTCCGGGCTAGCTGAGCACAGAGGGGAGGTCGCAAACATGGCGCAGCTTCAGGGAAGGACCTTTCTACATCTTTTTGATCTTTTGATTCACAGTGCTGGGTGGTACGTAAGTTTAAGACAAGACAATTTATGATAGGAAGAGATGGTGACAGGGAAAGCCGGAAGACATGAGGTAATTTCAGGAAAAGCACAAAAGTAACTCGGGGAGCATTGAACAAGGTGCAGGTTTCCTCCTCAGGTGAACGTCGATTGACTGGTAGAGTCTATTGAGTGCTGTCTTCAGGGGAATTCTCCAATTCTAACCACACTCAGTGTGACAGTGTTCTGGGATCCATTAATTATGCCTTTTATGGACGAGGCTTTCAAGGATGATGCCAGAAAATAGGAGAGGGATAGTAGTAATAAATGTGGACAGAAGGGTGAGTAGAAGCTAGAATGTTAAATGTCAGAGAGTCTAGAAAGTTGATTAGACATTGTTTTCTCTAGTTGCCAGAGGGACCAAAAAAAAAAAAAAAAAACCTGTTCACTTGGGTGACACCAAACTGTGGGACCTGTCCATTCAAGTGTGTGAGACCCCTGCATCTCTAACAAGTAAAATGAAAAGTCAGGACCATTTTCATAACCACTGCACTCCTCTGGTGTCCCCATAGACTTATTCTCTCAGCACCCCTTCCTGGAAAATCTGAAGCTTGGCATCACAGCAAGTGTGCGAAGAATGGCTGTACTTGTCCCACAACCACGTGACTGCAGTCATGACACCCCAGGGAGGTATCCTCTTCTCCTCACTGCTCTCTGGGGGCTTCCATAAGCAGAGGGCAGAACAGCCCAGTGTTGGGTCCTCACTGTAAATGCTGACCAACACAACCGCCCTGATGGAGATAGGATCAATTATTTTAGTCATGCTCCCCACAGGAAGACAACTTGAAGCTACCCAAAAGTCACAGTCACAACAGTCCTCAGAACAGTATGGATGTGCACAGTCATCCCAGACTAAAGAAATAAGTCAACAAGTGGGAACTGGCGCCCAAGACTCCTCCTCTCCATGGTCTCTGCTTCACCCCCAGGGAACAACACATCCTTTAGATCGCTGGCAGGGCAAACCACTACCATTTTATAAACACAGACCCATAGTCTTCAGTTGAAACCCTAGGAGCCAAATATGATCCCATATGAAATATCAAATGTGCCTCCATGGCAGCTTTGTGAGATCCCGCCCCCCCCAACCCCAGGGCAGAGGACCCAGCTGAGCCACACCCTCACTCTTGACCCACAGAAACTCTGAAACAGTATAGGTGTGCTGCTTGAAGCCTCTAAATGAGTAGTAATTTGCTATGCAACAATAGGTAGACTAATTTGACAAGAAACTAGTTATAGAAGTCTGGAATTAAGAGGTTCCAGTGGAGACATAAATTTGAAAATCTATCAGTATATCGATCACTTTGTGCTGGTTATGGTCTACGTCCCCCCACCTCAACCAATTGTTCACCTGTCTCCACCTTCCTCTGTGCCCCCAGGAGGCTACCTTCTACTGACTCCAACACCTAGGCTTCCATGGTTCAGCCAACAGGAGGCACCAGCAAGAGATCAAAGTGGTTAGCATATGTCTTACCCTGCCACAGCCCTCACACTTGGATCAGAGTGGCCCCAGGCAGGCCAGCCTTGCCATCTGGGTGGGGTGTCACCCTCCAACCTCCTACTCCTACCACACACAGTTGGCCTCAGTAGGAATAGTGACAGTTGACCTACAGTAACAGCAGAGAAGGGATGGTTCACCATCCCTTCTCTGGGTACATAGTTAAAGATGCAGGTAGGTGACAGATATGGAGGTGGGAAATTAAGCACTGTCTCTTCTGATTGTTTTCATTGTCTTTGTTCAGGTCATCCGTTGACAGTGAGGATGATGGTAAATGTGTCAGAGGTTTAAGGAAAGAAGTGGTCATGGAATAGTCATGTAGGAGAACCAGAGATAAATGGACTGGGGAAGTGTCCCCAATCCTGGGGAGGATAAGCAGATTCAGTTACCTGTGGTTGAGGCCTGTCCAGGTAGAGCAGACACTATCCAGATCCCTGAAACTCTCTGTGTTGGTTTTGTTCCATCCGTCCATCCACCAGCTAGTGCAGGAGCCACTGCTAATAGCTCATACCTGCACCACCTCCAGAGGCTGGTGCTTGGGTAAATGAAGCCTGCTCACCCTGAGATGCCTAATCATGCGGGATCAAAGTTTCAAAATCCCCTCCTTCTTGCCTCAAGATGGGAAGGACTCCATGTTACTCAAGGTCAAGATGACACTTGATTTTACCTGGAACCATTTCCATGCTTAGCTCTGCTCCTTCCCTATTCCGTTTCCCTCATTCTCTCATGGGTTTCTCTCATACTCCATTATCTAATCACTTGTGTCATAATTCCCTGTTCAGGCTTTGCACCCCAGAACAGCCCAGAGGACACTCCCCCTACCAAGGTGAGAAGGGATGAATGATGAGGGGGCTGTCAGCATGATGGAGAAGCCCCGTCGAGGCTGTCCTCTGCAGGCTGCAGCAGGAGATGCTGTTACATAGCTGGGTTCTCTGGTTTCAGAAGGGATGATAGCATCCTGGAGTAGTAGAGGCCAGATGGCATTAATCATCAATGACAAGATGACCCTAATCCTCACAGGGGGTGGCGACATCAGAATGGCAGTCAGGCGGCCTGACCTGGAGGAGTCTGTGGTGATGGAAAGTGGAACACGGTATTCCTCGGGGCAATAAATGTTTGCAGGCCTCAAAGATATCACTTAATACATATAATCAAAGAAATCAAGAATGAATTAGCTGAAGGTTGAAGTCAGTCACCCCAACAGACAGTCTTGATGCATTACCCGGTTTTTAGACCTGAGCCAGGTCTCAGACCTAACACCCATCAGTTGAAAGGGAGGTTGACAAGGAGGACATCAGAGGATATCAGAGCTGGGGTGAGGCAGACCATCAGAGCAGGATCAGGGCCTGCATGAGGAGGGCATCCAAGCAGGATGCTGGCCTAGTGTGGTCAGGTTATTTGTCCTACTGGGGGGGGATTCAGCAATAAATATATTGAGCATAATGGGAGCCAGATTTCTCACAGTTGGAAAAAGCACATACAGGGAAAGTTATACCCAACCCCATTCGATTGGTGGTGAATTGGAATTGGAGGTATAGGTGTAAGTTGATGGTTTTTAATATATATGTAGATACAGAAATATCTATATTAATCTCTATATAGAAACACACAGAGATACATATACATATATACACACACACATATACACTCTAGCTCTGACAACTGGTGGTGTGGGATCGGGGATCTCAACAGCAATACTCCAATAGATTTTAGTTTCTAAATATCATTCTCCATTTAAAGAAAGTAAGTCTACTTGAAAAAAAAATGGCTGACCCCAGGATTGATGCAAGAAAAAACCAAAGATGACTTAGAAATGTCAAACTTTCTCGAGTAATAAAGTAAGGAAGCACTCAAAGAATGATGGAGATGTAGAAAACAAACACAGAAGGGTGCCTGGGTGGCTCAGTCAGTTAAGCGTCCAACTCCTGATTTTGGCCTAGGTCATGATCTCTGGGTTGTGATATTGAGCCCTGTGTCAGACTCCACAATCAGTGAAGAGTCTGCTTCAGATTCTCTCTCTCCCTCTGCCTTTCTCCCTGTTCATGCTTGTGTGCTCATGCTCTCTCTCTCTCTCTCTCTCTCTCTCAAATAAATAAATAAATCTTAAAAACAAACAAACACAGAAACCAGATTGAAGGGACTCTTACTGGAAATATCTGGGACAATATGAGCACCAAAACAAATCCTGGTAGTACCAGGTTATAACTCATGAAACTGTAGAAATCAGTGAGTCCATAATGACAAAAATGTGTAAGTGGAAAAATAAATGGGGAATAGGAAAAGTGTTTCCTTATAGTAGAATGCCAAATGAAGATTGATGGAATTAGGAAATCAACATTTAGCAACCATTCAAGTAATAATTAATTCAGGCAAGAAATATCAATGGATGTTAAAACTAGAGGACTAAAATAAGAATTTATTTATGTATTTAAATATTTTATTTATTTATTTGACAGGGAGAGACAGAGGGAGAGAGGGAACACAAGCAGGGGAGTGAGAAAGGCAGAAGCAGGCTTCCCACAGAGCAGGGAGCCCAATGCGAGGCTCGATCCCAGGACCCTGGGATTATGTCCTGAGCCGAAGGCAGACACCTAACAGCTGAGCCACCTGGCACCCCAAGATGAGGAATTTAATATAGCTTCAAAGTATTTCCCCACAAAATTCATACTATTTTACAAGGGGGAGAAAAGTAACTATATTGGAGAAACACGGCAGACACTATTTTGATCAAGTGATCAAATTAATATCACCAGTCATAGGACAAATCCATATCATGTAGGATTGCAGTGAGAAGGATACAGCATCACATCTGTGGTGTTCTGACCAAAATTATAATTTTGGTCAGATTTGGTCAGGGATTTCATGAGGAAATCCCTGACACGACCATGCTGGAGAACATTCTACAACATAACTGGTCTGTGATCTTCAAAACCATGTACAAATCATGAAAGTTGCAGATTGAGGGAGACCAGGAAGACATGACACGTGATCCTGGACCAGATGCAAAAAAGACATTCTTTTTTTTTTTTTTTTAAAGAGAGGGAGGGGGGATGGGACAGAGAGGGAGAGAATATCTTAAGCAGACTTTATGCCCAGTGTGGAGCTTTCCCAACATGGAGCTCGATCTCACAACCTTGAGATCATGACCTGGGCTGAAATCAAGAGCTAGATGCTGGGGGAGGAGCAAGGGTGGCGGAGGAGTAGGAGACCTAAATATCGTGGGGTTCCAGTTCAGCTAGATAGTTATCAAACCATTCTGAAGACCTACAAACTCAACGGGAGACTGAAGAGAACAAGAGCAGCAACTGTAGGAACAGAAAAGCGACCACTTTCCGGAAGGTAGGACATGCGGAAAAGTGAGTCTGAAAGGACGGGAAGATAGACCGCGGGGAGAGGGGCCAGCCCCCCGCAAGTGATAGAGCTACGGAGAACAAATTCGGAACTTTTAGAAGTCTGCTCCACTGAGGGACGTTGCTCCAGAGGCTAAGCAGGGGTGGAGCCCTCACAGGGACAGCATGGTCTCTGCACCCGCGGGGTCACAGAAAGACCAGGGGTATCTGAGTGTGGTGGAGCTCCTGGGCATTGGAGCAGGGAAGCCTGCTGCAGTGACAGAGCCAGGGAGTGCGCTCTCAGCTGGGGGTTACCTTAAACTGTGATCCGTGGCACCATCGGGCGACTGCTCCTCCACAAGTGGCAGATCTGGGGAGACTCACCTTCCTCCCTGGAGAGAAGCAGCACAGGAGCGCTGGCAGGAATCTGCTGGATTTGGAGACTCCAAACGGGGCCGTGGGCCAGAGACAGAAACGCTCAGACACAGACCAGGTGAGCATGGAATGCAGCCGGAGACCAGGGAGGCGGGAGTGACTGACTGCTTTTCTCTGAGGGTGCACTGAGGAGTGGGGCCCCTGCTCTCGGCTGCTCCAGGCCGGAGACTGGGAGGCTACCATCTGCATTCCCGTCCTCCAGAGCTCTACGGAAAGCATTCAGGGAACAAAAGCCCCTGAGAACGAACACTGGGCAGATTTCTTAGGTTGGCCCCTGGTAAGGGTGGTGCAATTCCGCCTCGGACAAAGACATCTGAGAATCAGTGCAACAGACCCTTCCCCAGAAGATCAGCAAGAACATCCAGCCAATACCACGTTCACTGATTAATGAGAAATGCGGAAATCCAGAGCTAGGGGAAAGCAATGCATGGCATTCGTGGCTTTTTCCCCATGATCCTTCAGTTTTTCAAAGTTAAATTTTTTTAATTTTATTTTTTCTTATTCTAGTCTTTAAATTTTTCCTCTTTCCTATTTTAACCTTTTTAAACTATTTTAGCTTATCAATACCTTTTTAAAAAATCTTTTTAAATTTTCATTGTTATAGTCATATTCTCTCCCTTCATTGTATTTAAGCTTATTTTTTGTGTAGATATAGGTTTTTCTTTCTTTAAAATTTTGGGATACAGTTTCTTCTAACAGATCAAAATATACCCTAAATCTAGCACATGGCTTTGTTCTAGTCTCCAGCCTGATCACATTCTTTCCTCTTCTTTTATTCTTTCTTCAAACAACTGCTTATCTTATCAATTCCTTTTTTTTATTTTATTTTTTATAAACATATAATATATTTTTATCCCCAGGGGTACAGGTCTGTGAATTGCCAGGTTTACACACTTCACAGCACTCACCATAGCACATACCCTCCCCAATGTCCATAATCCCACCCCCCCTCTCCCAACCCCCCTCCCCCCATCAACCCTCAGTTTGTTTTGTGAGATTAAGAGTCACTTATGGTTTGTCTCCCTCCCAATCCCATCTTGTTTCATTTACTCTTCTCCTACCCCCTTAACCCCCCATGTTGCATCTCCTCTCCCTCATATCAGGGATCAATTCCTTTTTTAGAATCTTTTTTAATTTTCATCTTTACAGTCATTTTCCATCTCCTCCTCGTGTTTACCCTTAGTTTTATATATATAATATATAAGTTTTTCTTCCTTTAAAATTTTGGGAGGCAGTTTCTTCTAACAAGCCATGGAAGAGTTAAGCAGTTCCTCCAAATGCTAACCATAGAGTTACTATCTGACCTAGCAATTCCACTCTTCTACCCAAGAAAAATGAAAATCCATGTCTACTCAAAAAGCTGTGCACAAACATTCATAGCAACATTACTCATAACAGCAAAAAAGTGCAAACAACTTAAACATGCATCAGTTGATGAATGGTTAAAAAAATGTATATCCATACAATGGCCTATCATTTGGCAATAAAAATCAGGAAGTACTAACACATGCTACCACATGGATGAATCTTGAAAATATTATGTTCAGTGAAAGAAACCAGACACAAAAGAGCACACATATTATATGACTCCATTTATGTGGAATGCCCAGGAGAGACAAGCCCATAGAGACAGAAAGTAGATGAGTGGTTGCCTGGGGATGGGACAGGGGAGAAGGGGAGAGGAGCAGGAATGGGGAATAATTGCTAAAGGATGCAGGGTTTCTTTCTCAGGTAATGAAATGTTCTAAAATTGGATTGTAGTGGTGTTTGCCCAGCTCTGTGAATGTACCCAGAACTGTATGCCGTGTATCACATGTTAATGGCCACCAGGGGGCATCCTCTGCAGAAGCAGCGTGAGAACAACCAAGTGGACAGGATCCTATAGATGTCAGCCAGCCCACCTGAGTGTTGGTGAAATGGGATCATGAGTGGAACAACTATGGTGACAGATATGGAGGTTATGCCTGGGTCCTGCAGCACCATTTCTTCTCACCAAGATTGATCTAGATACTGCTGCTCCCGATGTCCAATGCATTAGCAACAAAGACCAACACTCAGACCCACAAGGAGGACGAAAAGAACCTATTGATACATGGGCTATAATTGGAAGCATCCACCCTGGAAATGGCAGCAACTCATCCTGACTAACACTGACACATATTCTTGGCATTTCCATTTCCCTTTCCTGCCTGGAATGGCTCTACCAGCACTGCAATCCAAGGGCTCACAGAGTCAGGGCCAGAACCAAGATGAGGCAAGTGAGGCATCTGGAGTAGCAAAGAGTGAGTGTCATCTTCAAGTCAGCCTCCTAGGCACCCCACTCGCCTCCCTCCAGTCCTCTCCCTGTACAGTATCTCATTTACCAACGTGAAACTACAGATAAAACATGGCTTTGGGCCAAGGAACCTTATCAATGGTGAAACAAAAGCAATGGGCATGTGGAATCCATTGCTCTTACCACATTATCCCAAAGCTGCCAATCTGATGGTGGTGAACGTCCCTCTTAAAGATGCAGCTGAGAAGCCAAGGATTCTCAAACCAATGGCCACTAGAGGGGGAATGTCCTCCGTAGGTGGAATACTTGGGTCCAGGATGAAGAGATTAGAGTAAGAGCAGCCCTACTTACCTTTAGTCCCAGTGACCCTCTAGGGAATTTGTGCTTCCCATGCCCACGCCTCTGGACTCTGGCAATCTAGAGGTCCTGGTCCCCAGAAGGAGCATGCTTACACCAGGGAATAAAAAATAAGGAGCCCATTGAACTTAAAATCAACTCTGGCTGCCTCCTAGACATTTTGTGGTCTTCGTGCCAGCACACCACCAGTCAAAGAAAGGCACTGCCATACTTCCAGGAATAATTGGTCCTTATCATGAGGACATAGGGTTGCTAACACATATTGGGAGTAGGGAGGAATATGTTTACCATTGGATATCCTAAAGCAACCATTGGACTATTGGAATATCCCTTCCTGCTCCCATGCCAAGTTTATCTGTACATGGAAAAATTATAGTAACCATGGCCTCATAAGAACATGATAAAAAAGGAGTCAGACACCCTGAGTGTCTAGGTCATTCCACCATCAAGCCACCTAGACCAGAAGAAATGCCAGCAGAGCTGAAGAGAAGCTGTCATGGGTGGTACAGAAAGGAGACAGTAATCATCCATTGCAGCCTTGGGGCCAACCACAGAACTGGGTGCTACAACTAGTCCCATATTCCTCTCTTATAACTTTCACTTCACACTGTGGCCATCCAGAATCCCAGAGAAGCTGAGATAAGGTGGAGAGAATTCAACATGAGAAGCCAGTGGGTCTAAGTGGTGCTAGAGCTGGACCAGAGCAGATGCTGTTGGCGCCCCCAGGATGCCTTTTCCCAATCTGCTATGCTTATCCCCCAGCTGCCAGCTGAATTCCTGCTAACAGCTCACACTTGCTACTCCACCAGCAAGTTGTCCTTGGCTGATTGGATCCACCTCACAGCTTATATTACCTGTAGTCCAGGCTGCCTGTGACGAATGATTGCCCATCGTTGGGGCGGGGAGGGGTACAAAAGCCCATCTCCCTTGGCTCAAGGTGGAGCAACTCTGGGAAGCCGTTTTCATTCCAGAGCTCCTGCAAATTCATGGAGAGGCTAGGCTTTGCTGACGTCATCCTCTGGCTCAGCTGCTGCTTCGTCCCTGTTACACTTTCCTCGTTGCCTTACAGGCTTTTCCGGAGGGCATGCCTTACACATCATGTGCACGGGAATGCCCGCCTTGGATTCCACTTCAAGAGAACCGGACACAGAAATACAAAAGTGATTTCAGTTTCAAAATGAATACAAAATTTAAATGAAACTTAAATTGACTGACAAATGCAGTTTGAAGTCAGCCTCTCGACCATTCCCTGACCTGGGATTGAAATCACATGGCAGATTTCTTAAAATGCCATTTGCTGGGTCCTGTATGAGACCTCCTTCACCAGACTCCACAGGTGAGACTGAGAAGTCCCACTTTTTGTAAAGTTCTCCTGGTACTACTGGTTGTTAAGGTTTTGGAACGCATTAGTTTGGACAATTCATTTGTGCTGGATGGTTTCGATACGCCTCTCTATGAACCCATAGAATGTGCCAGATGCCAGTTTGAGCTCCCTCCTAATACTCCAAGTCGGCAATTCATAAACTAGTCTTTACACATCAATATTCCTTAACTGAAAAAAAATTATCTCGATTTTAAATGATACTTAGGATGATTATTCACTACAAAAATAATGTGAAATTTGACATAGATAGTCCTGAATATTGTATGTGTCATTGACTATATTTTACAAAATGATAATGATTCTTTTTACTTTATAAGTTCCTATGTATCACTGTGCTGGTCATTATAGACTCGGGAATGCGCCACCAAATGTCAGTGACGTCACAGAGGAAAAGGGTATCTCTTTGTCATACAAAGCCCACAGCCTGTCTGGGCACCTCCTCAGAGAGGCTGTCCTCCATGCCCACCACTCAGCAGCGTGGGACACTTCCAGCTTAAGGTACTTCCATCTCATCTCGAGGCTTAGTGTTCACTGCTGCTGCAGAGACTCGCACACGAAATCGAATGCTGAAACCCTAAGGTGACCTGTCACCATTTCCATTGATTACACGGGTCACAACCTATTGGGAGAATAATGAGTACACCAAAGGAGAGTAATCCCTAAGAAAGGGGAATCCTGCTGTATGCCCAGAATAAGGGAGGAACTGCATATTGGGAAGACTAGCAATGTCTACAACCATTATTAAACAAAATGCAGAAGATTCATGAAAGTAGAAAAAAATATATATGCATATATGTATGTGTGTATGCGTGTGTATATGTATACACATACTCCACCACTGCTATCAGATTTTGGTTTATTTCCCTTGAATCACTGAAAATACAAGTTCTTTTGAATAATGCTTATTTTTATTTTACAAATATACACCCTACTGTGGAATATTTTGAAAGTACATCAATGTGTGCCCCCCAAATTAAAACCCTTATGATCCCACCTCCAAAATATAACCACATATGATTTTTTAAAAGATTTTATTTATTTATTTGACAGAGATCACAAGTAGGCAGAGAGGCAGGCAGAGAGGGCGGGGGAAGCAGGCTCCCCGCTAAGCCGAGAGCCCAATGCAGGGCTCGATCCCAGGACCCTGGGACCACGACCTGAGCCAAAGGCAGAGGCTTTAACCCACTGAGCCACCCAGGCACCCCCACATATGATTTTTAATCGAAATTGGAATCATACTGTTTACACTTATTGGTAATATGTTTGCTTTCCTTATCAATTTATACAAATTCAATTTTTAATCTCACATTATGGTCATTAATTATGCAATTTCAAGCAAGGCCCTCCTCTCTGGGTCTCAGTTACCCTGTTACAAGAGATTATCTCTAAGATGGTCTTCCAGCTCTGGTGATTTTGAATATATGCAACTTCTGATGTTTGTATACCTTCCTCTTTCTCTTCTCCTCTCATCTACAGGCTTCCCCGGACTAATCATACCTGGGAGAATGAAGACCTTGAACCAACCTCCTTCAGATTCCATTTTCAGGACCCAGAATAGCTTCCGGGATAGGGCTTCTGTCTGTCAGCGTTATGCCCTGAGGCCTCTGTTGCTTTCAACCTGACACATTAAATCTTCTTAGGCTGAGTCCCTGGCCACATCATTGTCACAAATTTTTGCCAGACCAGACAACCATGACTTGCAATCAATGAATCTCCACATCTCTGATTAGAAAAGAATATAAACCCCTCACCAATAAAATGTAAACTCATAAAACAAGGTCTTCGTTTTGTTTACAACTTGTACACCTGTTACTTAGGAACTTTCTGGAACATAGTAGGTGCTCAGTATTTGATCATTTAAATAAGTGAATCTAACATTATCCCCTACCTTTTTCCAGCAGGACTAAGAACTCCTGTAACATGTGTTTCTACATCTCCAACAGCTGAGACCTGATTCTGTCCCAAAATAACCAGTCCCACCACAGCACCAAGAAACAGGCGCAACTGGAGGTTGGCAGTGCGAGACTCAACACATCCACTACCCCAACTGTTAAGTCAAGAACAGGAGCACTGAGGGTGGACATGTCACGTGGGCAAATGTTGGCTCTGGGAGTGGACATACAACCTTCAAAAACAGTAACTTTCCTATCTGTAAGCTGTAGATTACTTTATAAGACTTTCATGCCCTTTCTAAAAATCTTACCTTGAGGGTTAGGCAGAGGCTGGATTTAAATTCAGGATTTGTTGAACTGCGGAGCCTTTCTGCGATTTTTTACATCGGTCACCAGGGGGTGCACTTGTTGCTTAAATCGTTTCTATCATCCCTGTGGCTGGGGACCTGCAGTCTGAGGGCTATATCAGACTTGGAGAATTAATTACAGACATTTAGGTCCTACAACAAAGGAATGATGCTAAAAGAAAGATTACCTAGCAAGACACGTGCTGGGAGCACATCATATCTACTGAGAAGGGTGGATAGAAATCCTTCCTTTACCACTGATTAAATCTGGGGTGGGGTGCCTGGCTGGCTCAGTCAGAGGAGCACGAGACTCTTGATCTTGGGTCCTGAGTTCGAGCCCCATGTTGGGTGTAGAGATCATTTAAATAAAAACAAACAAACAACTCTAAATTTCTGGCAGTCTCCTAAAATGTTAGGGCCATAAGGAAATGCAACAGCATCCAAGCATTTCCTCCAACCTTCCATTTTATAGATGGGAAAACCAAAGCCCAGAGAAAAGTAAATTACTTTCCCAAGATGAACCAACTATCTAATAACAGAGCCAGAATTAAAACTCAAGAGTTCATTTCATTGAGTATTTGATGGTTTGGCTGGGGAGGGGATGGTCTTTAGAAACAACCCTTTGGATTCAAAGGCAACCTAAACTCTATTTTTTTTTAAGATTTTATTTATTTATTTATTTATTTATTTATTTATTTATTTATTTGTCAGAGAGAGAGAGTGATTGAGCACACAAGCAGGCAGAGTGGCAGGCAGAGGTGGAGAGAGAAGCAGGCTCCCTGCCAAGCAAGGAGCCTGATTCTGGACTCCATCCCAGGACCCTGGGATCATGACCTGAGCTGAAGGCAGTGGCTTAACCTGCTGAGCCACCCAGGCATCCCCAACCTAAACTCTATTGGGCATAAGACTGGTCTTTTTAGAAGAGGTTTTAGATTATGACATCTTTGCTCAAAAGAGAAAAGAGAGAGGAGAGAGGGGAGGATGGGGGAAGGGATGGGAAAAGAAAGGAAGGGAAGAGAAAGAAAGGGAGGGAAGGAGAAGGGAGAAGAAGGGAAGGGAGGGGAGGGGAAGGGAAAGGAAGAGAAAGGACGGAAGGGGTAAGGATGGGAAGGGGTGGGAAGGGAAGAGAAAGAGAGAGAAGAGTTTTCTGCTGCCTTTGTCTCCAGGCAGCCTCCAGCGCTGCTCTCTTCCTAGCCACTGCAGCGATGCTGCATTGTTTGAAGTACTCATTTTTTTCAAAATCGAAAGATGAAGGATAAACTCCCAAAACAAAAGGCATTTTTCTTCCAAGGGCTTAGATAAATCATAATTCAAGAACAAAAGAGTCAAGGGTGAGCAATCCCTCAAAAACCGTCTGCAGAACAATCACACATTGCCAATAGCAGATCTCTTTTCTGAAGTGCACCTTGGAGGGGGGGCCCCCCCGGAAGCATATTCAAATGCCTCGCTTTATAGAAGAGGAATGTGTGGTTCACAGAGGGGAAGGGGTAGGGTCATCACTCAAATGCTTTCAGAAGCCAGGGCTATGAAGCAAGCTGGGGACAGATAAGAGATATTTTAGTTATGATACCAAAAATATGTGACTTCACCCTTTAAGAAAAACAACAGAGCAGGCCTGTTGACAAGTGGCAAATAGCACATGCCCTCAGTGATGGGGAAAAGAGTGGGGACTGTGACAAACTGGACACGTCCTGCTTCAAGGGAGCAGCTGCTCCCCAGCGTCATTGGTCACTGTCATGTAGGCATGGGAGCCTGAGGTTGCCAGATCTTGTAATTTTTTTTAAAATATGGATTTGTACTTGAAATGTCCTAATCTTTTCTTTTTTTTTTAAGATTTTATTTATTTATTTGACAGAGAGAGACACATCAAGAGAGGGAACACAGCAGAGGAAGTGGGAGAGGGAGAAGCAGGCTTCCTGCGGCACAGGGAGCCCAATGTGGGGCTGGATCCCAGGACCCCGGGATCATGACCTGAGCTGAAGGCAGATGCTAAACGACTGAGCCACCCAGGCGCCCCTGAAATGTTCTAATCTTTTCTTAACAGTGACAACTAGTTTGAACTAGTTGCAGGCCAAACAGAACCCTTCTGGAGTCTGGCTTCCGCTGTGAAGTGTCTGGTACGTGCCCTCTGGACTAGGGTCCTGTGGAAGGATAGCATATGGGCCTTCCTGGAAGCCCTTCTGGTTTTAGTTCAACCATCCCCTTGCTATGGGATCTTCCAGGAACCACGTTTCTCTGGCCTCTGTTTTCTTATGTGAAATGCCAGGGCAATGAAGTAGGGGATCTCCAAAGTTTATCTGACAGTCTCAGTTTCTGAGTGTTCTTCACAGATGGAGATTCTCACATTAGCAAGGCATTCTGGGAAGATCACAGGGTCTGGAGGCAAAAGATCTACAAACTTCTCTATCCCTCCCTGTCGCTGTCATACTGAAACTTCAAACATCGCATGTCCAAAACCGAGCTATCCTCTCCCACACCCAAACGGTTCCTCAGCTGGACCTCACCCACAGTATAGGGCACCACAACTCACCCAGCTGCCCAAGCCAGAAACCCTGGCCTCATCCTCAAACCCACCCTCACCCCCCAGCCTCAGCCAACCAGCAAGTCCTGTCAATTCCACTTTTTAATCTGTCAACTCTGTTCACGTCCTTCCATCTCCAGTGCCAACATCCTAATCCGGGCAGCCATGCTTTCTCACCCCACTTACCCCACAACTGTCTCCCTACCTTCATTCTTACCCTCTAGTCCATTCCTCATACTGCAGTCAGAGTTGTCTGCATAAGACACATATTCCCAGCTTCAAATCCTTCTGCGGTTGCCCTCAAGACAAAATCCAAACCCTTTAACAAGAGGCCCTTGGTTTTGTTTTTGTTTTTATTTTTCCTGAGCCAGCCTCACATTCTAGACTCTTCTCTCACCACTGCCCCAAACACTCCACCTGGGGTTGGAGAACTCCTGGAAAGAAGAAACTGCAGCTTATTAACCAGTGCATTCCCAGAACCTGACAGCTGCTTGCTGCTTGATGAATGAATAAGCGAGTGAATGGATGGATGGATGGATGGATGGACGGACAGACGGACGATGGGTGGGTGAGTGGATGAATGAATGAGTGAATGTATGAGTCCAAGGACTCCCCTACTTACTAACTAGATCTTACAGCATATTCACTTTCACTTTCTCCACTCTAAAAATGCCTACCCTCACAAGTTAAAAATGAGAAGCCTATTAGGCAACAGGTGTAAATGACCATTGGAGCCTTTAAAAGCAGAATCTAGACATTAGTTGCTACCTACCTTCTCTGTGCTTCAGTTTCCCAGCTCAGCACCTACTTCAGTACCTGCCTCATAGCCTTAAAGTGTGAGTTAAATTAGCTCATATATGTACCATGCTTCGGATAGTACGTGGTAAGTGAGTAAGTGTTACTATAATGACGGGAATGATGCTAGTGATTAGTGATCTTTACGACCCTGTGAGGTTCCACGTGTAGTGCACATTTGTGACTGCTCTTTTGGTAACAGACCCCTGGTTTCCTTTTGGAAGAAGTTTTGAGTGAAGTCTGAATAGGACTATCAATCAGGGTGTGTCCTCCCTTAGCCAGTGGGGGGAGTCTACAACCAGAACCCAGCCAATCACTCTCTGGCTCTCCCAGAACTTGGAGTCTTGAGTGGTAGGAATGAAGAAAGCCAAGTTAGGTGCTCGTGCATCTCTATGGGGGACACGTGGATGGGACAATGGAGATGTCCCAACCCTGGAAACTTACAAGCCCGACTCTCACCTTTCCAGGCATGGTTCTTCAGCCTTCCCTTCCAACCATGAGCTACCCCCACTGCCTTCCAATAAATTCCCCTTTGCCTATGTTAGCCAATAGTCACTCCTGTGGCTTTTTGCCAGACACCCCTGGCCCTCAGTGCTCCAGGGTCAGCAGACACCCTGTGGGGCCTCAGACAAGGCATTTCTCCTTCTTGTACCTCCATGTACTCCCCCTAAAGTGGGGGGCCTTGGCCGGCTACTTGTTCCCAGCTGATCAGTGGCAGCATCTTAAGATAGAGCCTCGCCCAATCCTACTGAGTCAGACTTTCTGGGGGGGGGGGGGGCCTGGGAATCTATATTTTTAAAATAGTTCTCCCTAGTGATTCTGAGATGCAACCAACTTGGGAAGCACGGGATGGGAGGTCTTCCAGGGGCCCTCTGGGAGCAGAGGGCTGGGATTCTCAGTGCTTCTCTGCTGCTGCTACTCTCTCCGATTCCAGATTCGGAGTCAAGCCCCATCACTCTCCCCACAGAGAAACTTTCTGTCACTTCCTAGCACACCAGAATAAAACGCAAACTCCCCCAGCCTCCTCTCCCACCTCATCTGTCCCTGGCCTTTCTGCTGTGCCTAGAAGAGAAACTTCTGCCTACAAAGCTCTTCCCTACTCTGCGCAGCCATTTTCTTCTAACTCAAAGTTCTGCTCAGATGTTATCTCCTCCTGATCACCCAGTCAGAAACATCCTCCCTCTACCTTCATGCTCCATCGCCCCGTTCTCTTTTCTTTTCCTTTGCTGCACTTATCCCTGTATGAAATTATCTTTTTATTCATTATTTTAACCTGGTTCATTGGCAGTGTGTCCCCCCTAGAATGTAAGTTCCATGAGAGCAGGGACGATGACCGTCTTGTTCTCTAATATGTACCCAGCTTCTGGAATAGGGACCAACTCAAAGGAGGCCCTCTATAAAATATTTGTTTTTGAACAAATCTGCTTCATAAGATCCTAGAGGAGTGATCAAAGTTCCAACTCTCACTCCTCCTGAGATGGTGCTTCAGATGTTTCTCCCTGGGATTGGCAGCCAGGTGCCCTTGGCCTTCACCTTGAGTTGACAGGCTGGTGTCTGCGGCTCTCAGAGGCTTGGCCCGGATATGAAGCCAGCTCCTAGAGAAAGATCACATCACACCCCCAGGCCGCATCCACCCCAGCTCAGCGTCTCCTCTGACAAACCTTGTTAATGTCCTTGGCTTTTCACTCTTTAGGCTTGCAGCCAGGAAATACGACTCCGGAGGTGAGCTTTTAGGAACACAAAGATGTCCTCTCCTTTTAAGTCAATTATTTCACATAAATGCTCTGTTTTTCATTTTCCCATCTCCATCCCACAGCACCTGCTCCAAATCCCAAGTCCTTGGGAAAGATATTGGGACATTATTCCTCGACCCCTAAATGAATTACCTTTGCCAATTTAGGTGTAGGATGATGCCCAGCTTTTGTTGAGAGACCTCACCAAAATTGGCTTCATGAAACCCATTTATACATTTCCTATAACAATGAGACTAAGGTCATTGGCCACAGGGACCCTAAGGGTCTAACATCAGAAAAATCCTCCCAAAACTGTGCTCTGAGAGCTAAGTGTTAGAGCTGCCTCAAATTCTTTATGGAAATGAACAGGAGAAAAACAAAGAAGAAAAGAAAGGAGGAAGGAGGGGAAGATAATGTAAACTAGCAAAAAAAAAAAAAAAAAAAAGGTGACCTACTTTGCCACTTTAGACGTATTGGTCTGTTTCTTCCTCGCTGAAATAATCATTCAAGCATGCAACAAAAATTTATTGAGTACCTACTACACACCAGGCATTGTGACACTTGGGATACATCAGTGATCCAAACAGATGACAATGTCTGCTCGTGTGGAACCTGTATTCTACCGAAAGAAGATGGACACTGAAACAGTGACCCTATTAGCCACATAAGTTAATTTAAAATTTACAAATAAATGTATTAATAAAGAATATATTGAAGAGTGCTTTATGTTACAACAAATGTACAATATAGCTTGTATATTACCTAGTATGTTAGAAGGTAAAATGTGCCATCGTAAAGGAAAAGGTAAAGGGGAACTGGGCAGCAGGAGGGAGGAGGCAGAGGCAAGCTCCACTATTAAGAAGAGTGGTCAGGGTGGGCCTCATTGAGGAAGTGACCTTGAGCAAAGACTTGTACGGTGTGAGGGCATTAGTTCCATGTGCTATTTCCCTTTCTTTTTGCCATCCGAGATGATCAGAACTGAATTTGAGGCTCAAGCCCAGTGCCCTGGAGGCCTCTGTGGTCTGCATATTTGTAGTCTTTTTTCTATTGGGGAGGCAGGGCGGGACAGCGGTGAAGGGCACGAGTTCCAAAGTCAAACCAAATATTGGTGCTATGGCTCATCAGTTATGTGACTTTGGGCATCATAGTTCATCTCTCTGGTCCTCAGTTCTCTATGCCTCAAAAGGAAGAAAATAATAGCACCTACCTCACAGGGATCTTTTTATGGATTAAATAAAGTGATGTATACAAAATTCCTTTGCATTCAGGAAGAACTCAATAAAAATCAGCTGTAATTATCAAGCTTTGGTCTTGTCTCTCAAAGTTTATTTATATCTTTCTTGGTCCTGATTCTCTATTCTTATTGATATTTTAACATTGTTTTATGGTTTCTGCTCCTGTGGTAAGCTACCTCAAATCCTTTGTGGATTGGGGTGGGTTATAAATAAGTAAGTAAATAAATAAAATCTGGATAGGGGAACATTTTCACTGAAGCAAAACATTTCATTATCAGTAGCGTGAATTCCAAGTGAGACCAAAAGCAAGAAATATCGACTCTAATCTCTAAAAGCCCATCAAAAACCACCAGCAAGTTGCTCTCTGGTTAGTCAGGCCCTCTTTCTCTCCCCCCCTTTCTCTCTTCTTTCCCAAACCCCTCTTCCTCCCTTCCTCAAAAGAGGCTACGTGAGTCACATGAAATGGCCCAGTAAGCCTAACCCCTCCCGACCCCCAAAGGATGACTCCATTGCCATGGGACTCACAGAATTCTCCTTCTTCCCCATCAGAGAAGAGAAAGGAAATTGGTGGGCTCACTCTGCATGCTGACGAGGTAAACAGATGGGTGCTGCTCAGCGCACTGAGTCAGACACCGGTCAGAATCTCATTCCTGCCATTCATTAGAGAGTACTGTGGCCAACGGGAAGCCATGGTCACAGTACTGGGCCTCAGCTTCCTCACTGGTAATAACAGTACCCATGCAGATGAAAGGGGAGAATAGAGGGAAGCAACATGGTTAGCTTGTTTTTAAAGCCCTTCATAAAAGTTGGACTTTCCTTCCTTAACTGCACCCCATGGTAACATTTACCGGACAATGGGAATCTAAAACTCTTTAATAAGAGGATGTACAGGGCAGAAAAGGGGTAAGAAGACTAGTTTAGCTCTATCCCTATGGGACAGCAATGCCCTATGAGAAGCAAAGGAAACAGATCATTTTTTGAGCCACTACTACATTGTAGGTCCAGTCGCACAGGTATGTATCACACAGGTATCTTACCATGTATGTCATCACAGATCCTTACTGTAACCCCTGGAGATGGACATTGTACATCACATCTGACAGCTAGGGCTGGGTTTGGAACCCAGAGCACACAGCTGGGAATGTCTGTGAGGCAGTCCTGGCCTTCCGGTATTGTCTTCACAAAGGGTGACAACTCACCTTCCCCATAGGACATCACAGGCATCCCTGACAGAAGCCAGCAAGTCCCCAGACCTGCTGGAGTGCCAAGCCTCTGTGATTCCCTGAGCTGGCTTCCAAAAGAATCTGGGCCAGGCTGACCTTGCCGAATCTCTCTGAGCCCTCCTCCTTCCCTCCCCTCCCCTCCCCTCCATCAGCCTCCAGGGCCTTTGCTGGTAAGGCACCCCTTATGAACTCAGGCTTTGGATTTAGCTAGATCTGAATTTGAAACACACACCCCTCACATATCAACTGCAGGACCTTAAACATGAGTCACTTTTCCCTTCTGGTTTCTATTCTGAAAATGAGAATATCAAAATGCCTGCCTCCCAAAGTTATCATGAAGATGAATAGAGCGATGTATTGAAAATACATGAAACAGTGCCTGGAGCATACTCAATGTTCATTTATGGTCGCTGCTATTGTTACACTGATGCCATTAGGGAAAATCAACCTTATGCTGAAGGACAAGAGATGATGCTCTCAGGGAGGGAGTGTCCTTGAGCAGTAACTGACATGTCTACCCACGCTTCCGAACAGACCAAGCTGCACGACCTGATTATCTGACACTGGATCCACAGACAACTACCTGAGGATAATGAAAAGACCTAGCTGGGCTCTGTGCCTCTCCTAGGGGGAAAAAAGACTAATCAAGATCCAGTCCTTCCAAATCACTGCCCTTAATCCACAAGCATGTAATGATGGTCCCTCCGTGCTGGGAACTGGAGAGAGATAAGAGACCCATCCCTAGCCCAGGAGTTTATAGTGCACTTAGAAGAAAAGAAGAAAGAAAGAAAGAAAGAAAGAAAGAAAGAAAGAAAGAAAGAAAAAAAGATACTGCTATCATAGCAGACAGAAAGGAATGAGTACTTAGTACCCAGGTGGGATATGAGTGAAAGCCCTATGGAGAAGGATGTATTTGAACTGGACCTTACAAACAAGGAAAAACAGAGGGGCGTGGCTTTCCAGGCTGAAAGCACTGGATGAACGAAGGATAGAAACCGGAAAAATATAGTTTGTTTAGAGAACAAAATGTTGGGGAGCCTGGGGGACTGGAATGCCACAGACTGAGGTGAGAGCTGACAGTGAAAGGCCAATGAGCCACAGGAGACACACAAAAAGGTCATGACTACCACGAAGAAAATAGGAAGAGTGGGCTTCCAATTTAAAATAGGATGGTCACAGAAGACCTCTTTGAGGTGACACATTTAAGATGTAAAGGAGCAAGACGTGTGACTCTCTGGGGCCAGTTTCCAGGCAGAGCGGTGCAAAGGTTCTGAGGCCACATGGTAGCTGCCATGTTGGCGGTGCGTTAAAAGAGACCACTGCGAATAGAGCGGTAGGAAGTGAGGTCAGAGACTTCAAAGGGAGCCAGCTCAGGAGAGGCCTTGCAGCCTGTTAAGGGGCTTTAGCTTTCACTTGCCTAAAATGAAGAGCCATTGTAGGATTGAAGACTTACGTTTTAAAAGGATCTCTTACTGCTGTGTGGCGAATCAACGCAGGGGCCAAGGCTGGAAGCAGGAAGACCAATCTGGTGGCTATAGCAGAATTCCGAGTGAAAGAGGATAGTGGCTGGAACAAGGGTGATAGCTGTGTGGTGTCTCGCCTCGGTTACCCCATGTAAAAATGGAGCTTAGGATCTCTGCTCTGTGTGCAGCCTGATACCTCAAAAAGCTCCCCCCTCCCCCGCCAATCAGGAATATGAGGAACCTCTAACTAGCGGGGTGCCAGCCTGGGAAAATGTGAGATTGTGGGGCCATGGGCAGCTCCTTGCACGTCCCGGCCCCTGGTGCCCAGAAGAAAACCAAGACAGGTGCGGGCCCCACCGCGAGCATCAGGCCGGAGAGACCCGGCGGAGCGAGGTCTTGCTCCCCAGAAACTGAAGAAAAAAGAGTGGGAAGGCGGGTGCCTCATGCGAGCCCTGGAGCAGGTCCTGGGCACCCGGCACTGTGTGCGCCCGGGTATGCAACCACTCCGTGCAGATGTTGGCATCTTGCGGGCAACATCGGGGAGCGGCACAGCACCCTCTCCAGGCACCCTCCGGTCCCCCCCCCTCCGCCCCCAGGACTGACCCCTTTGTCTTGCTCTCCTTTACCCTATCTGTCTGCCTGTACGTCCCGCACTGGGTTCGGAGCGCATAGCCCCGCTGGGGTCCCTCTGGCGGTCGCCGTATAGGCGCAGCCCGGGCCCGGGGCTCCCGTGAAGAGAAAATCATGAATGAAATGCATGCGGTTCTCCCGCTCCCCCGCCCTCGCTGTCCAGGCAACCTCCGCGCGGGGGCGGCGCGCGCGGGGACTCCGCGCAGAGTAGGGGGAGGGGGCGCCTGAGAGCAGGGTCAGGGACTAAGGCTCGGGGATCCGGCCCCACTCGGGCCCCTAGGCGCTGCCGGAGCTCCCACGCCCCGCCCGCCAGCCCCGCGGGCCCTGCGCAATTCCCGGGGAGCGGCGCCAGGCCGCCCGGGGGCGGGGCGGAGCCGGGGCCGGGGGGTGCCGAGCAGACCCGGCGGCTGCGCCCGCGACTCCGCAGCCCAAGCGCATTTAGTGGGGCGGCCGGGCAAGGGAGCGCGCACGGAGCGCGGGACGGAGCGCCGGGCGGACAGACCGACGGACGGACGCCCCCGCACACGCAGACGCACAGAGCTCGGCGCGGCCCCCGTCACACACACACACTCGCGCAGACACACACAGGAACACACGCAGACACACGCACACTCGCGCGCGCACATCCTCCCGCCAGCCTGCCCGCCCGCCCGCTCGCCGGCACCCGGAGCCCGCTCTGGCCGGTAAGTGCGGCGCCTCTGTGGGCGCCTTTGTGTGGGGAGCGGGGAGGTGGAAGGCGCGGGGTCCCTCCGGGAGCCGCCCGGCGAGTGAGACCTCCTCCAACCCCCAGGGCCGAGAAGCCAGAGCCCGCCACCGCCACGCCCCCATGGGGCTTCCTGCGCCCCCGGACTGGGGGAGGGGGATCCGGCCGGGGAGGGGGCTCGGCGCTGGGTACCGGGTAGAGAGCGGCAGCCACTCCCCACGAAGCTCGTGCACGGTTCTGGGGAAGGATGGAGGCGGTGGTCCCGGGTCCGAGCGCCTCCGCGACCGAGGCTGGTGCGCGGCTCTTGGCTGCATCGCCTCTCCGGGGTCTGAAGCTCCGGAGGGAGGCAGGAGATCGCCGCTAGCCTGCTGGCCTGTAAAACGAACTCCCAGCCTTCCCTTCGCTTCGCCTCCCCCGGACCGACAGTGTAGCTTAAACCACCGGCTACCCACCCACCCTCAAAATAAGAGCCCAGCGCGTTCCCCTCCCCCAGCATGCCCCTTTTTCCTAGATGAGGCCCAGACTCCTGCAAAATCCGGAGATTGTCCTGATCAGAGCCCTGAGGGGCTTACCTGACCAAGGATCACGTGGCTTAGAGGGTCAGAACCAGATGAGCCCTTGGAACTCACCTAACCCCCTCACTGTACAAATGGGGAAACTGAGGTCCAGTGAGGTGGCTTGACCAAGGTCACCAGAGTTAGTGACAAAGCGTGCCTTAGAATTTAGGGTCTATGGCTTTCCTATTCATTTTTCTCCTACATGATTCAATTCTATAGCCACTGAAACCCCAAAATTCATCTGAGTGTACCAGCAAAGTCTTTGTAATTCCAGCCCTGCCCCCACTTGGAGCGGCAGGTGCCTTTCATTTGCTACCATCCTTACCGTGGGGGGAAAAGGGTGGCCTTTAGTTTGCTTCAGTCAGCCTCAAAGGAGAGCTCTCTTATGCAAGCAAGCACTCCAGGTTTGGGGATTTGATTGGCAAGAATGAAGCAGCTCTGGGCAGGAGATCAGATTCTAGGATGTTGGGCTCTCCCAGAAGTCATTGAGTCTGTGTCCTCAGTTGGACCAGTTGCTGTGGCATTCAAGAGTCAACCCCTTCCCTCACCTTGACCTGACTATACGGCTTCCCAGTCACGCTCCCCTCCTTCTTAATGGCCTGCATCTTATACCCAGGCCCCTTGTGTCATCCCTTTGTGGAGGTCCCCCAAATCCTTCACATCCGGCTGCCCCTTCCTCCTTGATGTCTGTTGAGTATGGCCTCTTGATGTTGCTGACAAAGCTGCTGGGGAAGCTTGAGTTACAGCTTCATCAGGCTCAGGTGGTAGCTCAGGGCAAGGCTCCCTCAAGGGCAGCTGGGTGTCCCCAGAGCTGAGCCCGATGCCTGGTGCAGACAGGGTGCCCCGAGAGGTATGGAAGGAGTACAAGCTGGGTGGTGAGTGGAAGAAGTCAGTCACTCTTGAGGAGACTCAAGACGTAGACAACATAGTTGGCAAGGAGGGCAGTGTTCAGTCTGTAGGGGCCTGAGGCTCTTGTCTCAAGAGCTTCCTTCTTGAGTGGGGTGAGCAGCCTGGCAAGGTGACTAGATGTTCTAACTTCAGGGACGACCACTCAGGCTGTAGGCCCCAGAAATGGCATTGCACTCCAGAAGCGCCATTTACGTAGACTTCCTAATGCGTGGTGCCCCTTGGCTTTCTGTGGAGCGGTGGCTCCCACTCTGAAAGTGGAGAGATCTGGGTTCTAGGCCCAGCCTCCTCCTCGCTGGCTGGACAGCTTCAATGAATGCTCATAACCTCTCTGGGTCTGAGATTCTCCATCTGAAAGATAAGATTATGGGATTGAAAATTTGCAGGGTACCTTTCAGGGCTGAACCAGGGAAAAGGGTGGGGGGAAGGGGAGCACTTATTTATATAACTACTGTGGGCCTGCTTTTCCTCTTCTATTACTCTGTGAGGGAATACAATGAGGTGAGATAATTTATGTAGGGTACTTAGCACAGTGCCTGGGGCATAGAAGGAGCTCCGGAATAGGTAACTATTAATACCGTTAGAGCCCAGGCTTTGTGGGTATACCCTCCACGTCTTCCCTCTTCCATTGCCCAAAGACATGGGATTTTAGGGCCCCAGAATCCCTCTCTCCCCAAAATTCCCTTCCCCACCTGACTTAGGGCTCAGCTGGCATAAGACATCCATGAAACCTCCCTGGGACAAGGAACGCTTCTCTTCATCTGTTGTTTCTCAGCTAATTGTGATGGAATTTAGTAATTGATATAGTGTCAAAGCTTTTCTTACACTGTCGCTTACATTTAATTCTCTAAACACACCCATGATAGCCACAGTGTTATCATTCCCATTTTACAAATGGGGAAGCTAAGACTCGGAGTCGAACTTATCTAAGGGTGCATAATTTAAAAGTCTCAGCCAGAGAGCTGTGCCTCGAGCTCAGATCATCTGAATCCAGATTCTGAACCCTTCCTTGTCATATCGCCTGTCTTTTCCCAACACCTGCCCTAAAAGAGATACAGATGACCTTTGGGAAAGAGTTGAGAAGAAGGATGGATTTTATTCTTCTGGAAAATCAGGAGTCGCTTCTTGGAGAAGCTGTGTAGCATATGAATTGGGTCTACGTGATTAGTACACTAGAAGAAAGAAAGGGCATTATTTCAAGTGTTAGAGGGAGCATGAACAGAAAACAGGCAGCGGGGCCTTCTCGGGCATGTGTAGAAACTGGGAAGTGTTTCATTCCAACTGGAGCAGAAAGGATAACAGAGGAGTTGTAAGAAGGAAGACTGGGTAGGAAGGTGGAGGCAGTTTCTGGGAGCATTGAATGCCAAGCTAAGAGACTGGTCTTTAGTTTCTGAGTAGAAGAGAGACCTGATCCAGCCTGGCCAATAGGAATCTCATCCTGGCTGCCATGTGGAGAACAGATTGGAGGGGAGGACCCACTGGCAGGGGGCCCAGGTAAGACACAATGACAGTGTCTAAGTGAGAGATAAGGAGTGGGGGTGGTTGTAAGAATGAAGACAGAAAGGAGTTGATGCAGGAGGCCAGAGTGTCACCGAAATGGGCAGGGGTTTGGATGTGGGTGCTAGAGGGAGGGGGGAATGAGAAGTGGTGGCAAGGGTTTTGAGCCTGAGTTTCTAAGGATGCCATTCACAAAAAGAGCCCAACAGGAGGGAGGATAGAGAAGCCTGCCAGTGGGGGCTGTGGGTCTGACAGGACGCCGTAATGACTCCTGCAAAGCTGGCTCACTGAGCACCCCGAACTGTCAAGAGCCAGTTTGTTCATCCATTCATTCAATCTCCAGATACATATAAACATCTGTTATGTGCCAGGTTGTTCTGGGCTCTGGGGATACATTGCTGAAAAAGATGAACTTCCTGCCCAAGCTCTACCAAGGGAGACAGAAAATAAAACATAAGCAGAGATATGACATTTCAAGGGGTGAGAAGTGCTCTGGAGAAAAATAAAACAGAGTGGGGAGGGGGAAGAGTGAAGGAAGAGATTTGCCTTTAAACAGAACTATCTTTGAGGAGGTGAGAGTTGACCAAAGACCTGAATGAAGTGAGGAAATCAGGGAGAAGAGCATTCTAAGAAGAGGAGACCACCAGTGCAAAGGCCCTGGGGTAAGAATACCTTGGTGTTTTCAGGGAGCAACAAGTGTGGCTATAAGAGATGGGCAGAGAGGAAGGGTGGTAAGGAAAAAGGTAGAAAAGAGGGGCAGGGCCAGATCATGTAGGTGTTTATAGGCCTGAGGAATAAGAAATCACAGTGTTAAGGAGTCCCAAGAGAACCAGAGTCCTATTCTCCTTGTATTCTTAGTGACTAGCAAGCCAAACCCAATACTCAGTGCTAGCTCACTAAATAGTTGTTGAATGCATGAATGTTAGAAATGACCATTTATGTATGAAGCTGCATACTTTGGAATTATATGAACCACTAAGTATATTACCACAGAGTAAGGTGTAGTAGGATCAAAATGATAAAGCTCAGATGATTTGAATGTGCTGTCATTCAAGTATGAAAAGTCCACAGTTTGCAGATTTGTTGGAGAGCAAGGATCTTGGTGAGAATGTCTAACTTTGGACTGATGTAGGGGCTAAACCGTTCATGGCCAAATCTCCTGGTCAGTGTGATGGTCAAAGAAAGACCCTAAATTGCTGTTCCTTTGCTTGGTGAGGTGGTTTGTTGAAGTCATTAGAGAGGCTTCAAGTCAGATGTTCCCCTGCCCCAGAACTCTCTGGAAGTCGCTCAGAGGAACTTGTGGACTTCAGCAATGGGCAGCCTGTGGGTGTCTGGAGTCAGCCGCAGAGATTGTATGTTTCATCATCAACCTAAGGGTGTTGCCTGGGCTCAAAAAATAAATTGCATTATAAAAATAACATGACCGGGGGCGCCTGGGTGGCTCAGTGGGTTGAATCCTCTGCCTTCGGCTCGGGTCATGATCTCGGGGTCCTGGGATCGAGCCCCGCGTCGGGCTCTCTGCTCGGCGGGGAGCCTGCTTCCTCCTCTCTCTCTGCCTGCCTCTCTGCCAACTTGTGATCTCTGTCCGTCAAATAAATAAATAAAATCTTAAAAAAAAAAAATAACATGACTGCACTGTAAAGCAAATGTAAGACAAACCATGATCTTGAACATCCTGTTCTCTTTCTTCTGAAAATCTTTTTTTCTTCCTGCAGTTTATTTTTTTTTTATTTAAATTTCAGTTAGTTAACATAGAGTGTAATGTTAATTTCAGGTGTACCATACAGTGATGCAACACTTCCCTATATCACCAGGTGCTCATCACAATTAAGGACTCTCCTTAATCCCTATCTGCCTCCCCTCACCTACCTCCCCTCTGGTAACCATCAATTTGTTCTCCGTATCAAGAGTCTATTTCTTGATTGTCTCTAAAGGTCTGTATTTTTTTTAACGGGTGAAATCAGTCCACACCTAGCTTTAGTATCTTGCGTTTTTCACTTAACACTTTATCATGACTTCTGTGTTCCATCCTGATCTTTTTTTATCCTCAGTGGCTTTACTCTATTTCGGTTAACCATTTCCTTGTTGGTGGATCCCGTAGTGAACATCCTCAACCACAGCTTTTCTATCTCAGGTTCTTGAGGCTTCCGTTTTGAGCAACCTCAAGAGGGTATGATGGGGCCATGGAGGAGTTAAAGAGGGGCCCAAGGGATGGAAAGGAGTGACTGTGGACAGGGGCAGGGTGATTTCATGGACATAAGTGATGTGGCCCTGGGTACTGGCATAGAAAGAGAACAGGGGACCCCAGAGCGAGAGCCAAGGAGGGGATGGACAGGGAGATCTCGGATCAGGAGGCCAGAGGCAGAAGAGTGCTGAGGATATGCCAGAGTGGTACCCAACTCTGTCTGATTCGAGATGGGGTCCCTCCAGCATTTCGTTGGTTCTGTAGGGGGTGCTTTTTTAAAATTGGGAAGTACCTGAAATTTGCTATGTTATTCATTTCTAAGTGTACATTTCCGGGGGCATTTAAGTACATTTGCAATATTTTCCTAATATTGCACTACCATCACCATCCCCCACCCAGAGAACTCTCTTCATTGTGCAAAAGTGAAATTCTGTATCCGTTAAACAATAAGCCCTCATTCCCACCCTGCCTCTGGTGGCCTGTATTCCACTTTCTTTCTCTATGAATTCACCTGTCCTGGGCCCCTCACATAAGTGCAATCATACAGTTTTTGCCTTTTTTGTGTCTGGCTTGCTTCCCTTAGCACAGCGTCCTCAGGATGCTTCCAGGTTGTAGCATGGGCCAGAATTTCCTTCCTTTTTAAGGCTGAGTAATATTCTGTTGTCTGCACGACCGCACTTGGTTTATCTGTTCATCCACTGAGGAGATCTTGGTTTGCTTCCGGCTTCGGGCTATTGTGGACTCTGTTGCAGTGAATACTGATGTATGTATCTAAGCCCCTGCTTTCGGTTTTTTTGGACCTAGAAATGGAATTGCTGGATCATAGGGTCACTGTGTGTTTAACTTTGTGAGAAACCATTGGGGTTTTCTTTTAAGAGGATTTTTGTGGGCCCAGCATGAGAAAGGCCACTGGAGGAAGTCTTGGGAGTTTGGAGTCTGGGAACAAGCCATTAGTTTAAAAAAAAAAAAAAAAAAGATGCTCGGGGCACTTGGATGGCACTTAAGTGGCCAACTCTTGGTTTCGGCTCAGGTTGTGATCTCACAGTCATGAGATCGAGCCCCTCATTGTGCTCTGCGCTCAGCACGGAGTCTGCTCCAGATTCTCTCTCCCTTTCCCCTGAACTCCTGTGCTTTCTCTCTCTCTCAAATAAATAAAATCTTTAAAAAAACAAAGAAGAAGAAGAAGTTTGTGGCTTTTTCATGGCTTTGGAGCTAATAGAGAGGAGAGAAGAGAGAACAGAGTGAAAGTGAATCCAGCCTCCATGTGTGAAGAATTATTGTGATTTAGAGACCTTGGGGGTGGAAAAGAAAGCTCTCCGGAGAGGTCTTAAAGGACACAGTTCATTCATGCATGCAAGTATTGACTGTGCCAGGAAATCCACACGGCCACAAGGCCCCTGCCCACAAGGAGCTTATGTCTCTTGGGGGTGCCAGTCGAGTAACCCAGCAACAGTGCTCCATCCTGACGTGTGTTCTGATAATAATAATAATAATAATAATAATAATAATAAACAAGCACTAACTTCTTCTGGGTGCTTATGACATGATCTCACCTGACCCTCATGACAGTTCCGTACAGAAGGCTTTTATTGTCCTCAGCGTACAGGCTCAGAGAGCTTGAGGAACTTGTCAAGAACACACAGCGGGGAGTGGCAGAGCCAGAATGCAGACCTAGGCTATAACATTCTCTGGTGCTGGGCGGAGGGCTGCGGGAACGCAGGAGACACATGTGCACAGTGTGGAGATCCGAGAAGGCTTCCTGCAGGAGGAGGTGAGGCCGGCATTTTAGTGTTAGTCAGCTGTGTTCTGCTTTCACCCATGGTGTCAGAAAATGATTTTCTTTTTTTTTTTTTAAAGATTTTATTTATTTATTTGACAGAGAGAGATCACAAGTAGACAGAGAGGCAGGCAGAGAGAGAGAGAGAGAGGGAAGCAGGCTCCCTGCCGAGCAGAGAGCCCGATGCGGGACTCGATCCCAGGACCCTGAGATCATGACCTGAGCCGAAGGCAGCGGCTTAACCCACTGAGCCACCCAGGCGCCCCAAGAAAATGATTTTCTGTAGCAGCAGCAGGAGCAGTCTTCAGACCTGATGCCAGGGACTCTGACCTCCAAGGGTGCCCTGCCTCCCTGAGACTCGTATCAGAGGAAGAAGCTCATTCATCATCCCCCAGTGCTTATCAAAAGCAGGGAGGCCTGCAGGGACCATTTCCTTTTCCCTCTGGCTTCCTTGCCTGACCTCCTTCTAGCCCCTCCAGGGGTGCCACAGAGGGACATCCGGGGCTCCTCCTGGGCCCGAGCAGCTTCAGGACAGAGGGCCAGAATTGACCAAACACAAAGCCCAGGAGTGTCTGTGGAGGTCCCGTGTGCACCTTCTGTGCCACTTTGGTGCCCGGACCTCGTGGGCTTCCATCATGGCCAAAACTCCATCTTCCCCAAACCCAGATGTAGTCCGTCTCCTCAGCTCCTTAAACCCCAGGTGAGGCCCATGGCCTGCAGCCCTGCTTCCTACCAGGGACCCTCTTGGCCTTTGAGTGGGAGAACTCTTCATTGTGAAAGGCTTCCCGACCCCATCCCGTAAATACTGCCAGCTTCACCTTTAGCCGTGACCTCCAGGAAGGAGGGACCTGCCCTCCAAGGTAACCGGTGTTCCCGGTCCTACTTTTGTGGATGTCTTGTCTGCTCTTGATCTTCATAGGAATGGCATCATCATTTGGGGTCATTTGGGGCATAAGGCAGTTGGGGGATCCATCCCCGTTGTGTCCCCAGCTCACTGGCACAGATTTTTATATCCAGCTAGACTAGCAAGGCCCGCCTTCATGCCACCAAGAAAAAGCAGCCTCAAGTTCAAGTGTGGATGCCTTAGCCGGCTGCCAAGCAGGCCTCCATGCCACGGGAGTCCCCTCTCCCGTGGCATGCACCCAGCTGCACCCACATGTCATCTTTCTCCCACTCCCCTACTCCTGCATGTCTCCAAGTCTTTGCCCCAGCGCTGTCCTCTACCTGGCATGCCCTCCCCATTGCCCGCTGGACTCCTGCTTGTCCCAGAGATGCTCGTCATCTCTCCATGCAGCTTCCCAGCCACTCCGCTCATGTCCTCCTGGGCACTCCCATAAGATGGGAGTTGATATTTAGCACATTCTTTGTTTTTTTTTTTTTTTTATTAGTTTCACAGGTAGAGTTCAGTGATTCATCAGTTGTGTATAACACCCAGTGCTCATTACATCACATGCCCTCCTTAATGCCCATCACCCAGTTACCCCATCCCCCCAACATCCCCTCCAGCAACCCTTCTTTTGTTTCCTAGAGTTTATTGTCTCTCGTGTTTGCCTCCCTGTCAATTTTCACCTTATTTTACTTTCCCTTCCTTTCCCCCGTGTTCACGGGAACACACCTGTGCATGTGTGTTAAATTCCACATATGAGTGAGATCATATAATTGTCTTTCATTGATTAACTTATTTTGCTTCACATAATACCCTCTAGTTCCATCCACCTCGTTACAAATGGCAAGATCTCATTCTTTCTGACGAATGCGTAATATTCTATTGTGTATATGTACCACGTCTGCTTTATCCACTCATCTGTCAATGGACAGCTGGGCTCTTTCCATATTTTGGCCATTTCTGACTCTGTGCACTAAGCTGGATGCTGGTTGAGGGCAGGCACTGGGTTTCGGGGCCAACAGAGCCTGACAGAAAAGAATCATATAAGAATATAAGATAACAGGCCTTGTCTCAAGATTGTGTTGGAGGCAAACTGGATTTAAAGAGACCGTGCAGGGGTTCCTGGGTGGCTCAGTCAGTTAAGCATCTGCTTTCAGCTCAGGTCATGATCTCAGGGTCCTGGGATCAAGTCCTGCATCAGGCTCCTTGCTCAGCAAGGAGCTTGCTTTTCCCTCTGCCTGCCATTCCCCCACTTGTATGTGCATGTGCTCTCTCGCTCTCTCTCACAAATAAATTTAAAAATCTTAAAAAAAAAAAAAAACCCAACCATGCAAAATAAATCTCACCCACCCTCTGTGCACTAAGATCTCTGTGCACATCAGAAGCCAATAAAAGAGACAGTGTAAATTATCTCTGACTACAGATGATAAATGGAGAATGAGACTCACCCCCAGTGAAGCAGAGACCCCCAGCCCTTCCCCAGAGGACCTAGCATCATGGGAAATGGCATCAATGAGTACAAAGTAGTACAGCTCAGCGAGCCAAGGAAGAGATCCAAGTCGATCAGGGAAGGCTGCCTGGAGGAGGTAAAGTTCCAAATGCTTTCAAAGAGGAGTCTAGTAAGGCAGGGAGTTACATAATCAGGGGGCAATTCACAGAGGGCCTTAACGCATGATCCAAAGCAGCCGGGATCTGTTCTCTTGTGACCTGTTCCTGAGTCTCATACGGCTGTTCTTCCCTTTCACTTCTGTTCACTCACTTCTTCCTTCTTTTTCTCCCACTTAGTCACTCCTTCCTGTCTTCTTTTCAAATCTGAGCGTACAGGAAAATGCTGGATGCACATTGTCTGGCTATCCATCCCCATTCCTCTGCACTGGGCTCCCCGTCATGGGCCTTATAGCAGGAGGTCCATCCTTTACCCCTTCTCAGCCTGGGCAGCTCACAGAAGCCCAGATTATGAACAAGAAAGCCAGGAAGCAGCCCCGGGTGGGGTGCAGTCTTTTGCCAGATTCCAAGTCACAAGTCAAAAGGTGGGAGAATAATTCAGCCAGAGGGACAGTAAGCATGCCCTGGGCTCACCACTAAGGCTTCCTAGAGGACGCATGGTGCCGAGGCAGAGGTCCCAAGGGCAGACCGGCCCAAAGCCACAGCTCAGAGAGGAGGAGCAGAGAGTCCTCTGCAGGAAGGAGGAACAGGAGAGACAAAGGCTGCAAATCAAAAATGAGCGTGGCTAGAAGGTGGGGCAGTGTTCATGGTGCAGGAGGATTCGGGGAATTCAGTGATGTCCCGTTTCCAGTTCTTTGACCCATCTTCCCAAGGGCTCTGGGTCTGATGGGGGAACCTGGCAACAGCCCAGGGCTCTCCAGGAGGGAGAAGAGCCACATCTGCTGGGGAGGCCCTGTGTTGTTCTCATTAGCTCCGGGAACACCTGACAGAGCCCAAGGAAAAAGGAAACAGACCTTTGGAGCTGACGGCTCTGCCTGGTCCAAAGAACAGGAGCACCTCCAGTGTGGGGCTGACTTCGAGGGAGCCAGGAAATGAAGCTTTGAGCCAGGTCAGCTGTCATCAGGAGGAAGCTGTCTGCCTCAGGTTGCCTGGTACCTTCTTTACTGCAGTCACTTCCACAGCCCATACCACAACCCTGTCGCAGGCAGCTCTTGCTCCTGCAGCCCAGAGGAAGAAACTGAGGTTCAGAGAGGTCCAGACACCGACCAGGGTTTCCACGGGGAGAAGGTGGCAAAGCACAGTGTTTCAACCAGGTCTCTCTGCCTCTAAATCCATCCTTTTCCCAGAGTGCTACAGTTGCATTGAGGTATGTGACCTCAGAATGGTCAGCTGTCATGTTTTGAGGGATTGTGCCCATAACTGAGGACCTCTGTTGACAACCTGCCCTGGGCCCCAGGTTTCCAGCTGTACAGTAGCATGAGGCATGGAGAAGACCGCCCATCCTTGGCTCAGGACCAGGTTGTGTCCTGTCTTTTCCATGGGTCACCTGAGCAGGACTAGAGTGACACTTAACCTGTGCTCTTGCCAAGCTCTAACCCTTCCAAGTGCCTATTAGCTCCTAGACTAAGTGAGCTTATGATGTCTTCTTTACAAGTTGTTGCAAGGGTCTAATTAGATAAGGCATTGGAAAGCATGGGGCATATCGGAGGCACGCAGCTGACAGTACATCTGAATACAGGAGGTCAGACCCTTTTAAATTTTGATTCCTGGCCCCATCTGTTGTTGTTTTTTTTTCTTTTTCCTTCCCATTCCATTTGATACTCTTGTCTCTCGTCGGACCCAACCAAGGTTTTCAAAGGTAGCTTCTGCCTTGCCTCTCCCAGTCTCTGCCTCTGACTCAGTTTGTCTGAGTCTTTCACCAAATCCTAAAGTGCCAGGGTCTTCCCAGCCTGGGCTGGCACTGCTTGGGCCAGGCCTTAGCACCAAAGGGTTAAATCAGAGGCAGAGTGTGGGGACTCAGGCCAGGACTAGACTTCATGATGGAGAGGCAGGAGCTAGAACCTTCCCTGGCTGCAGGGGGAGCAACCGTGGCTCTGAGCCCCAACTCTCCACTCTGTAAGCACACACAAGCCCTGTGAGAAGAGGTTTCATAAGCGTGAAGGGCAGAGCAGAGGCCAAAAGGGACCATTGTGGATGATCTAGAGCAAAGCAGAGGCACAGTAGTCCAGGCCAAGGGGTGGCATCAGGGACACCGAGGGCTGAAACTAGAGGCCCATAGACACCGGCCGCATGAAACTATTTGTGGTCAGTTTGTGTGTGTGACCAACATAGGCCAAGTCAGAATGCTCGTTGCATGTGGACTGGGGAGAGCTACAAGAGTGGACAAGGCCTTAGTCCTAGAAGTCCAAGAAGTCCAAGACAGAGACTCTGCCAGGGCCTTCGGTGAAGGGCCAGGTGCTGAGGCTGGGCCAGTGTCCGAGCCAGACAAGCAGCCCTGAGACGGAGTGTTATTACAACTGTCCGCCACTGTTGTGCGAGCTCACTCGTACATAGTGCACTCTGTGCCCTGAACTTCTCCATCATTCCTCTAGGAGCTGGATGTTTACTCATCCCTACAATGGGATGTTAAAGATGAGGAAACAGGCTCAGAGAGTTGGAGTAAAACTCCTGATCTCCTCCACGACTGGCAGCCTGACCCTCACATTTGTCAGTCAGTAAATGGTGGGACCATTTACACCATGGAAATCGGCAGGTGCCACTAATCAGGGTTTTTCCATTTTTTATTTATGTTTCTGAGAACCAGTTTACCGGCACATCATAAGACTCATTCTAGAGTCTCCATAGGCCTCATCTGTGTGGGGAAAGAAGAGCTATATTCACTGAGAAACAGGCAACACCTGACATATAAAATAATGTATGTGTACAAGACAAACAGCTAACGTTTTTAGTTTTTTGTTTGTTTTTTTTTTTAAGATTTTACTTATTTATTTGACAAGAGAGAGAGATCACAAATAGGCAGAGAGGCAGGCAGAGAGAGAGGGGGAAGCAGGCTCCCACTGAGCAGAGAGCCTGATGCGGGGCTTGATCCGAGGACCCTGAGATCATGACCTGAGCCAAAGGCAGAAGCTTAATCCACTGAGCCACCCAGGCACTCCAGGGTTGTTTTTTTGTTTTTTTGTTTTTTAAGATTTTATTTGAGAAAGCATATGTGCATGATCGAGGAGGTGGGCGGGGGGGGGGGGGGGGGGCTGACTTCCAGCAGAGCAGGGATCCCAGGGCCCTGGGATCATGACCTGAGCCAAAGGCAGACGCTTACTGACTGAGCCCCCCAAGCATCCCTCACTTAAGATCCTTAAGAATCCTTTGATGTCAGGGGCGCCTGGGTGGCTCAGTGGGTTAAAGCCTCTGCCTTCGGCTCAGGTCATGATCCCGGGGTCCTGGGATCGAGCCCCACATCGGGCTCTCTGCTCAGTGGGGAGCCTGCTTCCTCCTTTCTCTCTGCCTGCCTCTCCGCCTACTTGTGATCTCTGTCAGATAAATAAATAAAATCTTTAAAAAAAAAAAAAAGAATCCTTTGATGTCTAGATGATTTTTTCCATTTCACAGGTAAGGAAGCTGAGGCATAGAGAATCCAAGTATCTTATGCAAGACTGGGCAGCCACTGGGGGAATCCTTCGTTCATACTCAGGCTACCCAATCCCACAGCCTGTGCTTTTTGGTTTTTAATGAGCCATTTATTCATACTCAGTCTCTAACCTGCTTTTAATTGATCTTTCGAAGAAATACATCTTGAATCTATCTGCCAGGTGTCAGATCGAGTATAGGTATGGGAAACAGGAGGGTCCGTGCCAGAAGCTGCACACTTCGTGGTTTAAATAAAGCCTGGGCCTGGGGTTGAGGCAAACTGAGCTGGAAGCCTGGTTCTGCCACTTACCAACTGTGTGACCTTGAACAATGACTCAGTCCCTCCAAGTCCCAATCTCCGCATGTGTAGGAGGAGGAGGAGCACTGTGTTTAGTTGATGGGGTTACAGCGAGAGATGAAGGATGGAGAATGTGCCTAGCAGTTGGCATGGTCTCCAGCACACAGCGAGCACTCAATCCGGGGGGTGGCGGAGGGGGGGGTTGCGTGGGAATCCCAGTCCACAGGTTTGTGTACAGATGTTCCATGGGAGCTGGGGATACAGGCATCAATAGATCATTTCTGAACAGAGAGGTGAGAAAGGAAGAGGGGACATTGGAACAAGAGCTTAAAAGGGTCTTCAAGAGTTCTCCATGCTGGGAAGGGGAAAGGGGGCTTTTCCAGTGGAGGGAAAATTACATTCCAAGGTGTTACAGGTAGGAGTGGACATTAACCGAATGGAGATAGCAGTAGACCCTCACAAGAGATGTGATCGTGCCTTCACGTTTGTGAGGGTCTGTTTTCTCCTTGTACACTGGACTCTGTACCTGGGTCTCAGGAGGTGTTGAGAGAGGGATCGGAATGAGTGTTTTCAGAGTGTTGGAACACAGGGTTGAACCAGATGACATATGAACGCTGAAATCCTGCTCTTGGATTGATCTTTCTGGGGGCTTACCATACAAATAGGACTATCCGCAACAGATACTAATCATCAGAAGTGAACATGGCCTCTGTCAGTGACTGGCTAGGGTGGGATCCTCTCCATGGACCAAAGCCTTGGCTCCCTGCTGCTGGGAGCGCCCTCTGCTGGTTCCCTGCCCCTCCACCACCACCCGCCCCCCCCCCGCCTCATTAAATCCATCCACAGCCCTGAAGTTGAGGCTTGACCTTAAGGAAAAGGCCCTTAAAATTCATTAAGTTCAAGTCCCTTGATTTTAGCTGGTGCTACTGAGATTCAGACTAGAGGAAAGGACCGGCCCGAATTCACAGGGTGGCCTTGGACAAGAGTCCTGGGCTGCTGGCCAGAGAGTATGTTTGTTGCTCCGGGATTGGAACGCAGCTGCCATCATAGACACCCCCACCCAAACCAGTGTCCCAAGGAGGACACTCTGGGCTGATTACTCACGTGGAGGAACCTGAGACCATCGTCCAGGGCAGGATTTCCAGTCATTCCTGGCCTGGGGAGGGCACAAAAAGCAAATGGCCCTACAGCAAGGAGCTCCTTTGAGGTCCTGGGCAGGAAGACAGGCATGCCAGAGTCCACCTCTGGCTCCTTCACTCATCTGCCCACTGCGGGAGCCTGGCAGAGTCTCTTCACCCCCAAGCCTTAGTTTCTTCATCTGTGAAATGGGATGCAGCCTAATAGACCTACAGTGAGGAATTTTTAAAAAGAACTATTACAGCACAGCTGCTGTAGTCTGCTGATTCCTTCATGTTCACTCTCTTCCTACCTTCAGAGCACTGTTTTCAACCATGGTGGAAAGCCAGAAGAGAAGAGAGCTTAGGAACATGGGCAGTGAGGGGCAGATCTGTCATTACTAGCTGTATGGCCTGGGGCAGGTCACTTCACGTTTCTGAATCTCCATCTTTTCATCTAGAAACCACAGGAAATTAAACTATGTTCTTCCTAGGGCTGTTTGAAGAATGAAGGTCTGTTTCACCTTGGGAGAGAGGGGAAGGAGATGGAAAACAAGACATAAGAGTATCACAAATGAGCATCTCCATCAGCGTCCCTGTCCCACATCGTGTTCCCTTTTTCACTCTCCCCTTGTCAGACTGAATTTCTTCCCATCTCTTGAACGTGCCCTGCTTTCTCTTAACTCCAGGCCCATTCACATGCCCTCCTTCTGCCTGGAAGGGCCCACCTGCCCCTGTCTTTCCGTAGCTGCTGACCCCAGCTCCTCTTTCACGCCACACCATAGATTCCTTCCCTGGAAGTTTCCTGACTTCTCTGCCTCATTAGGGACCTCACTGGTGTCCCCACAGTACCCTGAGCGTCTCCATCAGACTGGCCTTTTGCTGTCCTGCATTCATTCCCCCACAAGGCCGTGAACTAGAGTTCATATGGTGGCCTGCACATAGGAGCTGTTCAGTAAACACTAGTCGAGCAAACGAACGTTCCAATCCTGGATCTGATTCACATGGAAAATGGGAAACTTTGTGTGGCATGAGCCCCTCTGCAGACTGGGCCTCTCCAGGATCTTTCCACCTTCTCTTCCACTGGGTTTCTGCCACACCCATGCCCTGGTTTCCCACCAACGGAGCAGGATGGAGAAGTCATCATTTATCTGGGCACATCCCAAGCGGGGAACACTCAGACCCTGTGTTTGGGAACCCGAACACTCCAAGTTTGCAGTCTGCTTTGACATGAGGACAGATGGCCGGACAGTGGACAGCTGGGCAGGGAGGGTAGGCAGCTTGGCAAGATGGAAATAGCAGTGAACTAAGCATTGGGAGCTTGGGGCTCAGAGCCTGTCTGTTCCCCAGCTTCGCTGCGCACATCATCCTGAGTTCTCTGGTAACCAGCAACAGAAACTGACTGAGTCATTCAGGCAGAAAGGTCTAACACGGAATAACACAGGATAGACCTCTGGTCTCGGGCCTTCCGTGTGGCAGCGGACAAGCAGGGCACCTGGGGAAAAAGAGAATTAACTCCCCAAGGAAATTTGGATTTTCATTAACTATCTGAAAACCGCTGTCCATGCTGTGTGATGTGAGGCAAGGCACCTGACCTCTCTTTCCTGAGTCCCCCATCTGAGTGTTCTAAAGTTGGCCTCTCTCCATTCGCATCTCCAGTGTGCTTTTTGCTGAGAAGCTTCCGGCCCTGGCCCCCGATGGCGCCTTTCCCCATCTGGACACTTTGGGAATGAATTATGAAGAAGCCAGGTGAGTGGTGTGTGTGGGTGTCCCTGCCGCTCACCGCATTGAGGAGGGCAAGCCCTCTCCCTGTGCATGTGTGGGGACACATGACTCATTTGCATGAAGTAGTCAGCTTCATCCTTTGTCTTCCATGAAACCAGCATGTCCTTGGCCCCTGCCTGCTGAACACGCGGGTGAAAATCGAGACCACATTATGGGCCTCTTTCTGGTCATGGCCTGGCCATCTTATCCAGGCTGGGAGGTTCCCAGCTAGAGTCTGTCCTCCCATAGCCCCCCAGAGCCACGACCTCTAAGACCCTGAGACTTGACCTCTAACGTGTACAACAGCAGGCTTACGTCCTGAACAGTTGGGATGCCGAGGTGGCTGTGGGGGCAGGGATGCTCTCAAGGGACTGGAAACCTGATGGGGGAGGCAGTTGTCTAAACAGCCTAACTACAGCAACAGAACAAAGCAAGAGGCAGAGAGAAGTAGTGAGCCAGGAGTGTGGGGAGCCCGGGGTTGGGAGAGCTTGGTTCTCCCCAGGAGATCACGGAGGGCTCCATGGAAGAGGAAATGTTGAGGATGAGTAAGATCTGGCAGGAGGGAGAAAGGAAATTTCAGGTTGAGGTAGCAGCATGAACAAGACCTAGAAATAGAGGAGCATACATGTTTGATTAAGGGAATAGTGATGTTTGGTAGGGCAGAAGGAGCTCCATGGTGACAGTGGGGAGATGTCTCAGGGGCTCAGAGCCCCAGGAGTGTGAAGCCCAAGGTAGAGGACATGTCAGCCTGGGGTTGGGTCAGGAGGTTGCTGGGGGCTCAGGCTCACACCCAGAAATAAGGCTTCAGCATCCTAGCCCCTCCTAGCCCCTCCTAGCCCCTCACCTGCCCAGGAAGAGGGCACAGGCTCCTTGGCCTCCCTCCCAAAACCTTTAACCAATTCTCTATACTAGTCCTGGGCAAAACTGGCATCACCTCCTCACAGCACCCACCTGTCCCCCTCCCCAACCCTCCAGGGAGAGGTGAGGTGCTCCCAGCCTATCCCAGATGGGGCTCTGCTAGAATGCTGAGTCACCCAGCCTGCAGCCTGTACCTGTCCTCTGACACCCTCCCTCACCCAACACTAGCCATGAGTTCTGGAAAGATGAGGCAGACTGGTCCAGGCCCAGTGTCCAGCGACCAGCAATGGTGGAAAAGCTGCAGGGTCCACCTTACCTTCACACACACACACACACACACACACACACACACACGCATGCATGTCTGTGAACAAGTGATAGAGATGCCATTCAGGCTGCGAGGGGTCTGACCACCGTATTTGATAGATGAGGCTTCAGGGGCCCGGGGTGAGAAAAGATTACCCAGTCATGAGAATGCTGGGGGCAGAGTTTAAAGGAGAGGTTGGTTGGTTGCAGCTCTGTTCATAATAGCCAGAAGGTGGAAGCAACCTAGACATCCATGGCTTGATGAATGGATAAAACGTAGTCTATCCACCCAGCCAAGTGCTGTCGAGCCATAAAAAGGAATGGAGCACTGATGTGTGCTCCAACCCGGATGCACCTAGAAAACATGCTGAAGTGAAAGAAGCCAGACACAAAGACCACATGGCATATGATTCCGTTTCTATGAAATATCCAGAACTGGCTAATCTATGTGGACAGGAAGCAGATGAATGACTGCCAGAGGCTAGGGGAGGGGACAGTGAGCAGGGGCTCCCTCATGGGTCCAAGGCCTCCTTTTGGGTTAATAAAAGTGCTCTGGAACCTGAGAGTGGGAGCAGTGGTGCCACGTTGTGAATGTTTTGAATACCGTAAGATTTTGCACTCTCATGATGGTTAAAATAGTGGATTTTTCTCTTCGGTGAATTTTACCACAATTTAGGAAAAGGAGTAGTCTAGGGACCAGATCCCATGCCACTGGCCAGGTCTAGTGTCCATTCCTCAAACACATGCTACTGGCCTCCCCTTCCTATAATAGACCTCACCCACCCAGGCTACGGGTGAGGGGCCTGTGCCACCCTAGTTCAAGGCAAGCCCCATGGTCAAGTGGAAGAAAGCTACCCCACTGGGGAAGGCAGGATTCCTGGCAGTGAGGCCTAGCCCCCATCGCTTCCCACCCACTGACCAGCCTGCTCCCCCACTTGGCACCAAATATTCCATACATCTCGGATCTCTCCATTGTTCTCGCTGTCTGCCCTGTGAAGGAGGGTCTTTCCCTTGTGACCCCTTATCCATCTAGAAACATCCTTTAAGAACCAGCTTTTATCTTCCCCTTGCAGAAGACCCCCCCCATACCCTGCCCACTCACCACAATCTGAGCTGAGCACCCCAAGGTATTGCATGAAGACGTCGATTAAAGCAGGTGCGGGAGCAACCTTGTGTGTGTGCACGCGTATGTGTGTGCGTGTGGGCACGCAAATGTGTGTGTGCACACGCGCCTTCCTTAGACAACTGGGAGCCGTGCAGGGAGGGGCCTGGCTGGTTCGTCACTGTATTCCTAGGACAGCTCCGGGGCCTTGCTCACAAACGCTTGTTGAATGAGGCAGTGGCTTTGGGAGGGTTCTGTCCCCGCCCAGATAGTCTCCGTCAGTGAGGGAGGGACAGGCTGGGTGATCTCCAAGTCTTCTCATCTCTGGGGTTCTCTGGTTCTAAGAGCAGCAGTGAGGGGCCAGCCCAGCAAGTTGCTGCATTTTCTGCTCCCGTCGCCCAGCTCCTAGGAATCGAGGAGAAGGAGGGAGCCTGCAGGAGTCGTCTGCAAACAGCTATTTCTGCTCTTGGCGGGGAGGAGAGAGTGGTGTCCAGAGACTGGGCTTCTCCATCCAGCCTGAATGGACCATCTCTTCTCTTCGGAGATCTCATCAAAGACCTTCCCTGAACAGCCCAGCCATGCAGATTCGGGCTCGGGTTGCCTGGAGTCCTTCAACTACAAGGCCGAGCGGCGGGATCTTGCTCCATTTTCCTCTACAGATGAGAGGTGCTACTCTTTCTGCTTTTCTGATTATGAAATTAGTCATTTTCTAGGAAGCTTATTTATAGAGTCCACCGCACACATGCGGTGCTGAGCTATTCTGAACACGGCTTGGGGCCTGGGAGGCTTAAGGTGTGAAAGCAGCTGTGAGTCACACATGGGTCCCCTTCCAGAGGTATCTGGATACCTTGGTCACCTTTCTGCACCCAGCCAGGAGCCAGCCTTCATGGGCTGCCCTCCAGCCGGGCTGTTCTTTATGATAGAAAAAGCCCAGCGTCCCAGTCCCCATGGCCACCAGCTCAATATGGTGCCTGGAGCAGGGCAGACCTCCATTCTGTGCCTCTCCACCTTTCCTCTTCTCCTAAAAGAGGGGCCTTCCAGATATGTGATTCTGTGCCTGCCCCAGACAACAGCTGTGGAGGAGGGCTCCAGGGGGCTTCACAAAGACCTGCCCGCAGGGCAGCTCAGAGAGCGGCCATGTTTGAGGTTCCTGATGTTTCTTTCAAGAAGGTCAGGACAACATTAACGGATTGAATGAGTATTTATTTGTTTATTCATTTATTTAACACCTACTTTGAGCCAGGCACTGTGTAAGGCTTTGAAGGCACAGTGGTGAATAAAACAGAAATGGAGCTTGTAGTCTAATGTTAATCAAGCAATGGCATACATGAAAATGAAACTTCAAACTGTGTCCAGTGCTCTGAGTAAAAAGTACTAGGAAGTAGAGCTGGAGGGGCTCTCTAGGCAGAGAGAAAAGCATGTGCAGGGGCACTGTGGAGAAAAGAGCCTGTCCATTGCAGCTAGGGTGCTGAGCACAGAGGGAAAGGGGGTATGAAATAAGATTGGAGGGATATACCAGGTCAAATCATGCAAGACCTAGTAAAGCATGTTAAGGCATTTCTGTCTTTGTTCTAAGTGCAGTAGGATGCCACTTAAAGTATTTTGTACTTAAAGTATTTTTTTAAAGAAAGTTATTTGATAAACGGTGAGTTTTTGAAACCATCATCTCTAGCTCAGGCCTGTCCCATCCAGTTGTGCAAGTTGTAAACTGCACAACCTATGAAGCCATATGTGTTAGAACCAGATGGAGAATGTTTTAGGGGCCAGCCTGAGTGAATGCCAGAGAGCAGTTAAAAGACTGCCAGAATAATCTAGGCAGGAGAGGCTGGTGTGGACCAAGATGTAGGTGGTGGAAAGGGAGAAAAGTGGAAGGATTCAGGAGACATTTAAAGGGCCTTGAAGATAGCAGCCTTCTCTCTGCAAGAGCTGGGCTCCAGGGTTTGGGATCCTCAGAGCCCCTGCCAGTTGGCGTGAGGAAAAGATAAAATAATGCAATGCCAGTTGAGAGCAGAAGATGTCAGGATATAAAGAGTCACCCTTAACCCTGCTTGTCTATCCTTAATTGTTTCAGGTCTGCAGCTGGGCCTAACAGGGCCTCAGGACCAGTCTGAGAGGCAGGATGGCAGAAATAGTGGGTTGACCTACCCAATAGGTAGTTGACCTCTTAGACTTCGTGGAAGTATTACGCTGGCAGTGCTGTATTCAAGTTTCTTTGGGTTACTAATTTCAGAGATCAGATCCCACTGGCGTAAGCTAAAATGTTGGAATTTATTGGCAGGATCCTGGGACATCTCATGGTTTTGATAGACAGACTCAAGACTCAGGATGGGCAGGAATGAAGCAGTCCCAAGGACCATAGCAGCAGATATTTTTGGACTTTCTCTCCAGGACACTGTGGCTACCATGATTTAGAGCCAGCATCCACAGACTGCAGGCCCTCCAGAATGCATTTGAAAAGTATAGGGGAGAGGATCTGCTTGCCGTGGCCTGGTTGGTGTGTCTAGCCCTTGATCGGTCAGCTTGTGCCAGGAGTTAGAACATGAAGGGCAGGCAGGGCCACTGGAACCCACATTTGCACATCAGATCATTTCCAAAGTAGGGGAACCCCTGTGAGCTACCCAGTTTCTCCCACGGTGTGTCTATTCTGCTGACACTTCCTGGGTTCTGGCTGATCTCCAGCAACCTTTTTCCAGCTTTGTGGTAAAGGAGAAAAGCTAGACCCTGTTACAGTCCTGGAAGGTGCCCTGATTGTCTAGAAAGGGGGTTTTCTGATGTCAGAAAGAAATAGAACATTTAGAATACACACACACAAATATATATATATATATATATATATATATATATATATATATATACCCACATTTTCTAACTATTTCTGGAAAAGAGTTTTGCAGGCCACTTTCTACTGCCCGAAGCACAAGGTACTTGCAGGCCTCAAGGAGCTGGGCACAGACTGTGTGTGACCCAGACCTCTCTTCTTGCTCACCTATGATTCAAACCCTCCGGAAGTAGGAGGCAGAATAACACAACAATGAGCGCGCCTGGAGTCCTAGACTGTAATTTCATACCCAGCTCTGCCCTAATGAGCTGTGTGACCTTAGGCAAGTTACTTAACTCCTCTGAGCCTGTTGATTGATCCCTGATCCGTGGGGTCACTGTGAAGACTTAATGTGATAAAGTGTGTAAGTGCTTTGCACATAGTAAGCCCTCCCTCCATGGCAGAGGGGATGATGGTGATGACAGGGTGGTTATTGCATGGGGAAAACCCTTGCAGGATCCTGCTCCTGCCTCTGCAACTTGACCTTCCTGTAGGTTGGTCCTTCTCCTCGCCCCCTCCCCCCACCATGGGGTAGGGTTATTCCAAGGGACACAGTGTGAACAAGAAGACTTTTTATCCTTCTTCAGCGTTCTTCCTTGATCCCTGCTGCCCAGTGTCATCTGGCATTTTTCATCTGCAGGAGCGAGAGAGAGAAGCCCCCAGCCGATGACTCCGAGGGAGGGGCCCTGGACATGTGCTGCAGCGAGAGGCTGCCGGGTGAGTCTGCCGGGCACCCAGGGTCCCCAGAGTTCCCCGTGCACAGAGAGAGCCCAGATGGCGCCAGCCGAAGTCGAGCCCGCTTAGCTGTGAACTTGCTCCGGAGGGGTGACTTGGCTGCTCACAGGGTCTCCATTTAAATGAGGATTTGTTTTTCTAATCCGTGATGTCTTTCATCATCTTTCATGACCTGTTGTCATTTGAAGCTGCTCTGGGCTCCCACGGAGGGAAGAGCGGGCAGCTGGGGGCGTGCTGGGAGGGTAGAGAGAGGGTTGAGGAGCTGGGGAATCCGGTGATGCTGGGGCCCTGGCCGCCACCAGCAGTGTGTTGGGCAGACTTCAAGAGGTAAGGCAGAAAAAAAAAAAAAGGAGGTAAGGCAAGGGGACATGGACAACCCGAATGTGGCATGAACCAAGGGTGGGTGGGCGATGAGGAGAAAGTGCCTGGCCTTTTGAAAACCTGGGCTGTGAGGGTCTGATGGGACTGCTTGAGGCTGATTGGTCGCACTCATGGGGAGCCTGGCTGGCTGTCAGTCACCACAGAGATGTTACCGTTCTGCCCCTGCCCCTGGGGTGGCAGCGTGTCCCAGCTGTAGACCAGGTACCCTGCTCATGGAGGAATAAAGGAAAGGAGGCTAGGAGACGTTTTTAGTATTCATTCTCTTTTCATAAAACTTTTTTTCTTATAACAAATATTCACTGCAGAACGATAGATATAAGACAAGTGAAAAAAATTGCCGTGATCCCATGACACAATATTCCTTTCCCTCTTCCCTTCCAATCCTTTTGGTTCAGAAACAGCCTTCTGAATGCTGACTTTAAAGTCCCAAGGTTAGCTTGTCAGAAACCTCATGACTGGCAAGGAAGCTTCTAGTGGCGTTTTCAGTGACACTCTTTAAGACAGACATTGAAAACAAGTAGGTGTGACTCTAAAGCGATGACTCTTTAAAATAAGTGGTTGTGTTGCTCCCACCGTGAGCCAGGGCTCCAGCTGCTGATGAAGCTTCCTCCAGCCTCCAGGTAGGGATGGAGCCCTTCGGTGCAGTTCACGCCGTATCCAGTAGGGGGTACCATTGCTCAAAAACGCTTTGGAAGGCCTGTCTAGCTGGTCTAGGATGGGTGTCATCTTTCAGGTGCCTGGTGGGGACGGGGAAACAGCTAGCTTCAAGAACAGAATTCTCCAAAGGGATGTGAGAGCGGTCTGTGAATACATGAAAGGCTGTCCTGTGGAGAGGGCAGCAGATTTGTCCTGTGTCTCTTAAGAGTCTGGCATAAACCTGATACATAGAAATTAAAAAGAGGACTGTTGGCGCGAGGGATCCAGCACTTACTTTCTTTCTTTTTTTAAGATTTTGTTTGTTTATTTATTTATATCTTTTTTTCCCTTTGGTTGGCTTGGACGCAACCACTTATTTTGACATAGAGAGAGGGAGCATGAACGGGGTGCGGGGAGCAGACTCCCACTTAGCAGGGAGCCCGACAAACGCAGGGGCTCCACCCCAAGACCTTGGGATCATGCCCTGAGCCAAAGGCAGATGCTTAACTGACTGAGCCACCCAGGAGCCCCCGAAACCTTCTTTCTGAATCTGAAAGTGGTCCAGTCATGGAACTGGATAATTCAAGAGGAAGAAAAGAAGTGTTCCATCACTGGAGGCATTCAAATATTATCTGGATAGACAGTAGAGAGGAAATTTCCACAATGGGTGGGAGGTCAAGATGACATCAAAAGTCCCTTTCAACTATTAAACGTTCCGTGATTCAGATATGAGTCATAGAATTCAGAGATGATTCTATGACCGGGGATGGCCCAGTGGCTAGAAAAAACCCACGGGAAATAGGACATGATGTATAGGAGTGCGGGGAGTAGCACAGTGTGAAGGAAAGAGCACTGGCTTTGGCATCGGAGTCTGGCTTATAGGCTCTGTGTTTATGGACAGGTCGCTTACCCCTGCTGGGCCTCTAATCCTTATCTGTAAATGGAAACAACAGCAATATGAGTATTTATCCTTACAAGGATTGGATATAATTACAAAGACATTCATTCCACAAACACTTTTTGAGTCCCCACTACATATTGGGTATTATACTAGGTGCTAGGAATCTAGTGGTAAATAAAACAGATGTCCTCCCTGCCCTGCTTTGAGCTGCTTCTGAAAAAATGGCATGGAACCACAAGGAGAGAGACTACAGTAATAATAGATGAAATTTCAACCCTCCCTGAAAACCAGCAACCAGCTTAGAATGGAAGAGGAATATTGGTTATCTCCAGTGGGGGGCAAACACGTTGCCTTCGTTGTGCTTGGCACTGTTCTGAATACTCACATGTACATCTCACAGACTCCTGTTGAGATCATTTCCGGTCCCCATCTTCTAAATGAGAGGACTGAGGCCCAGGGATGTGAGGGAGTCTGTCCAAGGTCACTTCACTGGTGTTTGGTAGAGTGAGGACTCAGTCCATGCCGTCTCTTTCCAGAGCCCATGCTCCTGGTCACTTCCCCATTCTGCCTCCATTGTCGCCATGGAGCCACCATCAGTTTCTGGCACTGTGTGAACAGAGACAAGAAGCGCTAAGGTGTGTCTGCCCCAGGGAGGAGTCTGGAGGAGATGGGCAATGTCACCCTGCCTGTCTCCATCTGTGTCCTTCCTCCGAAAAGCCCTGCCTGCTAGAGGTTAGGCAAGTTAGACGCCCCACTGGACTCCCATGTACGATGCCATTGCAATGTGATCTTGTAATCATGTTTTGTCTGTTTCATCCGTGGGACTGCGAGTTCTTTGAAAGCAAGTGCCTATTTTGTCCTGCATATCCAGGGGAGTCTTTCACTCATTTCTTCACTCCCTGGATGACTGTTCATGGAGGGAATCCCCACGCAGGACACTTGTGCAAGCACTGAAGATTCAGCAGTGAACCGAACTGAGAAAATGTCCACCCTCACAGGGCAGTGTGGTGCACTGATAAAGAGCAGGGACTCTGGACCTGGGCTTGGTTCCATCATTTACCCCTGGGAGTGATCATGGGCAAGCGACTTAACCTTTCTGTGCCTCCCAGTTACAAGAGACAAGCATGAATACTATTTACAACCACGTAGAGTTGTTGGAGGAGCACATGGATGAATGGAAAGCTCAGAACGGTCCCTGGAGTTTGATCCTTGGGCATTTGCTTTGTAGAGAAAGCTAGATAATGAATAAATAAGTAAAATGTTTAGGATGGTAGTTGGGGTATGTGCTGTGGAGGAAATTAAAGCCGAGGAGGGATGAGAAAGGACTGGGGGGTGGTTTCGTATTGTAAATAGGGCGGTTTTAGAAGCTGGTAAGGACACTTCCATAAATTCTCAACAGGCAGAAACACCGATCTGAGGAGCAACTTAGACATAAAAGGGGGTATAAAGGCTGAGAGAATTGGGGAGCAGGACCTTTAGAATGAGCCCAAGGGCACTGCAAGCAGTTGCATAAGGATGGTGTAAAAATACAGCCATCAAGTCATGTCTTCCCCTCCCAGCTGTCTTCCCGCCAGGCGAGACGAGGTGGAGTGAGGGCTAGCCTTGTCTGAGTGACTCATGCATTCCCACACGCACTGCTGGGCAGGGGCGGCGTGGCCAGCACACCCGGCCGTGGTCACCTGGGCCTGAACCAGCACATCTAGTCGTGTAGACCTCCCAGCCTGAGATATCTGGGTGAAAACCACCTCCAGCAGCCAACAGCCCCCGGGGGGCCCTCCAACTCCAGGGGACAGGTGTGCTCACTCGTATCCCAGGGCGCCGCCCGCCTGAGCTCACACGCTCATCTCCATTCTCACTTGTCCCAGCCCCGTGCGCACATATGCACATGCACAGACCCACACACCTAGCTACCCAGGCACATGCCCTGTCTCTCTCTGCCTCATGCAGCCCCACGGGTGCACACCCACTTGAAGCCCATGCACCTGCGAGCCTCCTTCCGCTTGCGTGCTCTGCATCTCTTTGCTCTATGGTGCCATCTTCCAGGCGCATCCGCCTTCTCCATCATTCGGGCTTTAGGTCTCTTTCTCTTCCGCAGCCAGGCCCCTTCTCACGTACACATACACACCAGCGAGCACACTCCTTCCCTCCCATTCTCTATCCTTTCCCCAGGCCATCAGAAGCATGCAGTCTCCATGCACCCCAATCTGTGCTCACGCACAGATACATTTTCCTTCTTCCTCGTGCACTCGCCCTCGTGCACAGGGTCACTCTCCTTTTCTTCTCTTTCACTCCCCAGTGCTTGCTCATTTCCTTGCTCGCAGTCACCCAAACACATTTATACATTCAAACTCACACTCCCCCTGCCTCTGGGTGTAGGTGTTCATACTTGCAAGAAACCAGGCAACCCTGCTGATGCTGTGGCCTCCGCTCCCTCCCCAGCCAGCACCACTGCAGGCCCAGCCTGGAAGCAGCAGCTTTCTTTGGGGTACGGGTCAGAGGAAGGAGGTAGACAAGGCCCCAGGAGGTGCTGGGAATGGATGGCATGACGTCATCAGTGTCACTCCCACGGTCTCCAGTGGGCAGGCTCACAGGCTGGCCCACACCTAACGTGGGCAGGGACCAAGGCCAGGCTGCGAACGATGATGATGTGTCGTCATCATCGCATCGTCATGGCCCTGGTGACGTGCCACCCTCTGCTGAGTCCTGCACTGCGAGGGCCCTTGTGTGCATGCCTGCAGGCACGTCAGTCTGTGGGTCCACATGTGCTCCTCATCCCACCCCAGTTTCTGCCCCTTGGCACCCCTCAAATCTCAAGGTACCCCAGCAGAAGGCCGGGTCCACCCTCAGAAGGGTGTACCTGTACCCATGCAGGCTCTGGGACATTTGGGAAGGGAGCTCTAGAATCCCAGTCATCAGAGCGTGTCCTGAAAAGTAGAGCGTGGGCATAACTCCTGGTCCTGTGGACTCCTTGCCCCGGAGGGAGTCGCGTGGCCAGAGGAGAAGGAGCTTGGTGCTGGGGTAAGGACAACTCGAGTCTTAGGGACAGGTGCTCCTGCAGCATCCTCCAGCCAACAGCCGTCTGCAGCCGCGAGGGTCACCACCACGCTGAGATGTAAGTGCATCGTGATTGGCCAGCTCTGTGCAAGGTTGTAAGCAGCTACTGAAGGCCTGAGGAGGCCATTGCCCATTTGGTAGGAGCAACTGGCCTCCTGGTGACTCCCCTACTCACTCCCACCTAAGTCCCAGCACCTTCAAATCTCCCCTCTGCCCAGCCCTAGGTTCTAAATCATCATGGTTATCAAGCTGACCCTCTTTTGAGGGGGACAAGGTCTAGGTCTCAGCAAGACACCATTGACCATCCTGGGTGGCCTTTTATGAAGTAAAGGGGATGCCATTTTTTAAAGATTTTATTTATTTATTTGTCAGAAAGAGAGAGAGCGTGTGCACAAGCAGGAGGAGTGCGGCAGAAGAAGCAGCAGACAGAGGGAGAGGCAGGCTCCCCCTTGAGCAGGAAGCCCGACGCGGGACTCGATCCCAGGACCCTGGGATCATGACCTGAGCCAAAAGCAGATTCTTAACCGACTGAGCCACCCAGGTGTCCCAAGGGGATGCATTACTGAGGAAGTCTTTGTTACCCTAATCTCACAGGGACTAATCCTGGCCATGACAGAGGGTCACATCACAGCTTCCCTAGCTGTCCCTTCGTGACATAGACAAGATCTTGGGCCAGAAGCCAGCAAGGGCCAATTGAAAAGTGCTTTTATCAATTTGACAAACTTTTATTGAGCAGCCACTCTGTGCCCACAGGTGGGCCAGGCTATGGTGACACAGGGAAGAGCAGGACAGACCCTGGAGCCTGCTCTCAGGGAGGCCAGAGCACCAGCAAAGGGTGCACCCCTAATCAGCCTTATCTTAGGGGCAGTCAGGGAAGACTTCCTGGAAGAAATGGCCTTTCACCTGTGATGTGAAGGATGAGTAGGGCTCTGGTTCATCTTTAGGAACCAGCTACCAAAGCATTTTAAGGAATAGGTTAACCTCCTAATGGACTTTGTCCCCCATCTACAACCCTCATTCTCACAAAGACTCTGGTCTGGGTCTGGTACCTAGCTCTGGTTCAGACTGGTCTCGGAGCAAGTGCAGGAGCCAAGATAGACACGGCCTGGATATAGTTGTATTGTTGAGGGGTCCCTTGTCCCTGTTGACACTGAGCAGCTTAGGTTCTGTTGACTTCTCTTTCTTTGTATCATTGGAGTTCTGTTTTCATTCAAAACTTCCAATGCATTTAGGAAAGTTTATTGCAGCTAGCAGTGTAGTGAAGTGTCTTTGTCTTGAGTCTTCAGAGTGGAAATTAAAGAAAAACGAAACACCATTTGGATGTGCTAAGAACCCTAATTGGAGAGCATTCTGTAATGATATCTTTGTATTGAGAAGTACCAACCCAGGTACCCACCCATCAGTGATGCTAGAGATTAACTCTTCTCAGATACTAGGATAGATATGGAGGGATGAACCCATTTAGCTGAGTCTTGGGATGCTGTGAGGAGGCAGACTGATCTGGGTTCAAATCCCATCTCTGCCACAGATCAGCAGCATGACCTCGGGTAACTTATCTGAGTGCTCTGAGTTCCACCTTCTTCACTCTAAAATGAGGTGGTACCATGATAAGATCTTTACAGAGATTTTGTGAGGATTAAATGAGTTGATGCAAGCTAAGTGCTTCTTCCACAATGCTCCATACATGCTAGCTAGCAGTGACGGTGAGGATCACTCCAGCATATGGAGTGTGAACAGAAAAGCCTTCAAATATTCCCAAGGGCCCAGGCATCAAGTTGCAACCCAGTCCTTCAGCAGTGGGGTGGAGGGGATAGTTTTGTGGATGTTTCCTGATGCCCTGCCACAGACCTGGCACCTCATAGAACCAGCACAGACACAGGCAGGAGTGTTGTCTACATGCTGAGTCAGGCAGCGGAACGGGAAGAGGGTTACTCATTTTCCTTCATCAGGGTAGAAATGGTTCTGATATTCACCAGGGTGGAAATGGTCCTGATATTCACCAGGATGGAAATGGTTCTGATATTCTAGGGAGTTACCTGGAGTGTGATGTGACCAAAGAGTCTTCACAACGGGAAGAAAGGCTGTCTACCTCGACACAGGTTGATGCTAAAGGTCTTTCAGACAAATGGACATCTGGTATATCCCTAAGATATGCAGTGGCAGACACTGTCCCCTTTCACATTGCCTGGCCCAGGGACCCTCCAAAAAAATCTCATCTTGGGGTGCCTCGGTGGCTCAGTCAGTTAAGTGTCCAGTTCTTATTTTCGGCTAGGGTCATGATCTCAGGATTACGGACCCAAGCCCCACATTGAGCTGCTGGACACAGTGTCTGCTTGTGATTCTCTCTCCTCTGCCTCTGTCCCTCCCCGCCCCTGCTCTTGCTCCCTCTCAAAATAAATAAATGAATACGTTTTTAAAAAAGAATATTTCAGCCACTAAAACAAAAATCTCATCTTCCCATTTGAGCTCATTTCTTCCTTTCAAGTCCCAACGTCTTCTTTTAGTCAATCTGTTCACTACCTAATAGTCTTAAAACTTAGGGAGTGAAAACAGCAGCCTCTTATTTGCTCATGATTCAGAGGGTCCTGGAAGTCTCTACTGGGAGTTTCTTCTGCTTGTGTGGCTTCAGCTGAGGTCACTCACTTAGCTGTATTCACCTGGTGCTGGGCTGGGATAGGAGGCCCAAGAAAGCTTTTCTTACATGTGTGGTGGCAGAGGGTGGACACCACAGGGGGTGGGGGTGGGGGTGGGGAGGAGGAATCATTAGAGCACCTTGGAGGCTGCCTGCCATGCTGCTGAAAAGTTGAATCCTTGAAATCCAGAGAGACATATTCTAAGGATACATCTATACACAGAATGATTTATGAGGGAAAAAAATCCACCCACAAAGGAAGAAAAAATACCAGAAAATATGTCAAAAGGAAACCAGTGTCTTTCTCAGCGTGGTAGGATTATGGATGACTTGAGTTTCCTTTTTGCTTTTATGAGGGCTTTTTTCCCTCATATTTTCCAAAACCATTTAAAAAACGATTAGCCATCCTAAAATATTAATCAGTCCTTGCCAGGTAAGAGTGGTAGTTGGGGGTAATGGAGGCCTTCTGGGGTCAGTCGCATTCCTTCAGATTGGGTGGCCCATCCTGGCAGACCCGGAATTTCAGGGTCACCCAACCCCCAGGATCTTCATGGGGTTAGTTAGTCCTCTGAGGGCGCCTGTGGAGACAGTTACCAAACCCTGGAATCCCCTTCACTCCCTGGAGAAAGCCAACACAATGACTCAGATATCATGTTGGTGAAGTTGCTCAGAAAAGAGAAGATTCGGGTGGGGGTGGGGGGTTCTCCTTGGCAGTTGGCTCTCTCTGCTTCAGCCAAGACGATGAGCCTTTCCCCCTACAGGGGGTGCTGACTCCCAAGCCACCCGAGCCTGCCCTCTCTCCAGCACTCCCAGGTCTGGAACCAGACAAGATAATGGGCCTTCCCTTGGCTGTTGGTCTTTCACCATCAGGACTTGACCGAACTTACAACTTGGTGGCTTTGTTTCCTGTTTCCTTGGGAGGCGGGGAATGATCATTTGAGGTATTCATGTGCGTGGTTCCATTATCCCCACTGGTCTACAAGAGGCCCCTCTCTGGGTTTGTTTGCTTATTCATTTTCTTTTCTCTGCCACTGCCATACTGCTCCTCCCCATAGTTAATGTGTTCTAAGGTATTTAGTGTATGTTTTTTGTTTGTCTCTGTGAGCTCTTGCAGAAGGGGTGGTGAGATTTTGTGTGCATGTATTTTAATTTGTACTTTTGATCCCCCCACTTCTCCTACCCCCACCACAGACAGCATGGACTTCCGTACTCCCTTAGGGACTGTGTGAGAATTTCTTGGTACAGAACCACTGGTTTCCAGATTTCTGCTTCCCAGGCCAGTTCCCGCAGAGGATCTGGAAGAAGCTGGAACAGAGAGAACTAGGAGTAAGGTGGTGTGCGCAGAGGCTACGGAGATAAGCAGGGGCCAACGTGTGCTGGGTCTTTACTGCTGATCATGACAAAGAGTTTGGTTTTTATCCTAAGAAAAAGGGGAGACCATTGAATTAAATTTTTTAATTTTTTTTTTTTAAATAGGTGTGTCTTTAGCACCAGAAGGGCCCTTAGAGACCCCTGGTCACAGTCTGAATTTACAGAAGGCCTCAGAGGCCCACAGAGTCAGTGAGAGGCCCAGGACCCCACAGCTCAGGAGAGGCAGACCTAGGACTATGATTGCTGTCTCCTGACACTTTACCAACATCACGAGCCTCCCCAGTTGCAGAGGGCCGACCCAGGATGGCGGCCTCTGGAGGCGTGAGATGTAAGGGCGCTGCTGTCCTGGGGAGTCTCGGGTTGCTCCTGCTCCCTTCCTACCACTGGACTTGCCTATACTTCTGGGGGCACTGACCAGGGCCCACCAAAGAACCCCAAGCCAGGACTCAGATCTTTGGCTTCAGCCCTTCAGATGCCCACTGGCAGCCCCTGGGAAGCTTCCCATGCTGGCGTAATGAGAAAGAACTGAATGAGAGGGTTAAAGACATGTGTGCCAGTCCTGGTTCTGCCTCTCACCCTTTGAACCTCAGTTTCCTCATCTGTAAAATGGGTGGTAGACCAAATGCTCTCTCAAGTCTGACCTTTCCTCCCCATACATTTGCGTTGAAGTCTAGACTTCATACTTAGACTTCTCATACCCCCTCACCCTAAGGCCTCTCTGTCCGTTCTTTTAATTCTGAGCATGGGAAGCCGGGGTGGGCGGGTGGGGGAGGCACACCTTCAGAGTTTCACTGACCCTTTTCACCCTCGTACTTCTGGACCTCTGCTCTGGAGAGGCACGAAAAACTAAGCCATTGTTTGCAGCCACAAAGCTGTTTGCAATTTCAGATAGAACCATTTTATTATATCCCATCCAAAGATTACTTGAGTTGTATTTTGTTTTGAATGCTTGTTAGCATTCTGGATTTAATTAACTGGCAGAGACAATACTACTCCTGCCCCCCTTCCTGCCACCCTCAGCCCATGCCCACTCCATCCTCCAACCCCAGCTGCCAGCCTACAGCTCACAGCCTCTGCCCACATGGGGTCAGGGCATCCATTGTTCCCCTGGGGGACTCACCTGGCAGATGAAAGGGAAGTCCTGCCTGCTGCTTCTCCCTCACTCTCCCTTCCCTTCCCCTCTTACTCCTCCTCTCTAAATTGTGCTACTGTTTATGGACATTCACCATGTGTCGGGCACCAGACCGAGCGCCTTGCATGTCTTACTTTATGGTATCCTCAATATCCAACAAACAAGTCTTACCATATCTGTCATCCAGAAAAGAGAGTAAGTCACTTATCCAAGGTCACAGAAGTAGTGAACAGCAGAGTCTGGCCTCAAACCAAAGTTTGTGTGACTCTTAAACTTTTGCCAAGAGCCACTACAAAAAACTACCTCCCTGGAAACAGAGCCACTTTGGGAGATGGGAAGATAGTACCCAAGAGTCGGGTTCTAGAGAGATTTCTTGTTACTTAAGTTGGCCTACTGAGAGCATTCACACATGGGTCCCGTTCTTGCCCCTTGCCATGCCCCCTTCCCCAGCACAGCCTCTCAGCTGTCTGTTCACAGCCTTCAGCACCCCCTGCCCACCCCGCACCCACCACATCCTCTCCAGACTGAGCGTGGGACACCTGAGTTCCCAGACTTCTGGGAACTTCATCCCAAGCCTACTTTTCACTGCCCACCCTGCCCTTAGAAGAACCTCCCCCGACCCTGCCACAATGCTGGGGTGTGATGGTGCTGATGGGAGAAGGCCTGTCCCCTCCATTCCAGGGTCACCCCTATCCCCTGTGTTCTAGAATGGGCCGCAGCTCTTTCCCAAACTGACTTCCCCTGATAGGCAGGAGGAAGAAGTACTGGAGATCCAGCCAGGAATGGGCCACACAGGGTCTGGTTAGGAGCCCGGCTGCCTGGGTCTGAGGCCTGGCTGGGCTTTCCACGAGCCGTGATGGCCTTGGGCAAGTCACTTAACCTCCTAAACTCCTGTTTTCCTGTCTGTGAAAGAGGACTGTCCCCTTACCTACCTCCTGTGATGGTTATAAGGCCTGAATGAGTTGGTGTCGGTAAAGCAGTCATGGGGTGCTTGGCGCCGTGTCTTGTAGGCTGGTTAAGAGAATTGGCTTGGAGGAAACAGAGCTTGTGTGACCCAAACCTCACACCCACAAGCTTGCACTCTGTGGCAGTCTGAGAACCAGGGTCCCTAGCTTGAAGCAAGTCATTGAGGAAAGTTCTGGAGAATTCTGCATCAGACAGAAAGGAGCATAATAGAGCTGCCCCCCCACCTCTTTTGTGGTACAGATTTCTCACCTTGCTTAAGGGGAGCTCACAGAACATCAGCTTGAAACACAAAAGTCCCTTACATGTGATAGTTCATTTATCCCATAGGGCCTCCGGTGCAGGTCCCCTCCTACTGCATTGGCCTGTGTGCTGAGTTGAGAGCTGCTTTTCAGTCTGCAGATTTTCCTGAGCACCTACTAGGTCTGATGCGGTCACTCTCTCTCAGTCGCGTGCTCTGTTGCTGTCTCTCTCCACAAGGCAGCCTCATGGCAGCTAGATATTTTCCTATGACTGCTGAAGGTCTCCAGAGCAAGCATCCAGAGAGAAGCCACAGAAGCTAAATGGACTTTTCTAACCTAGTCTCAAGGGTCAGATATCATCATCTCCCACATTCCCATCTTCAGGGCAATCATCCAATCTGGGGATAGTGGGCGGGGGAAGGGGACGTTCGTTCTACTACCCAGCAACAGGAGCTTGTGGAGGAATTCACAGACATTTGAAAACCACCATACGAATCACGTTATACAGAGGGTAAGCCGCCCACCTAAGTCAGGTAGCTGATAAACGGTGATAAATGGTGGGTGCCCAGGTCCTAGTCCAGAATCTTCGTATGCCAGAGTCAGTCCCCTGTTTGCAAGCCATCCTGCCAGGGGAGTGCAGCAGCTCGGGAGACTCAGGCCTTACCCTCAGCCGGCTTACCATGAGAGAACAGGTACTTGAGGCCAGCCCGGTTCTTTGCCATCTCTCTGCCTCTTTCTGTGAGTGTGGCAGCCTGCTTGCTTGCTGATCAGCAGGACTGAGGAGGCAGAAGGCTTGTAGGGAGCCAGTGCCCACTTCCAGAACCCACACCCACCATGAGTTTACCTTCGCCCAGTGGGGCTAGATTTGTGTGTGCGCATGTGTGTGGGTGTGTGTATGCACGCGTGTGCACGCGTCAGGGCTATTCTCACACCTAGGAGTCCTGCTGGTCACCACTAGGATCAAGATACAAAACACCCCAAGAGCGTGGAACAGGTGCTTGATGAATGTTTGTGAAATGAAAACATTATTTTGGGGAATCTCCTTACCCCTCAACACATCCCCTCTGACTCCTAGTTTGCCTGCTACATATCTCCCAAAAGGTAGCAGAAAATGGAGGCCAACCTCTAGGGAGGACAGAGTTCTGGCCCATCAAGGCCAGGCTGTCCCTTTCCCCGGGGAATGGCTGAGGAGTGTGATCATTGTGGTGGCATAAATGGCTGATTGGGCCTCTTCCTTCTAGACTCTTCTATCCCTTCGCAAATCCCCTGGGGGCCCCTACTTCCCTTGGTTCTATAGTTAGGGCTTACCCAAGCAAAACCTCAGGATAAGCTTGCTTGGCCTGCCCTGGCTTATCCTCTGTAGGGCTTCCAGATCCTTCTGTGGAATAACAGAAAGATCCTGGATAGTAGAAGCCCACAGACCTGGGTTCAGATCCCAGTTCTACTGCTTCCCAGCTCTGTGACCTGAGGAAGCCCCTTCCCCTCTCTGGTCCTGAGTTTCTCCCCTAAATTAGCAGACTAGACTAGATGCCCCTCGGGGCCTGTCAGACTCTGACTGTCACTGATTCCAAAGGCCAGGCTGGGACTGAGTGTGCTGCTCTGTTGGTCAGGGCCCCCGAGAGTATGTGGGCATGGCTGGGAGGTCACTCCTGGCCGTGTCTGGAAAAGGAAGAAAAGCTGAATGGGACAGAACCTCCTTTGTCATGTAAACAGGAACAGGCTGAGCCAGCCTTCTGCTCCAGTTCCGGTGGGCTGGCAGCCCGTGAGCTCCAAGGATGAGTCACTGACAGGAGCGGCCACAGTTCCGGAGCTCAGGCGGCGCCAGCCCCAGGGCACACAGTAGCTGCAGAGTTTAATGGTGGGATTCAAGTGCTAGGTGACAGGAGGGGGATCACAGTGCTTCCACATGCCCCGGGTAAAATCTGAAGGCTATTTGCTTGCAGGCCTTACCCGGGGTCCCTAGAGCTTTGGCCGGGATCCCAAACACCTGCCTTCCGGGCTTCTTCCCTCCATAACTCTGTAGCCTTTGAGGAGCCATCAGCCCCGGAGGAGGGGGTGGTCAGGCACAAATGCTGCACTACCACCCCCACCCCTGCAGCCCGTGAGGGTTCAGGATTCCGCCAGACGTGGGGACTCCCTCCCTCCCTCCCAGGCTCTCACAGCCTCCCTCCTTCGCTGCAGTGACCCCTCCTGATAAGCAGTACGGCAAACGGGCAAGCCTGGAAAGATCACTCTCTGTCCAGAAGCCTTGGGTTTGAATCCCAGGTCTTGGCTTCCTTGGGCAAGCCATCTGACCTCTCTCAGCCTCCGTTTGCCAGCCTGGAAACTCCCCTCCACCCTGCGCAGGAGGCAAGCCCGGTAGGAGCCCTGCCTAACAGCGTCGTCAGCCAGCGAGCTGCCTCTGAGTCAGGGCTTCACGCATGGCAAGGCAGCTACCTCGCTGCGAACTATTGAAAAGCCAGCCTTTGACACAAGCAGCCGCCTCTCACCGACAAAACGGGGCTGATGATGCTGATGTCTGCCTCACGGGGCTGCCCAGGGAAGCCAACGCAACTGCGTGTGCAGCAGCACTCTGTGAACAGTGCAGAGCCAGCCCGGGGAGGGGTCCCGCTCCCACCACAGGATAGCGAGTGGCAGGGTGGGCAGGGCAAGTGCGAGAGCTGACATCCTAATCTCTAGGAGCGGGACCGGAAGCCGAAAGGACAAACGTGGCCAGGACCACGGTGGTGCCTGCAGGTAGAGAGTGTTTTGTTCACTGTTGTGTCTTGAGACCCTGGCCTAGGGCTCAGAGAAGTATACAGTTGGTGCCCAATCTGTGTGTGTTGGGCTCATGCCTGAATGAACAGAGACTAAAAGAGAGACAGTTCCCGAGCTTGTTCTCCACCTCCCCTGCTTCCACTGCTTTCTCTCACAGACCTCTGCTCCCCGCATCCGAGATCACAGGTGCTTAACTTAGAGTCTGTGGACCCCCTCCAAAACGACATGCACGATATACTGTGTTTTTGAAAACGTATCTTCCTGAATCAAGCGTCCGCGTTCTGCCCAGAACAATTTTTCGGTAAAGCCTGCTCTGAAAGGTAACAACGTCTCCCAGGTGCTCAGTGAATACCCATCAGTTGGGATTCACTGCCAGGTGCCCTCTGGATTTCAAAACAAAACAAAACAGAAGAGCAGCCTGCACTTTTTCTCTCTGAGATGGGCGTACAGGGTCCTACCAGCCTGCAGTTCCCCTTCAGCCCCCGCAAGGTGCCAGGCAATCGACCTGCTGTCTTTTATACAGAAAAGTGGTGACCCTGCATCATCAGGGGGCCTGTCTTGGGAGTGGCTGTTACGCTGCTGGGTGGGTTACAGAGCTGCGTACACTCTCGCGCTCTCATGTCCCACCTCATGCATTTAGGTGGGACAGGTATGACAGTCAGGGCCCCGAATCTAGGAGTATCAACGAGGCCTCGTGGTGTCTGAACTCAGAGCAGTGGTCCCTCTTCTAAGTATTTCTTTCACTATATATAAATACATGTGTATGTGTATATGTGTGTATGTATCTGGGCACACGTGTGTTTATGTATCTACATATCACTGTATGTGTATGTGTATCGGAGGAAATTGACAATATATAAACAGTGAAAAAAGCCCTCTTCTCCTCTCCCCCTCCTCCAAAGAACCACTGTGAACACCTGGCTTCTGTTCTTTCCATTTACCGTATCCAGCATTTATTGAGCACTTACTGTATGCCAGAAGTTTGCCATGCAGTGTGCTTCCCAAGCAGCATCTCACATTAACTTCCCATCTTATGGTGGGCATTACCACCTTCTTATCTGCACATTTGTATTTTCTTAATTTTTAAGGCCAAGAAGAGAATACTGTTTTGTCACCTTGCCTTTCACCATACCATCGAAATTTCCTTCCATGATATTAAATATTCATTTACAGAATCTTTTATAACCATGGCATGATGTCTTATTGCCTGCAGGTTCCACGCTTCTCAGACTGAGGTGCGTGTACCCCTGAGGGCAAAGCCACGGGATAAATTGTAGAGCATTTTCCTGAAGGAGAAATTTGACTCAAAGCTTTGGGAGGGGGTAAAAGCCCATTATTTTAATATCAAAACAAGTACAGATACGCCATAGCATAGAACCCAGAGCACCCATGAATTTTAAAACAAAGCAGCAAGGTCCAAAATCGTGAGAGCTTGCCGTTATTCTCCTGAAAACCCATGTCCCCTCTCCTCTGAGGGTGGCAGAAACATCTGAGAGACACCAGGTTCAAGTTCAAGCCCCTCTTTTTCAGAGGGGGAAACTGAATCCCAAGGAGAAGGAGGAATAGCCCATAGTCTGCAGGTTATGCATTGTAGAGCCAAGCCAGGTGACCTCTGGGCTCTGGACCCCTCCTGCCCTTCCGAATTTGGCATCACCCTTTGACCGCTTTTTCTGACCTCGTCTCTTGAGCAATCAAGCCTCTGCAACTCAACGGTGGAAAGTTCTGGCTTCCTGCAGGACCCATCCTTAGCAGCAGTTTTTCCTTTTCATGGTGCGGGCCAGGATCTGAGCTGTGTGCTCAGTGACTCCCCCAGCACTTGGATTTTCCAATGAATATAGTGGATTATGGGCGTGTATCCACTGGTCTGTCTTCCCCATGAGACTGGGAACCTCTTGAAGGCAGGAATTAGGAGCTAACGTTGTTATTATAATCTGACATTTATTGAGCACCTACTAGATGCCAGGTGCCATGCTGAGTGTTTCATTTATAGTATTTACAGTCTTCATCACAGCTTATTGAGGAAGGTATCGTCATCCCCAGTTATCTGGTAAGAAAACTGAGTGGTTAACACTGGCCTACCATCCTGCACATAAATATTTTGGTAGAAATATTTATTGTCAACTTACCTGTCAGGACTTTGCTAGATGCTGTGGACAGTTACGATGAACAAAACGGGCTCCACTCCTGCCCTTGTGGAAATTACAGACAAGTTGGAGAGATGATATTCAGTGAATAATTTTACAAGCCACAGCCAGAGCCCATTTATCTGCCTTGGTTTGAACATGCCTCAATGACTTCTTAGCTAAATGACCGGGGCAGAGTCTTATACCCTCCCTGTACCTCATCTTCTTCTATAAAATGATAGTCATTGTCGTACTGACTTCATAGGAGTACTGTGATGAGGGAAGACAGTCACACATACATAAAGCACTCGAGCAGGGTCTCCCACATTCCAGATGTATTGTTGCTGCTGGTGGTACTGAGAGGCAGGGCATGCTAGGAAAACTGTGGCAGGGGAGGACCAGCTTCAGGGGTGACATGTGATGTGAGTTCTATAAGGTGAAGAGGAGTTAACTTGGCAGAGTGTGGGGGGGTGGGCAGGGGAGGGGAGCAGGAGGTTGGAGGAATGTTCCGAGCAGAGGGACTAGTAGGTACAAAACATGGGGGGTGGGGGTGCACAGAGCAAAAAGGTGAGCTCACCTGAGGAACTGCGAGGAGTGTGGCTGGATCACATTACGTGGGGAGCCGCGCCAGGTCAGCATCTAGAAGGAGGAACCCGGGAGGAACCAGATAGAGCGGTCACCAGGACCTGGGCCCGTTGCACCACACCGGTGATCCAGGCCACGGAAGAAGCTCAGTAAATGTGTGTCCAGTGGGCAAGCAAGCACGTGGACAAAAAACTGTTAGCCTCACGTGGTCTTGGCTAGGGGTGTTCCGTTGTCACCCAGCTAGGAAAGGAGTCCATTGTCCCATTTACACGGTGCTGTGTGGACAGCCCCATCCCACTGTCAAGCTGTTAAACACCCATTTGGCTAGCCCCTCTCTTCTTGGCAGTAGGATAAACCTTGTGTCTTCCAATGGAGACATCCAACACCGGGGACTCAACCAGAGTGGATGCCGATAGACTCCCTATGGCCAGTTCCTCAGATCTAAGCCAGTGGTGTTCACATGTTTTTACTCGTGGAACCCTGTGTTGAAATAATCTGAGAAGGAACCCAGGGTATGGAATGGGGACAAGCAGAGCTTCCATCCCAAGGACTCAGAGCTCTTGGTAACACCCGTTGCTTCTGAGAAAGCACCAGGGCTCCATAAAGCAGTACAGAACCCAAGGGTCGAGCTGAACCTCTGTTTTCCCCCAGGTATGGAAACCGAAGCCCAGAGAAGGGGTGACTCTCCCAGGGTCACACAACTAGGGACAGACCCAGAACTAGATCGAGACATTAGACATTGATTTTATACCCCAAGATTTTCCTCCACACACCCCAACCGCCCCCACTGTGTGCGGCCTTGAGGTGGGGAAGGGGTGCACAGCTGGGATCTTGTCCAGGGTCTGGCCTCCAGCCCCAGTCAGGCCACAGACCACAAGAGACAAAAATCTGGAAGGCAGGCGTGGGAGGGCAGTTCGGGGTCACGGCCTGGTTATGCCGTGTCTTTTTTTTCCTCTCTCTCTCTCTCTCTCCCTTTTAATTGAGTTTGAGGTGGTTGTTTTTTGTTTCCTTAAGAAATGGAAAAGAATGAAACTGCGTAAACACAGCGATGTTAACTCCCTGAAAAACCTCCTGCCATTTTAACTCTGTTACCGGAGAAATAAAAGAGAAATAATTTGTCCACCCACACTTAGCTCTTTCTGACGAAGGTAGGTGAATATTGCTTTGCTAATCGAGGGTGACGGCTGGAAGTGGAGCCACGCTGACTGATCCCGGATTGAGAGGAAGCCACAGCCACCCCAGAAGGAGCGGGCCGCCGTGGGTCGCCGGGGCCCAAGTCACCAGGCATCTGTCCACCTTCCACAGGTCTCCCCCAGCCGGTAGTGATGGAGGCACTGGACCAGGCCGAAGGGCTCATGGACTCGCCCAGAGAGATGCCTCCGCCCCTGCCGCCTTCACCGCCCTCGGAGCCCGCTCAGAAGCCGCCACCTCAAGGCGCCGGGAGCCACTCCCTCCATGTCAGGAGCAGCCTGTGCCTGTTGGCTGCCTCGCAGTTCCTGGTAAGGATACCTCGGGCCTCACGAGGGTCTGGAGAGAGGGCAGGTGGAGGGAGAGCCCACCACGTCCTCGCCAAGATGGCCGCCTGGGGCTCGTGGGGGATGAGGGGCCTTCTCGGTGCCCCTCGGTGACTCGAAGCTCTCTGGCCGGTGTGTGGAGGAGGCTGGGGTTCTCAGCTACAGCCTCGCTAGCTAAGACCCTCACAGCCTGCCTTCCCTAAGCCGAGAAGCAGAACTTAGGGTTCCCTAGCAGCCAGGCCTGCAGGGATCTCTCCAAGGACTTCCTGTCTAGGGAGATAGCTCTGGAAACTTTTCCTTTTATGTATGTACCTGGCTGGGGAGGGGAGATCCCCTCTGGGAGGGGCTTTATCTTGGCTCCCTCCAGTCAGCTTTTCTGCAGGGAGCATCCTGAGGCCTTCTCCGTGCACGCAGTACCTGGCCTCTTCCCTCAGTCGTAGAAGTCTGGACTTTGGGGGGGCTAGGTGAGGCTGCAGGTGAGCTCTGCAGGGGGAATACGAGGGCAAGAAGCCCAGGCTCCAAACTCAGTTCATTCCCCCTACCCCGGCTGCCCCAGCTTGCCTGCGGGGTGATCTGGCTCAGCGGCTATGGCCCCATCTGGTCACAGAATGCCACAGACTTCCTCTCCTCCTTGTTCTCACTCCTGGAACAGCTGGGACCCACGGTGAGTAAGCTCCAGGGAGCTCCCAGGTAGGAGGGAGCGACTGGGGACCTCCAGTGTCACCAAGCCCTGGATGGGGCTTCTCTGAGCTCAGAAGATACTTCCACACCCCTAAAACCCTTCTCCCTGCTCCCCACCCAGCCCTGGTTGGCAACTTTCAGAGCCTCAGTTTTGTCACTGTCAGAATGGATGAGAACTGCGTCCCCACCACCCTCTGACCTATTTGTTTCGCATTCCCCAGGCCTGGCTGGGTGTTGGGACCTGGGAAGTCCCCAGTCTGCTGCTGGTTACTCTGTCTGTGATCCTCATTACCACCCTGGTAAGGCGCCTCCTGACCTGACCTCAGTGCTCCCCTCCTCAGACCCAGAGGCCCAGCCCCCACCAGCTCCCATATGATCTCCAAGCTAGATGTTTCAGGTCAGGGCATCTGTCTCCTTACACCAGTGTGCCCAGCCTGGGATGAAGGGCACCTTCTTCTCGAAAATGGGTTTGCGGTGTTCTAGGCTGAGGGAAGGACCAAGGCCAGAGAAGACTAGTGTAGGAGCCCCACACCCCTCCAAGAAGATCTCAATCCCCAGAAAACTGAAGGCAGGCAGGGGAGGGGGCAGGGGGTAAAGTGGGGGCTTGAAGCTCCCATCTAGGTGACAGTGCCATGCACACCGCTCCCAGGAAAGCAGGGCTGTTCTAGACTCACTGAGGGCAGGGGGCTCAATCTCATGGCTACCCCATCACTCCAGGGCTAGCCAGCATGGCCCCAGGTCCATGATGCTTTATCTTCCCAACTAGGCATGGCACCTCCTAAGGGCCCCCCCAGAGCCACCCACCGCACCGCCCCCTGAGGACAGGCGCCAGTCAGTGAGCCGCCAGCCCTCCTTCACCTACTCCGAGTGGATGGAAGAGAAGGCCGAGGATGACTTCCTGGACTTGGACCCCGTCCCTGAGACTCCTGTGTTTGACTGTGTGATGGACATCAAGCCCGAGGCCGACCCTGCCTCGCTGACTGTCAAGTCCATGGGTCTACAGGAAAGGTGGGAAGGGCAGAGAAGGGGTGGGCTCTGTGGGCTCTTGAGGTCTCAGGTGTGCATCAGAAGGGCAGGCCCCTGACTCTGACTCCCAGTGGAGGTCAGAGCCAGTCTCATAGTTTAACCAGTGTAGATACATTCTCCTCAGGTCTGATTACGTAGATCAGAATGGCCCAAGGTAAATGCTGTTACTGCACATGAGCACATAGGCATACACAGGTACACATGTGTGTACAGTCACACGTAAATTCCCACACTCGAGCAAGTTTGGGTAGGTTCATTTATTACAGGATTTGTCAGGACCTTTAACATGATTGTGTTCATTGTAAATCAGCAAGGAGGTAGCCTGTGGCATTCCTCAACTTCTATAGAGTGAACCCTACATCCATACTTTTATAGAGTGTCCCCTAGTGTTCCCTAGAGCATAATTTGGGAGGTGTCAGCACCTTCTTTTCAGAACCCTGCTGGGTAAGCCAGATCACACCAGGTTTGCGTAACCCATACGACGTCATGGAAGAAGCCCTGGATGAGGAGTCAGAAAACCTCTCTCTCGGTTTCAGCTCTGCCATCCCCTTACTGTGTGAGCTTGGGCAATTCTTGTCCTCTCTCTGGGACTCAGTTTCCCTTCCTATATAATGAGGGCTTTTCAGCTGCCCTGGGCCGTAGACCCTGAACATGATAGTGGAGCTGGTCTAGTGCAGACATCTGTGTTGCTGTGTTCCGCCCCGGGACTCCCTCCTCCCCTGACAGCCAAGGGGCCTGACCTCTCCTGGAGGAGATGTCCATGACTCCTTGGCAGCCTTACCCAGGACTGGTGGGCCTAAGGCCATGACACAGAGAGTAGAGCCCTGCTTCTCTGCTCTAGGCAGGTGCCCACTCTCATGACTACCTGGGGCCACAGGGCTGGGACAGCAGTGACAGAAGAGAGCCCAGGGAGGGCTTTGCTGAGATTGCCTTGGATGGAACCTCTGGAACTGGGGCCCCCAGCCTCCCTCGGTTAGCGACTCCGCTGCAGGAGGCAGGAGATGGGGAGTCAGGCCTCAGCCTCAGGGCTGAGACTCGTACTCCTCGCACAGGAGTGCTGTCCCCCTCCCACTCCTCTCCTGGGTGCCCCCCTGCTCCCACTCTGGATCTCTCCTGCCTCCCCACCTCTGAGATGCGCTCCCCCTTTGCCGGTCCTTCCAGGAGGGGCTCCAACGTCTCCCTGACCCTGGACATGTGCACACCGGGCTGCAATGAGGAGGGCTTTGGTTACCTCATGTCCCCACGAGAGGAGTCAGCCCGGGAGTACCTGCTCAGCGCCTCCCGGGTCCTGCAGGCCGAGGAGCTTCACGAGAAGGCCCTGGACCCCTTCCTGCTGCAGGCAGAGTTCTTTGTGAGTCCCCCCAGCCAGCCACCCGCAGCGGGCAGACCTTGCCGCTTACATCAGTCATGCATCCAGCCAGGCAGTGAAGTGGGGTGTCCATCAGCTCTCCTGCCGTCTTGGGCAAGCTGCTTCCCTCTGAGCCTCAGTTTCCTTGTGTGGAAAATGGGGATAAAAATCACTGAATGTTGCAAGGGTTAAAGAGATGGCTAACATGTGCAGAGCCCTCAGCCCAGTGACTCGTGTCCAGTGGCGTCCCCAAGTCCTAACTGCCCAGCACTGTGCTTTGAAAGTGATAGAAAGCCTTCCTTCTGACTCAGCTGTTTTCCCTCCTGCTGCCCAACATCTCCAAGCACTGTTCATCCTCTGACAACTCTCCAGTCACCTCCAGCCCCCGAGACCCCTGCAAGGGCCTCCAGCTGCCTCCTGATGGACTTAGAGGGGCCCAATAAATGACATGTCTGCTTTGCCTGCCTGAGCGCTCAGCCGGTCGTTAGCTAAGACGTGGGAGATGACAATATCACCTTCATTTTTGTTGATGAAACTAAGCTTGGAATGAGGCTTAGGTGCAGAGCAATAGCGAGCTTCCTGATACTAGGAATTAACAAGTTTTCTACCCACCCAAGGTGGTGTACCCCTACATTTCTTTCTCTGCAGGAGGGTCCCCAAGGAGGAGGAAGGAAGGGACTTGGGCCCAAAAGTGCGTTCCTCACTCAAACTCACCCATCCAGGAACTCACCCACCAGTGTGGGCAGAAAAGGGCAAGGGGCCCTGAGTATTTGGGGAGAGCCCCTCCTGGGAGAAGCCAGGGGGATGGGACAGTCATGTGCCTCTCTCAGTTTCCCTTGCACAGGCCACCTTGCCTCCTACCTGGACCTGATGGCTATTTCTTCTGAGAAAGCCTCTGCCGCCCTCTGACCCACAGCTCCACATTCTCCAGGGCTGGGCATGGCCTATCTTAGCTGAGTTGGGCCAGCCTCCCACGCCTATGGGGACTGTCCACTTCAAACTGGACCACCACCTCCCCCCACCCCCAGGCCTTTCTCTTCTCAGGCATCTGCTCACATCATCCCCTCACTGGATGCTTCCAGAAAGTCTTACCCAACTACCCCACCCTCAGCTTTGCTGTAAGTTCCCACCACCCTCACCTCTCCTTGAAGAAGGGGCTTGCATCCTCTCTGGTGTTTCCTGTTCAGTAGATCATTGTTACTCTGGCCCAGAGACAGGGGAACACAGCCTATACCCTCACTCCATGGGCATTTTTGTACATGTTGGTTTTGGGGGGGGTGGATTCTCATAGTAACCCTAGAAATTGAGTATAGTGATCCTTGAAGCCCATACTTACTATGTCCTGAAACTGTGGACACTGTGAACCTGTCTGGGGTCAGACACTGAGCCATGTGGACAGGTGAAGGGGGAGCAAAGAAGCCAGAGGCACTGGGGAGTCACCCCAGGAATAGTGGGGAGGGCGCAAGAGGGGACTTTAAAGGCTGGGAACTGTTTGGACAGATGGAGAAAGGTGAGAACAGTGCTCCTGAACCTGCGAAAGGTCAGAAGGAATGCTGGGAGCTCAGACCTGGAGGCAGGAGGGCAAGGGGCATATTCACAGCAGGGAAGAGAGACAGACATGTAATTGGAGAGCAGGTCCCCTGTCGGCGGGAGAGGCGGGGCTGGCAGGGAGATTCGGGGAGCGGCAGAAACAAAGACCCGATCCCAGGCCATCTCACCTGCCAAGCAGAGAACTTTGGACTTGGGGCTTTTGACACAAAACAAGATTGAGAAGCTCAAATACATCAAAGAAGGAGGCTTCTTTCCTGCCAGAGAATTGGGGAAGGCTTCTTGGAGGAGGTGTCGTTTAAGGTGGACAGGACAGAGGAAGAGGAGGATGGGGTGGATGTTCCCACAAGGCAAGCTGCCCAAGCCGAGCTCCTGAGGTGGGGATGTCCAGGGCGGGCCCTTGGATCTGCAAAGCCACTCAGGTTGACTGCAGCTCTGGGCGTGTGGTAGAAGGCGGGAATTGGCTGGGTCACTTTTTCTCTTGTTCTTGTTCATCAGCCATTTACTGAGCATCTACTACATGCCAGGCTGGCTCTGGATCAACAGTTGTAATAATAACTGTTATTATACACTTTCTATGTGCCAGACACAATTCACAGTGCTTTTTACGTGCAGACTCGTTTACTAGTAAATGTTCACTGAATGAATGTATGCATTCAAGCAAGTGTCTGGGCTAGAAGTTAAGGGCTGACCAGTGCTGGATTCAAACGTCTGTGAGAGGCAGCCCACAGCTGCTAACACCCCCGTGTCCTCCTCTCACAGGAAATCCCCATGAACTTTGTGGATCCAAAGGAGTATGACATCCCTGGGCTGGTGCGGAAGAACCGGTATAAAACCATCCTTCCCAGTGAGTAACTCTGCGCCCCAGGGGGTAGGGATGGGCTCACCTTCACCTCAGTGCCCCTTGCCCTGAGGAAGACCTCAACCCTAGAGCTAGGTGTCCAGAGTCACCAGGAGAAGAGGAGGAGGGTTGGGGGTACCCAATGAAGGGAAAGGCCCCCCTTGTGAGGGCAGAGGTGAGTTCATTCCTTCACCCTTGCCCTGGCTGTGGAAACCCAGAGAGAAAGAATGAGGATAATAGCAGCTCCCAGACAGGAGTTTAAAGGCCTCTTTATCTCTTCAGAATGGGCAGATTTTAAAGAGGGGAAAATAAGGCTCAGAGATGTTAAGTGACTCACCCATAGTCACATAGGTAGGAAGTGCAGAACTGAGTTTCAGCCTGGACCTCCTTGACCCTGGAATCAAGCAAGCTCTTTTGTCTACCTTGAGTCGAGTTGGGTCGGACTATGAGTCCTCTAACAGCAAGAGCCACCTCACAAGGGAATGAGCTGTCTGCCAGAGCGTGAGCTCCCCGCCACTCAAGGTATTCAAGTGGTGTTGCATGATCCATCCCCTGGCAGATCTGAGAGGGATTTTACCCCTTTGAAGGCAGTTAGACCAGGTTACCTAACACTCCTCTTTCAGCCCTGGGGTGTGATTTTCAGATAACTTTCATCAAGCCCCTATCTGCCTGTCACCCTTGCCAAATTCTGGCCCCAGGCCCCAGGGCTCGCTTAGGAGGTGACTTGTTGAAAGTGAATCCCCACCAACCTACTCCACTCAGTTTATGGAGTAACGAGGCTTTAAAAAAGCAGTTTTGCCATCAGCATCTCCAACAACATGTAAGATGTCATGACTTATTTTTAACTTTTAAAATATCGACTTGTGGTTGCTATGGTTACACAGTCTCTAGGTAGTTCCGGTTAAACAAAGCACCATTTAAGGCCAGGATGCATTATTCAGGGCTGCTCACCTCTTTCCTCATCTTGTCACCTTCCAACCAACCAGCCCCCTGTGGAGGGAGGGGCTCAGGTCCCCCAGAACCCAGGGCCTTGCTGCTCACTCAGAATGGCCCGTGGGGGTGGGTGGGAGCCAGGCCACCTCTCCTCCTGGTCCCCACTGGATCCCTGAAAGCTCTTGAGCCACTTCAGCTCTGAGCCTCCAGGCCTTGGAGCCCCCACAGAGCATCCTCCGCAGCCAGCAAGAATTGACCCTGGGCCTCAGAGACTGGGCTGGCGTGGGGGTGTAGGGGACAGGGGCCTGCCAGATCCAGGGCGCTGGGAGGCTCGTTTTCTCATTCATTGGGCACACATTGGCTGAACCCCCGCCCCAGGGGCTGGGAATGGAGGCATGAATGAGACACAGGGCATTCCCAGTCTAATGGGAGGAACAGATCCAAGGGCAGTTCATAGGACAGACTGACCGGTAACCCCAGCTGGCAGCACAGAAGACGAGATATGAGGGAGGGATTTCTGTGCATTTGCCACTGTGTTTCCCAAATACCAAAATGGTGCCTGGCCCATAGTAGACCTTCTGCTCCTATCTGAGTGAAGGAGGGAGGGAATGAATGAATGAACAAACGAATGGACGTCTCTCGGATCAGCTCTCCCTCTCCATCCTCACTGCCATGTGACTTTTGTGGGTTAGGGCGTCTCTCTTGCCCAGTTCCAGGGGCACCATTTGCAAAGACTGCATGGACGTAATGCCCCTGGCCTTGGGCCAGGCAGTAATCTCCTGACGGGTCTCCTGAGTCCTGCGCTCTCCCCTCCTGCCCATTGTCTACCATTATCACAGAAATGGTGCGAAACAGAAATCCAGTCGTGTCCTTCTCCTCCTTAGAAACTGTCATTATCACCCTTGTATTCCTTGTGTTCCAGTCTAGCCTTAGAAGCGCGGTTTATAAGACCCTCTATCAGCTGGTTCCTCTCCAGCTCATGTCTCCATCCCCCATCCTGGCCTGTGCCCTGGAATCAGACAGAATGGTGTCGCCTACTGTGCCCCTACTGGGCCATCACACCCAGCCTGGAGCGGTCAGACCACCCACTGCTTGCCTGCCTGCCTAGTACTTGGGGGCAGGGACCCTACCTCCTTTGTCAAGGAGTCCCTGCCCTTAAGCACAGTGCCAGGCACAAAGGCAGTGGGCTCATCGTGTCCCCAGTTCATGCCAAAGGCCCTGGTGTCTGGCCCGAGGGTTCTCTGCCCACTTCTAGCCCCTAATCTGGGCAGGTATCCACAAAAAGGGACCCGGCCCCTCAGCACTCCCTCCCTGTTCCTTTCTTCTGCCTGGACCACCCAGCGTCGCCTTCCCTTCCCCTTCCTCCTCTGCTGCCCCGTCCCCAGATCAGCTGCCAGGACCTCAGGCCTTGGGGCTGGGCATAAAAGGGAGGGAGAACAGAGGCTTATGAGTGTCTCCTGTTTCCCCTCCCTGGTTTGGGATTCTCTCTACCCAGTAACTTCTAGGGAAGCTGGTAATAAATGCAGTCGTAACAGCTCTGGGCTACATAGTGCGTGTTGGGCTAAGTTACTGGCCTAGGGACAAGTTACCATTCACTCCTTTCACCTTTACAAGACCAGTAGGGCTAGGATGGAAGGGATGTCTCCAGTCTGCAGACAGAGCATGGGGAAGCTAAGTTAATGGTTCACGTTCACACTACCAGCAAGTCATAGCATCAGGACTCGAACCCAGCTCTCCAGCTCCCCTGTCCTGCCTTGGAGAGCCCCAGAAATGGGTGCTGGCAACATTCTTTAGTTCAGCCCTCCCTATTCAGGAGAGAAAGGGAAGCCCAGAGAAGGGATAAGACAGGGAGCTGGTGACAGAGCCAGAGCAGAAACCAGGCCCAGGGCCCCCCACCACCTCCCCAAATACCCCACGCAGCCTCCCTGTGTCTGTCCCAGCTCCTCACCACCAAGAGAAGACTCCATCCAGGGAGGCTGTAGCTGGAACAGAACAGATTCTACTCCAGGGAGAGGGGCAGGAGGTTGTAAGACTCTGTAACTGCGGGATTGGATGTGCAAATGGGTTGGAAAAAAGAAAAAGAAAAAAGCTGTTTGTGCATACATGCATCGGCTGCTGAGATCCCGCGGGTGGATGGCAGGCTTAGAAGGCTCCACACCTTCCATCCCTGTGCTCTCCCTTGGCTTTCTACCCCCAAACCTCAACAGTCCTTTATATTTACAAAGTACTTTACGGTTTACATCACACCTTCCCAGCTGTTTTCTTATTTATCTTTCCAACAACTGTAGGAAGTAGGCAGCTTTACCCCCTTATTACAGGTAGGAAAATTGAGGCTTAGGAAGACTGTGTGCTTTTCAATTAGACCCAGCACATTAGTGACCATGTGTGCCAAACGCTTGTCCCTGCTGATGGGGATGTGTCCCCTAGGTCGTTCTTTACTTGACTTAGCTCTGTCCTCTCCAGAACATGAGGCACAGAGAGACCAGGGCAGCTTAAGGGACACAGACAAGGGGCAGGCACTGATGCCACAGAGGTAGAGAGCCAGGGCCACAGAGATGGGCCAGTGTTTGGCTAGTGGGCAGGGGAAGGAGAAATTTCAAGAGTCTCAAAAGAAATGCGGGTGCCCTGTAGTGGGCCAGATAAGATGGGGCCCTGCCCTAAAGGGGTTGTCGCACCTGTCAAATACCAGCCTCACCTGTCTCCCCCCGCCCCAGACCCCCACAGCAGAGTGTGTCTGACCTCACCAGACCCTGAAGACCCTCTGAGTTCTTACATCAATGCCAACTACATCCGGGTACGTAGCCCCATCCCTGTGACCTCTCCCTGAAAGGGAGGCCTGAGCCCACAAGATCTGCCTTCCAGGCTTGGCCCTAAGCCAGCGTGGCTCCCACCAGCAACCCCCACCCCTCAGGGAAAGGCCTGAGTGTGGGGACTAGGCCCAGGGAGCACTGCATCCGGCCCTGACAGCCTGGACTTGGCTGGCCACAGGGCTATGGTGGGGAGGAGAAGGTGTACATCGCCACTCAGGGACCCATCGTCAGCACGGTTGGGGACTTCTGGCGCATGGTGTGGCAGGAGCACACGCCCATCATCGTCATGATCACCAACATCGAGGAGATGAACGAGGTAGGCCTCCCCCACCCCGACCCCACTCCACTGTGCTGTTCCCAGGGGTCTGCCACTTTGTGCCCTTCACAGAGCATCTTGTTTCCATATTCCTCCTGAGGACAGTCTTGGGAGGTTGGTAGCCTGCCGCCAAAGTGGGGACATGGGAAGCCGAGCAAGGAGGTCATTTGCTCCGGGCCACGTAGACGGGCCACCCTGTGATGGGAAACAGGCTGCCTGGCTGCCTCCCCACCAGCCAGGGCTCACTCTGGCAATTCCTGTACTGGCACCAGCCCATTTACTCAAATCCCCAGAAGAGTCCTTTGAAGTAGGTATTACTCCCATTTGCCAGATGAGGGACCTGAGACTCAGAAGGGGGAAGTAACCTACAGGTTACAAAGCTGAGATTTGAACTCTGCACTATCGAATTGCGAACCCATTGCCCTTTCATATCTTGCCCTGCTGGCCCTGGCGGGGCACTGGGGAGACTGGGGGGTGCGGGGACTGTGAGTGTAGCAGCTGGTCTGGGCCCCTGCAGAAGTGCACTGAGTATTGGCCGGAGGAGCAGGTGGTATACGACGGTGTGGAGATCATCGTGCAGAAAGTCATTCACACTGAGGATTACCGGCTGCGACTCATCTCCCTCAGGGTGAGGCCAGGGGCTGGGCTGGGCCGGGTGGGGAGGATGGGGGACAGGGCCATGACGGGGGTCAGGGGGCACCACAGATAACAGGGTCCAAGACTCCCCTGTAGCTGAGATCCAGGCCTGTGCATTCTCAGGGTGTATCCATAAGCAGGGATGGGGGAGGGGTGGATGACTAGAGGCATGACGAAACCTCAGTTGCATTTAAAGCTCTTGGATTCTCTCTGTGTCTACACTGTCATTCTGAATGCTTTCCAGCTCTGCTTCAGACACGCTCAAGTCCAGGACTGCCTGGATGAGGGATCTCCAAAAGCCTCCAGCACTGTCTTTACTTAAAACAGAAGGTCCACTGTCACATTGAGCTCCTGTAGTACGCAACCTGTCCACCAGAGGGCAGGCGCTCCTTGCTGCGTTTGGGTTTCACAGGGACATGAGGGTTACACAAAAAATATTTTTTTTAAAAAAGGCATATGCTATATGAACAATACAGAACAGCACAGAAGAGTGTGGGGGGGGTACCCTCCCACCCTGAAGTTGAGCTTCTTCCATGCAAGGCATAACAGAGGAGACTGTTCCTTTGGAATCAGGAGGATTAATGGGTTCTGTTCTTGAGTAATAAGACCCATGTTTGGGGAAAGTAGAGCCCAATGGCATAACCCCACGGGTTGGAAGAGGTGAGCCAGGCACCAGGAAGCTGGTGCTCTATCCAGAAACAGTCTGAAGTCTACTGACACTGGCAGCTACAGGGTCAAACTCAAGGCCTGAGACTTGTCCCTCTGATTGGCCGTCTCCCACCAGAGAAGGTAGAAGGTGGGGTGTCAAAGCGCTCAGCCCTGGAAGGGCAGTGGCCACCTGAGACCTCTGAGATCTAGTCCTTGCCGGAGGGCATGAGAGAGCCAGGAGGTGGGGGTTGAGGCTTGGGTAGCCACCATAGCCAGATAACCTAGAGGCCCAAGGAACCAGCTTTCTGCTTCCCTAGAAAGAGGCGGAAGTGAGGTGAGGGCTGCCTCATTGTGTCAGTGACGCCAGACAGCTTGGGGGTATTTAGTTTTGTCCATGAGTCTTTACAAGCGTCCACCCTAAGCCTCATTCCGGGTTGTGTCCTGGTAACATAAAGCTGTCCAAAGCCTGTACTCTCTCCTAGAGGAGCACCCACAGATGGTAAGTACCAAGCTAGTGATGGGTGAGAAAACAGAAGACCGACCCTCTGTTAGCCAGGGTGCTCAGAGAGGGCTTCCTGAAAGTGATGGTGCTGACTGGGCTTTTGTGGGATGAATAAGAATTGACTGTGGGGCAAACAAGGGGGAAGAACATCCCAGGCAGAGAAAAAAGTAAAAAAGAAAGGCATGGAAGATAGACTAGCCTTGAGGGTGTGGGGGGAGGTGGGGCAAGGTTTTATCTACAGACCACTGGAACACAGGAGCATTGAGTACTAGTATATAGGGGTGGGAGAAGGGCCTGGAGGTCTAGACCCTGGACCATGGTTCCTGTTTGCCAGACTGAAGACTGAGAAGAATGGGTTTATTCGGAGACCAGCAGGAGCCCTGGGAGGGTTCTGAGCAGAATAGCGGCCCGTCCAGATTGGTGCTGCAGACCACGTCTGGCCGTGTTGGAGATGGAGGAGTCAGGGAAGAGTGAGAGATGGCAGAGATGATAAAAGCCAAAGCATAGGTTGTGCTGGTGCGGAGGAGAGAAAACTGACAAGACTTGCCAGGGGAGAGCAGGCGGAGCAGAGCAGTGATGGGAGAGGGAGAGTCCCGGCATTCCGAGCAAGGGACTAATGGGTGACCAGGTGGTTTGTCAAGATAAAGAACCAGAGGACAGGAGTGGATTGGAGAGGGACTCCGCCTCTCTTGGATGATCCTGGAGTTGCTGGGGCAGAACTGGCCAGTGAAGACCAGTGCCAGCATCACTGATGAGCGTTCACTACCAAGCTGGCTCTGGGTCTCTGATGCCACTGAGCCGTACACGGTGTAGACGGCAGAGGCCATCGGTCCCACTCCCTGGGCCCTCCTCGCTGTGTTCTTGCTGCTCCTCCCATCCCCTCTGTGGGCTGATTTGTGGGGTCTAAGAGTTCACGTGTATCTAGGGTGGGTCTCTGTCTCCTGGACAGAGCGGGACTGAAGAGCGAGGCCTGAAACATTACTGGTTCACGTCCTGGCCCGACCAGAAAACCCCAGACCGGGCGCCCCCACTCCTGCACCTGGTGCGGGAGGTGGAGGAGGCAGCCCAGCAGGAGGGGCCGCGCTGTGCCCCCATCATCGTCCACTGCAGGTGGGTCTCCGCGGCCGGCCCCCTGGGCAGGGTGGCCTCCCTACTACCGAAGATGCCCTGTCCCTTACCCTGGCATCCTTCCACTCTCAGCGCGGGGATCGGCAGGACGGGTTGCTTCATTGCCACCAGCATCTGCTGCCAGCAGCTGAGGCATGAGGGAGTGGTGGACATCCTTAAGACCACGTGCCAGCTCCGCCAGGACAGGTCAGCCCAGGCGCAGGGGTGGGGGCCCACGGGGAACCAGAGTACCGGGGCAGCAGGGGGAAACTGATGCACGCACGAGGTCAGGGGCCAGAGGACACACTGCAAATGGACTGCCTGGTAGGTAGGGAGCAGAGAGGACAGCTGGATCCAGACAGCTGGAGGCTGGATGGGGAGGGAACAGGAACACCACTGGTGAGCAGAAGGACAGGGGCGAGAGGTAGAGGGGCATGCCATCCCTACCCCGCTATCTGTGTGGAGGTAGGAGGGGCAGGAAGGAGCAGAGGGGGTGGCTGGCAGGGATCGGACTTTTCACTCTACACAGAGACAAGGCCCCTTGCAAATGATTGGTAGTCACGGGTTTGGGGGCGCCCTCCCACAGCCCATCTGTCCACAACCCCATGCCCCCGTGTGTCTCTGCCCCCAGAGGCGGCATGATCCAGACATGCGAGCAATACCAGTTCGTGCACCATGTCATGAGCCTCTACGAGAAGCAGCTGTCCCGCCAGGCCCCAGAGTGATGGCACTCCTGCCCTGAGGTCCTCTGGGCACCACTCAACCTGAGTCTGGGCCCCCACCCTGGCCGCGTGCAGAGCCCTGCCTTGGGCCTGGCCTGCCCCCCCATCCCTGCCCCTCCTGCTTCCTTCTCTTCAGTCTGCTCCCTCCTTCCCTCCCTTCCTCCTCCTCCTCCTCCTCCTCCATCAGCCTTGGCCTGGCCCCAGCCCCCCCCAATATAGCTCTTCCTACTGTACATACTGGGGAGGGGGGCGGAAAGGGGAAGGGATGTGCCAGGCCAGGCCTGGGGCTCTGGGGCCTGACCCACGCCATGCAGACCTGGGGCCTCAGTTTTTAACTATGGTTCCATTGCTACTTGATCCAAAACGTTTCTGTGCCGCACTCCCAAGTGTCCTGCCGCAGTGTGTCTGTCTGTCCACCCATCTCTGCTGTCTATACCGGCCACTGTGTCTTCAGCCCGGGAAAGGGGTCGTGAGCTCCAGCCCCAAAGCAGCCCAGACCGAGGCACTTGCCTCGGGCCCCCACCCCCGCTTCCCATGCAGCAGATTGCATTTTGCCCCAATTACGGGGACCGGATGGGGACCTCCAGAGGAGTTGACTGAGAGATCTCAGCTGGAGGAAAGGTCTCTGGGTTGGGATGGGGAGGGAGGAATGTCACAGCAAGGGTGACCTCCTGGTGTCAGATGCCCTCAGGAGGCAGTGACCAGCCTGTGAGGCATGAGGGGAAGGACGGAGGGGGGGCTGTGAACCCAGAGGACCTGGGCCCCAGTGGGGGTGGAAGAAGGGGGAGCTCTGAGGGCGGGGTGGGGTTTGGGCCCCAGATCTGTGTGAAACATTTCTCTGTGTCCCTGTGGGAAAGCCTTCCCAGCAGTCCCGCTGCGTGTCGCTCTGCGTGTTCCTGTGTCCATGCGTGTGTTGAGAGCCCAGCAGCAGGGCGTGCATGACTCTTGGCAACATGTGTTATCTTGGAGCCACGTGTTTTTATTGCTGACTTTAAATATTTATTCCACGGCAGACAGAGACATTTGGTGTCTTTTTATAATTTGCTCGTGGTCATTGAATAGAGCAATAAACGGAGCATTTTGAGCAAAACTAGACCCCTGGGTCTGTGTGATTGCCTCTCCCCTCCCTGCCTCCCCGAAATCTGGTCTTTGTGCACCCTCTACACACACACACACACACACACACACACACACACACACACTCCCCCCCCCCC